>NC_073406.1:10784434-11103496 GCF_028641065.1 Leucoraja erinaceus
CCACTCAATTCTTTCATCAATCAATATTTTTTTTTGTGATTTTATGATTCCCCCTGGCCACCAATGAATGTTATGTTTATGTGTTTTAAAATTCAGTAATAATTGCTGCGGAACTAAGAGACACTAAAGTGCTCCTGGGTGTTATTGAGATGGATGACACATTTTGCCTGCAGTCAGCCCACGTAGCTTATTCAATTAGTAGTGTCAATATCCTAGACCTACTAATATTATAATTACCGTAATGAATGGTATCTACACCATTAAATACCACATCAGATGGGAAATCAACTGCTGAAATTATGTCAAATCTAGCATTGGAAAAATTATTCTCGACAGAACAGAAACATCAATACGAAGAAGGAAAGAAAATATATTAGGATCATCACCCAAGCAAGTACAACCAGTGTACATAAGGCATGGGTCAGGAGATTTAGAGGAGATCAGAGGAATAACTTAGAGCATTACAAATTTCAGCCAGTGATTCCCCACACTACAATCTCTGCCTGGAAATATTCTCTTTAATCTTTTAATCCACAATTACTAAATCTTTGCTCTCCATTTTTTTTTTAAATTTCTCAGTGAAGAGAAATAGAAAGAGGTGCCTCCTATCTTTATATTTTTATTTCTCAATTGTCTCTCCTCCACCTTCTCCAAAGAAAAGAACCAAAGTTTATTCATTCTTTGTTAGTAAATATGTTCAACAATATCAACATAACTCTCCTCTGAATCTTCTCCAAACTGTGGCCACACTCGTGCACTGTTACCTTAACCTCTACGCCTATATATTCTATACCCAATTAGTAATATCACCCACGTGGCTTTTTAACCACCTTATCGACCGGATCTGCTACCTTTCGGAAACTCTGGAAGTGCACTCCCACATCCTTCTGTTTCTCCACAATATTTAGTCCTCATGTTGAACGTATATCCCTTTGCCTTGTTGCATCTCCCCAAGCACATTTCCTCAGACTCTTTCAGGTTAGATTTGATTTGCCACTTTTCTCTTCAAATGGCCAGACCATTTATATCATCCTGCAGACTGACGCTTTCCTCACTACTTTAAACCAAGTAGACAATTTTGGCATCATCCATGACATCATCCTTACATTTAAATGTTTTCATTTTTTTATTTTTTAAAAACACTTTCACACACAAGAATCCTGTGCAAACCCTGTGTTAGCTCTCTTCCAGTTGTAACACACATTGCAATGATGAAACATGGAACTGCAGATGTTGGTTGACCAAGAAACGACACAAAATATTGGAGTAACTCAGCAGGTCTGGCAGCATCCCTGGAGAACATGGATGAAGACGTCTGAAGAAGGGTCCTGAGCTATCCACGTTCTCCATGGATGCTGCCTGACCCACAGAGTTACTCTGGCATTTTGAGCTCTCTCATTGTAATGTTGACACACAGAAAACAATCATTGAACAATCATTGCCAGTGACTAAATTATGGAGAAACAATTATGTTAAACCTTGGAAGATCAGTATATGAAAACGGATGAAGCTCTATATATTTCCCAAAAGATTGAAATGGAATGCAGATAATAATTTTGGGTTGGAATACTTTATAAGGCATGCTATAAAACTACATGAAGAGCTGTATTGAACAGAAGTAATGAATAGGCAATGATACACATTATTTGTCAATATCCTATTACAAATGGATTAGCACCAGACTAAAGACATGATTCTTTCTCACGCTTGTGAAAAATATTATGATTGTAGATTGTCTAGTAAAATTACAGCTCCAAATTTCCACAGGGTTCATATCATTAATTAAAATACTTATCACAAGCTAAATTGGTGACTGTAAGATGCTTTCATTTTCAAATTAATATATTTATTTCGGCATTAATTGTCCCTTTAAGAGATGTTATAGGTCAGTATCAGGCTCCTTGAGGTAAGTCGTTGTGACATTCGGGATGCTAGAGCGGTTGAAGCCGTGTCACAGCCTATCCAGCTCTTCCAGAGATACATGGAGACCAGACGCAATGGAATCCAAGTTAAAGGCACACTTCTTAGGCAACATGGCAGCTCAGAGAATGGCGAGGGGAAATATCTGCACCGTCATCCCTTTGTGTGTCAGATCTTTCAAATAAACTAAATGCCTGTATATTATGATTATAAGTCTAGTAATTTATACCTCAGTCTGCACATTTAGAAACATAGAAACAAAGAAAATAGGTGCAGGAAAAGGCCATTCTGCCCTTCGAGCCAGCACCACCATTCAATAAGATCATGGCTGATCATCCTAAATCACTACCCCTTTCCTGCTTTCTCCCCATATCCATTGATTTGAATATACGTATGAAGAAAGCATCCTGCACAAGCAAAAAAAAGTTTGACTTACTCTCCGTAGAGTCCTCCGACACTGGATGCAGCAATGCTCTTGGAGTGCCATGATAGAGATTCAACCTGAAGTTTTCGGAAAAGAAAAGTAGCAATTAACTTGATTTTGTACGGTTGAGTGGCACTCATAGGGTATAGCTGTATTAAATGTATTGAAAAGAATACGAGGAAATAATGTCCACTTCCAATTGGCGTTGAAAAATCCTCTACGACCATGGCCAGCCACGGCAGATTTCACTATCTCATATTGAAGAATGGCGAAACAGGCTTGTAACTTCAACGAGACTGCAAGCCATCATGAACACCATAATAAATAATCAAATAACCAAGGTGACGAATGCCATATTCCCCTCAGGAAGACGAGAATTAAATTAGATTGACTAAATCTCGGCTACCTAACTTTTTCAGTTGCCTTGAAGGCATAATGGATTTATACATGATGGTAAAATGGTGAACTCTTCAATTTTCCTGCTGGGCTATTTTCCCACAATCTGTCTGCCAATTACAAGTCAATTTCACTTGCTGCAAGATGGGAAATGCAACCAGTGCCCGCCACACTGGACAGGCTTACGAGTGTAGTTATGCATTTATGCTGATAGGACTGCTGAAAGAAAGGAAGGTCACATACATGTGTGTGCATATAATTATTTAATCCCAGTTGCAAAGAAACAGTAGATTCACATTTTAGGATAAAAAAGATCATTCAAATAATCCATGAGATGAACAGATGTTCAATCAAATTTACCATGGTTTAACTTACTAATATGGGCGGCACAGTGGCGCAGTGGTAGAGTTGCTGCCTTACAGCACCAGAGACCCGGGTTCAATTCTGACTATGAGTGCTTGTCTGTACGGAGTTTGTACGTTCTACCCGTGACTTGCATGGGTTTTCCCCGGGAGCTCCAGTTTCCTCCCACACTCTAAAGACGTACAGGTTTGTAGGTTAATGGCTTGGTTAAATTGTAAATTGTCCCTAGTGTGTGTAGGATAATATTAGTGTGCAGGGATCGCCAGCCGCCACGGAGTCTTTGGATCGAAGGGCCTATTTCCGCGCTGTATCTATAAACTGGGGTAGAAGATTGCAACCTTCACGTGGTCCGCCCCGTTTCGACTAATGCAATTAACTCGACGTGCACAAACGGAAGATCAAATAGAACAAGTTGTCCACCAACTTTAGGCTGTGCACGCCACACGAAAGAAGAAGAAATTCTATAAACTAAACTAAAAACTAAACAGACTTATTTCAAAAAATTATAAAACAAGTTTACTAATCAAATGTTGCTCGTGCTTTCAAAAAGTTACATGTTATGTGGTTGTCATTATTAATCTTATTGTATCTAGAGCTTTTGTTTTTAAAATATCAATTGAATTGCATTCCAGCTCTCTGCAATTACTAGTCCACTAAATCAAATGGAAGAAATGAATGGCAAGACAATAAATAATCTAATCGCTGCAAGTATGGTCAATGAAATTAGATGGATTTCTTAGTTCTCAAATACAATCTGCACAGCAATATTATAAAATTATGAGTTTAAGCAACGAAAGAGAAATATTTCATGAAAATGTCATGTTTTTTCTGTGTTACTGTTGAGATAAATTCTTTAGTACCTAGGCACCTTGAAGACATTTCACACACCAAATGAAACTAACAATTTAAATCAAATAACTGAATCTGCATCAATATTTAACTATAAATCATAATTATCTTTTGAAATGTTGGCACAACATTTGAATATTCAGTGCAAATTTAAATTTTACTGTAAAATTGATAATAGACAAAGTGCTGGAGTAACTCAGTTGGCCAGGAAGCATCTCTGGAGAAAAAGGATGGATGACATTTCGGGTCGGGACCCTTCTTCAGAATGAAAGTAGAGGGGAGGGAACTGGAGGTAAGAAAAAGGCCAGAACAAAGCAGGGCCGGCAACAGATTCCCAAGGACGGAGCACATAATGGCTTTAAAATTGATACTTCCATGTTGCCTTTTACCTTACTGAAGGCCTAATTTGAATTTTACTTCGGAGTCACGTGAGTGACTACATGAAGAACCCGTCCAGCACGCATGTGCGACATTGCGTTCACGCAGTGCAACAGCGAAGAACGGGAGCACAGGCGCTCCCGCTACAAGCCTGAAGGAACTTACCTACAGGTTACCTACAGGTTAAACTCGCGACTCTGCCTCTCTTTGTTGTTCCAGGGGAACTGGAGACAGCAAAGCAGCACAGAGGGAAGCGGCCCCCGTTCGACTCCAGGGAAGGAACATCCCGTCAGTGGAGGGGGGAGAGGCGGGACCCCACACGCTGCGGCCCACAGACACGGGTACTGCCCAGTCCGCTAAACAGCTGTCTGACCAACAGCAGCGGACTGGAGGGAAATTCAAAACCGGCCAGTAACCCCAGCATCTCCCGACAAGGAGACTCGCCGCCCGAGAACCGCTGAAATGCCGCCCGAAAACGGCAGACAGCCTCAATCAGCAAAGCCAGCAACCAAACCTCGGGCTGGAGACAGACACAGAAGATGGAATCGCCACTTCAAACGAGAACAAGTAAGTGTCTGTTCTCCAAGCCAGAGTAAGGTCATGGAGCCAAAAACTCCAGCGAGACTTGCCTCAGGAGCAGGGGCAAGTCTGCCAAGGGAGCATAACACTCCCACTCCAGTGCCTACAGCACTGGCCATCTCCCTTGTCGAGGAATTGATGGCGACCAGGGCTGGGCTGGTCAAGAAGAGGGGTCACTGGTTGGAGAATATCGGGAGTATGCTTGAGGTACAGGATCAGGAAGCGCTGCTGGGTGTGGCCGCTATGTGGCTCCACCACTAGCGAGATGGCCTTTTCAGTCTCAACTGACGGCCAGTTTACTACCTGTTCTTTTCAAAACCTCTCCAAGACAGGTAGTCATGAGGCGCAGGTTTCATCACGCCTCCCCTAAATTGCATTTACTCAAAGTGCCCACCATTATTGGGGGGTACATTGAGCATAGCTTTTTAAAAAACCCAAATATCTTAAATTGCATTTGATATCCCTGACGTCGGCTATCATTTTCGCATGCTCATTCCAGAGGGGCAGAGTAGTATGGCAAAACACCTGACCCTACTGTTCACAGATGCTCCGCAACTTCTCAGGAAGTTATAAAACCTGCCCTCAACTTTTAAAAAAAATTACAGGACTGTGAGAACACTGACCTCACAACCACAGATCCTGCTATCTGGCTAAGTTATCAAACCAAGCCTAAGAAACTGGACGAAGTATCCAAAAATTCGGCATCAAGAGGGCAGGGCCTGGAATGAGCACCACACAAAACCAGACAGCAGTGCCTCTACGCGTCCACCAGTAGGCGTCTACTTAAGAGTACTGGTGAAAGCTCGGGGCCCGCATGCCAACCCCCAGTAAGCCCTTTCAGGCCAGGGTCCAGAGCGGGCCCCATAGAAAATGCGCCACCCCCAACAACACCATCTCTACAGACAAGGAACCAGAAACCGAAGAAATGAACACACCACCAAACAACAGTGAAGACAGATAAGTATGGTTCCTACCATCACATAAAGGTGAAGGGTTTGTACTAACAGAGGGGGGGGGGGGGGGGGGAATCACACCTGGTTGGGAAGCTATCACTCTTGGTAGTTATATACCAAAAAATATTCAAGGGGAATAGAATTAATATCTTGCCGCCAGTTCAGCTTGCACCCCAAAGGGTCTACCCTCCCACTAAGAAACATGAGGGTCTAGCTCCTGGGAAAGATATACCAGGGGTCATAAGAAATCTCATATGAGCCTTTGGTACCAAAAAACCCCAAGATGGTGAATGTCGCACCATCATTGATTAACCACTTGAGTATTTCACCAGGTATACCCACTTATGGAATTTGTAACTACTACCATGGATTCCAAGGATACTTTATGGTAGACATCGACTTAAAGATGCATACTATTCTGTACCCTTTTATATAAGATTTCGGATATACCACAATTTACCTGGATGGGGCAACCATGGCGAGCATTGCCACTTTTCATTCACTGCACATCTCGCATGTGTATGTGACAAATAAACTTGACTTGACTTGATTTGAGTTGACTTATTATTGAATTGGCTTATATGAGCCGAAGCTATTCCAGAATTTCAAACCAGCCCTGACACTTAAGGAACATTTCGTCATGGCATGTCTATATATTAACGACAGACTATCCTTGGATATAGCTATATCGGCTGCATTAGCTACTAACTTATTTTAGCCTGGGCTCTGTCATATTATCCAGATATCTACGTTGACCCCATCCACAACATTGTCTATCTGGTATTCATTAATGCTATCAGTTATGGTAACATTTAACCACCTATCAACTACGTGGCAAAAGTAATTGGGATAGTAGCAGCATTACCAGCTACTGAACATTGTACCTTTCCAATGAGCTGAGATACTAGTGTTCAAACTATATCCCATACCTAGAATATGGTGGCAAATGGACTAATCTGGAGTTGTCATCACTATAGACACTGGGCATTAAACCTAGTTAGAAATATTGAGTATGTTCTATTGAGTATATTCATCGGACTGGCTGCAAGGCCACAAATGGACCGACCTCGGGGGTTTTCAGAGGAAGAGGACGTAACATTCTGGTGCCTTTCCCCACAGTGGAAATTTGATTCTGCTGTGGGGGGGGGGGGGAGGGGACGGGGGGGGGGGGGGGGGACGTTTGTGTAGAACTCTATATGTGTTGAGTCCATTTTCTTTATTTGTTAACCTTTTTCTATGGTATGCAAACGTATTATCTATTTTTGTAAAGCACTTGGGTGTCAATGCGAGTTGACTTAAAACGTGCTATATAAATAAAACTTACTTACTATTGGGCAAGCATATTGCTCAGTAGTGCACCATTTTGCATGTTCGTTTATAAATTAACAACATCACAGTGGTGGCATATACCAAACCACTTGGGCGGAATAAAATCGATATTATGTGACAATTGATTTAACAATTGGTAACCGTATGTCGTCAAACATGTATGACCATCAGTAACTTACCTATCAGGTGAGCTAAATACTGTAAACGAACATTTAAACCAAAAGTATTTGCTGAGATTACAAAGCAATATGGACACCAGATATCGATTACCTTATATTCCAATTGAATCGCCACGTACCAATGTATGTCGCATGAAACCAACTCAAGGCAGCGGCATGGATACATTTCCGCGTATTGAGGTGGGGGGGGGGGGGAAACTAATCTCTATGTTCTCCCCCTTCTTTCTACGCATATCCACTAGGGAACATACCTGGGAAGAAACTGCTCAAACTCAGGAACTACACATTTAACTACAACAAAACCTGTACTGGAGTTCCTGACAGGCCTTCACCACAATGAAGGACTCAGCTACTGCGCCATCAATATAGCCAGAAGTACTCTGTCAGCCTACTCAACTCAGGCACCACAACAACAGGGCAAGGGTACCACCCACTGGTGATCAAATTCAGGAGAGGTATATTCAATTCCCATTCCCCAGAACTAGGTACACCCAAATTGGGAAGTCAGTGAGGTCCTGACGTACCTTAGGGGATGATCACCAGCCAGGTCCCTCACCCTGGAACAGCCTACCCTGAAGATGTATATGCTGACGGCCTTACCTCAGCACAAAGATCCGGTTTTTCCATCTACTGTGATAGGACAACATGGTGATAACACCAGATAGTGTCACATTTTCCATTCAGGGGCTGGCCAAACAGAGCAGACCAGGAACATCAGGTCCAGTCATGGAATTCCGAGCATACCCACCTGAACCACAGTTATGTGTCATGACCCACTTAATGAACTACATTGACACAATAAGAAATACCCGAGGTAGAGGAAAAAGCCTTGTGGGTCAGTCACAAGAAACCTCATGGTCGGGTGACGAGCTAAACTACCTCTAGTGGCTCAAGCAGGTACTGGGAGTTGCTGGAGTAAATACTAACGTGTATAAATCTTATTCCACCATGGCAGCTTCCATGTGACTAAGAGGATGGACGTGCCTATGGACCACATCCTGGCTACAGCGGGGTGGTCTAGGGAGTATACATTCCAAACTTTGTAACACACCACTGGCAGAACCTGTATCGGTTGCAGAAATAACATTAGAATCTGCAAATATATAATTTAAGCCCGGGGGAGCATTTGTCCTGTTATTGTTGATAACACCATTTTTGTTTTACAAACAGATTCATGGTTGATTACGATAACATACTTCCTCCCTCGAATGACTTCGGCAGTGAGTGAAGTATGAACTGTTACACGGTTTGAAATCACAGAGCTTTAAAATCTTCACGTAGTCACTCACGTGACTCCGAAGTAAAATAGTAAGATTAAACGAGAACTTACCAGTTTGAAGTTTGATCTGTATTTTATGAGGAGTTACGATGAGGGATTATGTGCCATCTGCTCTCACCCTCAATAATAGAGATCAAACTGGTAACTAAGCTCTCCTTTTCTTTACTATATTTATTTCAATTACTGTGTCTGTCTGTGATTCCACACCGCTGCTTTGAAGTATGTCGCACATGCGTGCTGGACGGGTTCTTCACGTAATCCCTCATCGTAACTCCTCATAAAATACAGATCAAACTTCAAACTGATAAGTTCTCATTTAATCTTACTATTTTATTGACACTCTTCAGACTTCCCACAATAAAGTGAAAAGGCTAGTTTTCCATACATCTAAATGCCACCTCATCAACTTCCTCTAAATCATCTTAAAAGACGGTAAAATTATAAACAGATTAGTGCACAACTGATCTGTTCGAAAAGCAATCAATGTCATAACTGTGGCACAAAGTCTTTCTTGTGTGCAGTGAAGGGTTCATGATGTCAGAGGGAATGCTCCCCAGGAACACCTATTCCCATCAATTTCAGCTGCAGACCATCGGTTACTTAGATGTTCCAGGTGCTGATTTGCTTCCAACTTGTCGTGCAATATTCGTAAACATATTAGTAGCAAACACTGTGTTTACAAAATTGATTGCTCATGAAAATCCATCTTTTTGGAATTAAATATTTTATGGTTAAAGAGTCTGGGGAATCTTAGCCTTGTGTGGTATGTAAACCTGGCCATCGGAATCATTCACCAGAGGCACTATTTTTTATCGTGGCTGGAAAGGATATCAGATACAGATTTTAAACAGATGAGGAGCAGACAATGTTCAGTGTTAAGATTGAGACATACAGAATGCCTTATTAGATTGGGAGGGAAAGGACAAGGTTGGTAATTATATATTTGGGTGTATTCAGCATACTTTAAGTACTGGCCTTCAAGGAGTGTGGACTGCCAAATGGACCAATAAAAAAAATTAAAACTATCACATTTTATTAATAACCATTATCCATTTTAGCTATTGCTACCCTTGCACTTGTTAAGTAAAGAACAGCATTAATGACATGCTTGTTCATTGATTGTTATTGTAGATAACTGTCCTTAACACATATCATCACCCATATTACAAATTACCCGTTGCTTAATTCCTATATTTATTTCGGAAGGTTATTGTGACTCTTTGAATCAGACATGCAAGTTTTATTCTCCCACTTACTCTAAACACGGGCTTATGAAAAGAGATAAAATGTTTCTGTCGTGCTTCTCTACATATTAACTGAACTAAACGTTGCAAATTGCCACCCCGTCGATGAAGACAAATTCATGGATCCTTGCCATTCCCCTCCTATTGTTCTGGCACCATTTAATCAGATGATCAAGCTTCCTCCTATACTCTGACATCAGATTACCTGTTCTTCGTGCAACAAGTGGTATTGTTGGCTAATTTAAAGATTGTGTTGGAGCTGTGTCTGGCCACACAGTCAAGGCAGTAGAAAGAGTAACAGAAGAATGGGTACATCAAGTGCTCACATTGATGGCTATTGAGGAGGAAGTACCGTTGTCAATTTGCACTGTTTGTGGTCCGGCAACGAGGAAGGGATGAGCAGAAACTCTGAGTGACGATAAGTTTAGGGGGAATTATGGTGTTGAACGTTGAGTTGTGATCCATGAACCACAGCCTGACCAACGTGTTCTTATTATCCATGAGGTCCAGTACAGAATGCAGCGTTGGCGAGATCGCCTCTCCTGTTGATATATCGTGGCAGTAGGTGAATTGTAGCGGGTCCTGGTACTTTTTGTAGGCACAAGTTGAGATGCGGCATAACCAACCACTATTATAATGGATGGCATTAAGGCATGGACTGATTACAGAAGGCTCATTATTGAAGCAAATGCTCCTCAATTTATGTTTGTCAGCCACTCCACTATTTCAACCTTTTTTTCATTTTAACAGTTTGAATCACTGGGAAAGTAGGTGTGCAACACTCTTGAGATAAGGTCACAGAAAGTCACCACAGGGTGCTTTGAGCACCATTCTAAAAATAGAAAGCAGCGATTGGTATCTGCAATAGAAATATTTCTCCATGATGATTAGGACCCGATTCAAGAGTGATGGCAATACCATTAAAACTTACTCCACAGGTGGCACATTTCTTGTGTAATCATTAAAGAGCATTGGTACTGACACTAAACTTGTTTCAATGGACTGTCACAATGTTTTTGAACAGCATAAACCATGTTAGGTGTTGAAGTTTGGCATGGGATTATTCTTCTGCAATTCAGCATCAGGCATTTAATCCATACTCTGTCAAAAGCTTCACCTGACTTGTACTTCTTCTGATGTGCTTTGTAACCAGGAATACGTGGTCACGGCAGCTACATTTGCGCCAGAATTAAGCTTGTTCTTTGGAATCATTGCACCGTAAAAGTCTGTCCATTTTTCTGTACTGTGAGTATTTATCATTGCAAAGTACCTCTTTTATAATGCAGAATATTTGAAATGACCAACTTGTCCATATTTTACTGGTGTGCATCTTTGGAGAGAATCCCTTGAACCAGATTTATTTTCTATAAAGCCATATAACCTTAAATACTGACCTTTTAACTTTTTTAGATTTATCGGCCTCTGATGCAAGCTTCTGCCTGTTCGGTAATTGAAGAATTCCAAACCCACACGAGAGGATCTGTTCATTTCCTTCATGTTTCTTTGCGATAGCCACCACCTCCACAATTATCGCAATGTGAGTACAGTTTAGGGAAATATGGAAATAAACAGCCTGAAAAAGGACACAGAATACTGAGAAAATATTAAACTATCATAGATGGGGAAAACACCTTTCCTTTTAATCATTTTACATTAACATAATTCCAGATCTCTTTTGCTGTCTGCAATGATTTTTTTATGGCTAACTTTTTTTCCAGTTTTTTGCATTTACTAACTTATTTTCCAGTTTAGTAATTTATACAGATCTGCAAATTCATTATTCATTTTTAACTATTTTGTCATTTGAATTAATCTGAAAAGTTCAGGATTAGAACGAGCAATGCTGACGAATGGAACAATTTTCTCAACGCATAAAAAGGCATTAGTACAATTGAAGTACTGGAAGTATCTGAACTTCTACAGCTGTACAGTAGAGAGCATATTGACTAGTTAGCAGTACAGCTTGGTTCAGCAATTCAAGTTGCAGGGCATTACAGAGAATGGTACACACTGCCCAATCCATCATCGCGGCTGACATCCACACCATCAAAGGGGCCATCTATAGGAGCGTTACCTCAAAAAGGCAGCATCATCAAAAACCCATGCCCCACTGTATTGGGAGTGGTGGGTATTGCACCCTTGAAGGGGTTATTAATATATCGACAATGGAACAATTAAATTCTTACTTGCAGCAGCATAACAAAGGGAGGGAGGGAGGGGACACAGCGTGGAGGGGCTGCCGAGAACTAAAGGGGACCGGGTGTAGGGGGGGGAGTTATCGAGAACCAAGGGGGAGAGGGGAGACTATTGGGGCAAAAAAAGGGTACTGTGTAACTTTGGCGGCACACATTATTTGGCGACTCTTTGTTTGCCTCGGTATACAAAATAAGGCATTTCGCTGTGACATGTCACATGCAACAATAAAAGTTTCAAATCTAACCTCAATCTAATAGCCTTGTAAATGCAATACACACAGATAATACAGCAGGCCGTGAAAAAAGCAAATTACATTTTGGCCTTCATAGCGAGAAGTTTTGAGTATCGGAGCAAGGAGGTCTTACTTCAGTTGTACAGGCCCCTGGTGAGACCACAACTGGAGTATTGTGTGCAGGTTTAGTCTTTGGTTCACCAGGTTATTTCCCAGGATGGCGGGACTTGCATATGATGAAAGAATGGATCAACTGGGCTTATATTCACTGGAATTTAGAAGGATGAGAGGGTATCTTCTAGAAATGTCAAATTCTTAAGGGATTGGATAGGCTAGATGCAGGAAAAATGTTCCCGATGTTGGGGGAGCCCAGAACCAGTGGTCAGTTTAAGAATAAGGGGTAGGCCATTTAGGACTGAGATGAGGAAAACTTTTTCACCCAATGAGTTGTGAATGTGTGGAATTCTCAGCCACAGAAGGCAGTGGAGGCCAATTCACTGGATGTATTCAAGAGAAAGTTAGATATAGCTCTTAGGTCTAAGGGAATCAAGGGATAGGGGGAGAAAGCGGGAATGGGGTACTGATTTTGGATAATCAGCCATGATCATATTGAATGGCGGTGCTGGCTCTAAGGGCCGAATGGCCTACTCCTGCACCAATTTTCAATGTTTCCAAGTCACATAGAGATAAAGGATGAACCATGACCTCAGTCAATGGAGGGGATCGCACACGGGACCTAGTAGCCCACTCCTGGTTTTATTTCTAGTTCTTTGGGATCCTCCAGAATCTTGAAAATAAATTGAGGATATCCAATATTCACTCCTATTAGTTCAACAAACACAAATTAAAATGGAAGGTAATTTCCAGGGCAAAAATACATTTATCATTCTTCTCCCACACGTCATTGAAATGTTGCTGCTTCCTAGCATGGGTGATGTGAATACCTAATAAACATATATTCATTGGATTTGTATATACTGTATACAATATGACCCTCCAAAGTTATTTTAAATGCAAACAGGACCAGTACCTGGCAAAGATATTCAACTCAGCGAAATCGAACTGACAGAAAGCAGAAGCCTTCATGGCATGTTGAAAACTTAAGCAAGTGTTCATCCAGGCACGACTAAAAGAATTTGGCTGGCTGCCATCCAGGTTTGTGTTTTGGACCACTTACTCAGCATTCTAACAAAATTGAGACGTATCTCTCAATTGCTACTTGAAGACGCTGTGTCACTTTAATGGCAAAGTGGTTACATGCATCAAATATTACAGCAATTCATTTACGATATATTAACTAGGATCAGTAATAGCATACTGGGATAACTTGAAGTGGAGTGTTTCATGAATAATTTAGCAGTCAGGAGGTTAACTAAAGCATCAGAATAGCTACTGTATGGCAATTAGATTCCATGTCATTTATTTTTCAGATCCCCTGAAGCGAAGCATCCAGCCACGATGCATTCTCCATCTGGTCATCAAGCAATTTCCTTCAGCCAAAAAGACAGATTGACCTCATCCTGCCGGCAGAAGGCACAATTCAGCTAATGTGAGCTGACTAGGTTAGATATCCTCTATTTTTTTATTTGAGGTGAAACTTTTATACACAGCGGAGTGTTCAAAACAGGATAAGAACAAGTTCATTCTACTTCAACAATGCTATGAGATATTCTCAGGACCAAATCTAAATGAACCTTTCAGGAAGATAAATGTACTAAAAGGCCTATTTTGGTTGCATTTCATTATTTGTAACACTGTAACTTAAAGAAGTTGAAAATTTAGGACCCAGAAATTCAACTGTGCAGCATGGTTTTACGATTGTGATTGAGTAAAAGAACAAGATCAATTGTGAATTGTTACTGGCACTTGCAAACATGCATAGAAAATAATGAATTACTGGTTTCTAACTTGACCAAACTCTATTACACAGAAGCCGCAGGCCATGCAGCAGTGAATTGACTCAAATTGTTCTGCAGGTTCAACACTGCTGCTACAATATTAAAATGTGCACCTATAATAAAGAAATAAAGTGGGCCTCGTGGAAAAGTCAGGCCTTATAAAGGATGAATGAAGCACTCTTGACAAGTGATTTAAAGAATAGTCTTTACCCGATAGTTGTACAAAAAGTCACAGCTAGATTTAGGAGCAGCTCTGCCCGTGACCGCTGGAAATTGCAGAGAGTTGTAAATGTAGTCCAGTCCATCACACAGACTAGACTTCCCACCATTGACTCCACCACACTTCACGCTGTTCGGAAAAGCTGCCAACATAATCAAAGGTAGGCAAAAAGCTGGAGAAACTCAGCAGGTGAGGCAGCATCTATGGAGCGATGAAATGGGTGACGTTTTGGGTCGAGACCCTTCTTCAGACTGACATAATCAAAGACTTGTCCACCCCAATCATTCCCTCTCTCTGCTTCTGTACGACAGAAGGTACCAAAGCTTAAAAGCGCAGACTCAGCTCCTTCACAACTGTTATTGGGGTTCTGAACAGTCCTTCCCACAGCTAGGGTACTGTCTTTTTCATCTCTGCCCCATTGTGGACATTGGTCTTTGTCCATGGAACTGATGCGTTACAATGCTGAGAACTATATTCTGCACTCTGAGCCTTCCCCTTTATCGTCTATCTATGGTGCTTAAGTTTGTCTGGATTGCAAAACAAAGCTTTTCACTGTACCTGTGTACAAATGACAATAATAAGCCTAATATTGTTGAAATTGCATTATTGAAGACAACTGTGTATTTCTCATGTACTAGATATCCAGAACCATACAGGGATGTTAACAAGGGTTTCGGCCCGAAACGTTGCCTTTTTCCTTCGCTCCATAGATGCTGCTGCACCCGCTGAGTTTCTCCAGCTTTTTTGTGTACCAGGGATGTTAACAAGTCTGGAGTGTTTGAGTTATAAGGAGGTTGAATAGGTCATGCATTTGCATTAAAGGCTGAGGGATGATCTTATAAAGATTTGTACAATCATCTAGGGTGCAGAATAGCCACAATCCTTTTCCCCAGTGTAGGGGAGTCAAACACTAGAGGACACAGGTTTAAAGTGAGAGAGAGGACATTTTAAAAGGGACCCGAGTAGCAACTTTCTCACACAGATAATGTGTATATATGGAATTAACTGCCAGAGGCATTTGAAAGACAAGTGGAGAGTTGCACAGATAGGAAACGTTTACAGTGGCTTGCAAAAGTTTTCATACCCCTTGAACTTTTCCACATTTTGTCACGTTACAACCACAAACGTAAACGTATTTTATTGGGATTTTATGTGATAGACCAACACAAAGTGGTGCATAATTGTGAAGTGGAAGGAAAATGATATATGGTTTTCAATTTTTTTTTACAAATAAAAAACTGAAAAGTGTGGTGTGCAAAAGTATTCAGCCCCCCTGAGTCAATACTCTGTAGAACCACCTTTCGCTGCAATTACAGCTGCAAGTCTTTTGGGGTATGTCTCTACCAGCTTTGCACATCTAGAGACTGAAATTTTTGCCCATTCTTCTTTGCAAAATAGCTCAAGCTCAGTCAGATTGGATGGAGAGCGTCTGTGAACAGCAATTTTCAAGTTTTGCCAGAGATTCTCAATTGGATTTAGGTCTGGACTTTGACTGGGCCATTCTAACACATGAATATGCTTTGATCTAAACCATTCCATTGTAGCTCTGGCTGTATGTTTATAGGGCCGTTGTTCTGCTGGAAGGTGAACCTCCGCCCCAGTCTCAAGTCTTTTGCAGACTCTTAACAGGTTTTCTTCCAAGATTGCCCTGTATTTGGCTCCATCCATCTTCCCATCAACTCTGGCCAGCTTCCCTTTCCCTGCTGAAGAAAAGCATCCCCACAGCATGATGCTGCCACCACCATGTTTCACAGTGGGGATGATGTGTTCATGGTGATGTGCAGTGTTAGTTTTCCGCCACACATAGCGTTTTGCATTTAGGCCAAAAACTTCAATTTTGGTCTCATCTGACCAGAGCACCTTCCTCCACATGTTTGCTGTGTCCCCCACATGGCTTGTGGCAAACTGCAAACGGGACTTCTTATGGCTTTTTTCCAACAATGGCTTTCTTCTTGCCACTCTTCCATAAAGGTCCGATTTGTGGAGTGCACGACTAATAGTTGTCCTGTGGACAGATTCTCCCACCCGAGCTGTGGATCTCTGCAGCTCCTCCAGAGTTACCATGGGCCTCTTGGCTGCTTCTCTGATCAATGCTCTCCTTGCACGGCCTGTCAGTTTAGGTGGACGGCCATGTCTTGGTAGGTTTGCAGTTGTGCCATACTCTTTCCATTTTCGGATGATGGATTGAACAGTGCTCCATGAGATGTTCAAAGCTTGGGATTTTTTTTATAACCTAACCCTGCTTTAAACTTCTCCACAACTTTATCCCTGACCTGTCTGGTGTGTTCCTTGGGCTTCATGATGCTGTTTGTTCACTAATGTTCTCTAACAAACCTCTGAGGCCTTCACAGAACAGTTGTATTTATACTGAAATTAGATTATACACAAGTGGACTCTATTTACTAATTAAGTGACTTCTGAAGGCAATTGGTTGCACTGGATTTTATTTAGAGGTATCAGAGTAAAGGGGGCTGAATATTTTTGCACGCCACACTTTTCAGTTTTTTATTTGGAAAAAAATTTGAAAACCATGTATCATTTTCCTTCCACTTCACAATTATGCGCCACTTTGTGTTGGTCTATCACATAAAATCCCAATAAAATACATTTACGTTTGTGGTTGTAACGTGACAAAATGTGGAAAAGTTCAAGGGGTATGAAAACTTTTGCAAGCAACTGTAGATGCATATGGCGCAGGCAAGTGTGGTTAGCTCGATTAGGCAATTTGTTTGGCATGTACAAGCTGACCCAAAGGAATCTGTTTCCATGCTCTACAGCAATTTTTATGACTCGAGGCCTCACTGCAAACACAGTTTGTAATTCAAAGCTTTCAGATTAGCTAAACTATAACAATGGCCATATTCAAATAGCAATTAAAAGTTTAAGATCTAAGATACTTCGCTCAGTTACAGATTGCGTTGACATGCCACATCGCAAAATGTCAAGGATTTGACCCAGATTTTACTTGTCAATTCATTAATTGCTGATATATATTGAGGTTTTATCAAAATTGTGTACACAACAAGATGACTGAAACCAGAGAGACTTGTTATATTTACCAGATGTGCAATTATGGCAATATGTTATAAAATAATGTGCAGCTTTTAATGCAATAACATATACCAACATTTCTATCATCATAGTACACAGGGCAGCAGTGGTGCAGGAGTAGAGGTGTTGCCTTACAGACCCAGAGACCTGGGTTCGATCCCGACAAAGGGTATTGTCTATGGCGTTTGGACGTTCTCCCCGTGACTTGCGTCGGTTTTCTCCGGGATCTCTGATTTCCTCCCACATTCCAAAGATGTACAGCTTTGTAGGCAAATTGGCTTGGCATAATTGTAAATTGTCACTTGCGTGTGTGTGTGTGTGTAGGATAATGTTAGTGTGCAGGGAATGATGGTCGGTGCAGGTTCGGTTGTCCGAGGCTCCGGTTACCACGCTGTATGGCTAAACTAAACAAAAATAAAATATAAAGAGACGGGTTGATCCACGAAGACCTTATTATTCTATTGTCCAGCAACACCCAACATTTTTCATTGGGTACTAACAATGATGGACCTCTGATGGAAGCTGAGAGCGCAGTCCAGGAATGGATCCCAACATGTTCCTTGTTTGTCATTTCCCTTAGCTTCCAGATTTCCTAACTCTTCCCTCTCATATTTCAGGGGTTAATTAAAAAAGAGATGTGTTGGGTGTGTGCAAATTCAGTTACAAAACAGATTATTTAATGCACTGGAAGTGTGAATTAATGCATTTGCAAGAATGGAGTCAGACCATGTAAATTTAGTGAGACAAATTGAAATTTTAATGGGATAATTTTAACAAGGATTGCGAGACTGATGTTGGGTAACATGCAGCACGTGATCTTTCAATTTCGATGGTGAAAAGAAAGCATTCTGTACCTGTACCAAATCCCAACAACAATAACAAAATCACACTATTTCAGAAGCCAATAATATTCAATTTTCAGTGAAAACTTCTAAAGAGATTTCTTTACAGATAAACACTTGGCAGCAATGAGGTTTACAGCAATTTTTATGGCATTTATAACCACGGTGCATTGAGTTTGAAGTTTCATACACCTTGCAATCATTAATTCCATCTATTTGCACCTTTGTAATGCAGCCTAATATCAATCTTGCCCCAGCTCTTCTGTTGCTTAGACACTCACCCTCACATTTTTTGCAAAGCAATCCTGGTTAGCCTTCTTCATTGTAACTCAGTAAACAAGCTCAAAGCTCTGCTTGTATAATCAATCAATCAATTAATCAATCAAAACTTTATTGTCATTTAGAAATACATCCATATATGCAATTCTAAACGAAATTCCGTTGCATTTGGCTCCCCGTGCAACACAAAAATAAACAGAAGGATAAAATGGATAAAAAGATAAAATAGATAAAGGTGGTGGTCCATTTACATGGCATTCAAGAGTCTGATGGCTCGTGGGAAGAAGCTGTTGCAAAACCTTGACGTTCTGCTCCTTATGCTACGATATCTTTTGCTCGCGGGCAGCAGAGTGAACAGTCCATGATGGAGATGTGTGGGGTCCTTTATAATACTGCTGGCCTTAGACAAGCAACGTTTGCTCGCAATGTCCCCGATTGAGGGGAGAGAAGTCGCAATGATTTTTTCAGCCGTTCTCACCACTCTCAGTCGGAGGCTTTACAGTCCCCAAACCAGACAGAGATGCAGTTGGTCAGAATACTCTCTAGGGTGACCCTGTAGAAAGTGGTGAGGACGGGATGGGGGAGGTGAGCTATTCTCATCTGGCGCAGAAAGTGCAAACGCTGCTGCGCTCTCTTAACTATTGATGTGATGTTATTTGACCAGGTCAGACTGTTAGTGATCTGCAGCCCCCCCCCCAACCGCAACCGCGCGTTAAGGGGACGAGACCCAAGGGGTCCCAAGGGTCCCCCTTGGTCTAGTTCATTTTAAAAATAGGTGCTTTCTATTTACTTTATCTAGGATCATCATCTTCACTCGGCAACATCAGTTCTTAATAAAATAACACTAGAATGTCCAATCTTTCCCTTCAGCTAACATTTTCCAGTCCCGGCAATACTTTCCTGGCACCTTTGCTGCAAATTGAGTTTGTTTACGTTGTCTCAATAAAAAACACGGCAGACGGGGAAATCATGCTTGACTAATCTTCAGGAATTTTTTGAGGATGTAACTAGGAAATTGGACAAGGGAGAGCCAGTGGATGTACCTGGACTTTCAGAAAGCATTTGATAAGGTCCCACATAGGAGATTACTAGGCAAAAGTAGGGCACATGGTATTGGGGGTAGCGTGCTGACATGGATAGAAAATTGGTTGGCAGACAGGAAACAAAGAGGAGGGATTAACAGGTCCCTTTCAGAATGGCAGGCAGTGGCTAGTGGGGTACCGCAAGGCTCGGTGCTGGGACCGCAGCTATTTACAATATACATCAATGATTTGGATGAAGGGATTCAAAGTAACATTAGCAAATTTGCAGATGACACAAAGCTGGGTGGCAGTGTGAACTGTGAGGAGGATGCTATGAAAATGCAGGGTGACTTGGACAGGTTGGGGGAGTGGGCAGATGCATGGCAGATGAAGTTTAATGTGGATAAATGTGAGGTTATCCACTTTGGTATCAAAAACAGGAAGGCAGATTACTATCTAAATGGCGTCAAGTTGGGAAAAGGGAAAGTACAACGGGATTTGGGGGGTCCTGTTCAACAGTCTATGAAAGTAAGCATTCAGGTACAGCAGGCAGTGATGAAAGCGAATGGCATGTTGGCCTTTATAACAAGAGGAGTTGGGTATAGGAGCAAAGAGGTCCTTCTGCAGTTGTATATGGCCCTAGTGAGACCACACCTGGAGTATTGTGTGCAGTTTTGGTCCCCTAATTTGAGGAAGGATATTCTTGCTATTGAGGGAGTGCAGCGTAGGTTTACAAGGTTAATTCCCAGGATGGCGGGACTGTCATATGCTGAGAGAATGGAGCGGCTGGGCTTGTACACTCAGGAGTTTAGAAGGATGAGAGGGTTCTTATTGAAACATATAAGATTGTTAAGGGTTTGGACACGCTAGAGGCAGGAAACATGTTCCCGATGTTGGGGGAGTCCCGAACCAGGGGCCACAGTTTAAGAATAAGGGCTAAGCCATTTAGAACGGAGATGAGGAAACATTTTTTCTCACAGAGAGTTGTGAGTCTGTGGAATTCTCTGCCTCAGAGGGCGGTGGAAGCCGGTTCTCTGGATACTTTCAAGAGAGAGCTAGATAGGGCTCTTAAAGATAGCGGAGTCAGGGGACATGGGGAGAAGGCAGGAACGGGGTACTGATTGGGGATGATCAGCCATGATCACATTGAATGGCAGTGCTGGCTCGAAGGGTCGAATGGCCTAATCCTGCACCGATTGTCTATTGTCTCATATCTTATAATACAAGCGGACAAAAGTGCTGGAGTAACTCAACAGGTCAGGCAGCGCATCTGGAGAACATGGATAGGTGACATTTTGGGTCGAGACCCCTCTTCAGACTGATATTATGACTGCTTAGGGGATTTAAAAAAGTGGCAGTTACAACCCTGTAAAATAAGCAGCAGGTGAAAAGCACTTTCATTTTCAAAACCCGACATAATGCTAAACTTTGAAGTTGATTTAACAGCACTGCACCTCCAAAAAAGAATCTGTCAAATGAATTTCCAAGGCACAGCACGCAACCCCATTTCATGAATACTCAGTGCACAAAAAAAAATCTAGTGTGCCAGACAGCTTATCTACATTTTGCAGCAATATGGAGCTCACGATGAGACGCTTTAGAAATAATTTAAAGCAAATCAGTACGTTATGCATTCAGATTGCATTACCTGCAAGAAACTCACAAAAAGACATTAACTTTTACAGTCTCTTCTCACTGCTATACAAAATATTCAGTTTCAATTGCATAATTACTGTTAATAGCATAATTAAAATTTGTCCTACGCAAGTGCTATATGTGAATTGCTACATTAAGTAAGTTTGAATTTCTGATAAAGTGCCAGGCATATGTTAATGCCAATGCTGTGTTTAAACAGAATACGCAATTCTGAGCAGCTATACTTGACAAATGGATCAGGATAATGAACTGTTGCATCAGAGCAACACAAGTTCTGAATTTGCCCACATTTATCTTTTTCATTCATGATCCCATTTTATTCTTTAGTGATATCCACGAGGAGCCTTACCGCTGCAATTTATTTTGGCAAGTCTAATAAGTCTTGAACACGCTACAATCTGGATTATATAATAAAAACTTAGGAATTGAAAGACCAAGTTCACGTTTGAAGTCCAGGGAGCCACCCATTATAGTTAGTACATTATGATATATAATTATAGAGCAGTTGACTAATCATAATAACCAATTTTTATCAATAAGCCAGTAACAGACCATGAAAAAATCTGTGACTTGGAACCATGAATAAGGAGAGGGGTCACAGCCTAAGGATTCCAGGACAAGGGGTCACAGCTTAAGGATAAGGGGGAAATCCTTTAAAACCGAGATGAGAATAACTTTTTTCACACAGAGAGTGGTGAATCTCTGGAACTCTCTGCCGCAGAGGGTAGTCAAGGCCAGTTCATTGGCTATATTTAAGAGGGAGTTAGATGTGGCCCTTGTGGCTAAGGGGATCAGAGGGTATGGAGAGAAGGCAGGAACGGGATACTGAGTTGGATGATCAGCCATGATCATATTGAATGGCGGTGCAGGCTCGAAGGGCCGAATGGCCTACTCCTGCACCTAATTTCTATGTTTCTATGTTTCTATGAATCCAAAAGGCACCTTTTCCTATCCCGAATGCTTCCATTTCTATATGCTGTCTCTTAAAATTTCGACAAATCTATTACTAAGTGTTACATGCTGAAAGAAACCTACAATTAAATTGTATTTGAAAGAATCAGAACAAACCGCTTCCCCAATGGTCAGCGTTGAATAAATTGACCACTCACTCATTTAAATCCTAATTGCGCTGATTACTTTCACCCACCTACAGGTGCATCCCTTATAGTCTGGTTGTAATGTACTTGGTAATGCAAACAATCTGACCCTGTCTTCCTCTTCTCTGCTGAGGTATTCAGTTTTTAGTATTTAGTGTGAAGTAAATTAATTTTGTGTTAAGGGAACCTATGTTCACCCAAAACACTCAGAACAATTTCAAGATGGAATATTATTGTAGCATTTGTTGAATGAGCAAAAGATCTTCATAATGTTCAACTAATTAACATTTGTGTAAACATTTTGTGTTAAATGATCGAGGAGTAACATCATTGGGAGATGGGATGTTAAATTGTACATTTTCTTGCAATGATTATACTCTAATTTATTAGTGCATAAAGAGGAGGGACAATGAAATCTTCATGGGTGCCTCGTTGGGGTTCTTTTCCTGCTCAAAGATGGCTGCCTGGTCCTCCCCTCCCAAAGCGGCTCTGTGGTGAATGGGAGACCTCCAACACAATGGGAAAGAAGAAACTGGTCCTTCTTGTGTTATCAGAGAAGGTAAGCATTAGACAGTCTTCTCATTTGGAGAGGGAAAAAGGGGAAATAATTATGGAGTCAGAGACATACAACATGGTAACAAGCCTTTTGACCCACCATCTCCAGACTGACCTAGGGGCACCCACACTCACTAATCCCATCTCCCGGCCATCCAGCACACCCTTTAGGGAGCACTAGAACTTTGAGACTGCAAATGTTTATTAATATTTCCACAGTGCTTCTGAAAGCTTTCTTAAATTTCCCCAAGTGATAGCAGCATTTCCTGTAAAATGAGCACATCTAAAACATCAGAACTTATTTTTGAAAAATAATAGAATAATTGATTTTGATCCAACTGTAATTATTTTCCAGCTATCCCTCTCACTCCGCACATCGACGTCTCCTGCCGGGCATTAATGAATCAACAGCAGTTCCCATGGTTCGAGAAAAGTCTGCTGCCAAAAAGCACTATCAAAGTGATATGGATCACTGAAACCATTCCCAGGAGAAACATAGAAATACAAGTTAAGAAGCTTATATGGGCAGTATACCAAAGCTAAAAAGTTATTTAATCCCAAGGAAAATTTGTAATAAATAGAAGACAAGTTAACAATGCAAATGTTTCATACAGTTCATCAGAATATAAAATAATTAGTGATTAGTTTCACCTTCAGTAAAAAAGAGCAAATAGGTCAACAAGTATTTCAGTTACAATCTATTTCTAAGTGCTTTCCTGTCTAAGACCCCAACAAAGATAAAGTATCTCAAATTGATCTTCACCATGTTTATTGGAATGTAATCTGCAATGGGCCCAGCAATTCACTGAACACGTCAGGTCACTCAAAATTCAACTCTCCCCTCTAACAGCAAGATAATTCAAAACATCATAACCTTCAGATCCAAAGCTTTGGATTTCTTAATAGACAAACATACACGCACACAAAACACAAAACAATCCTCATTTTTGTGTACTTGCTTGCCATTGATTCAGATTAGGATTAGTGAAAAAGAGTTTTAATGAAGAAAATGATGCACCCTTAGAGTCTGCAGCAGATATGCCGTGACATCAGCGGGAAACAGCTGTGGTGTAAAGTAAGGATGTCAAGGTAATGGGTGCTCACATAATCACCAAAGTTCACAGAAAAATGAATTCACTGTGATGAACATTCTGTTACTGGTGCGACACTGCCCTCTGCTGGAACTTTTCAAATAAGAACAAACATACACAATGCAAGGTGCTGGAGCAGGTTAAAAGGCATTTCTGGAGAACATGGATAGGTGACCTTATGGTTCGAGAGCCTACATTTAGACAAATTGTGGAGGGGGGGAGGGGGGGGGGTAGAAGAAAGTGAGAAAAGGGGGGAGGCACGGCAAAGTGTGGCAGGTAATAGGTTGACACAGGTGAGGGGGGGAGGGGTGATAAATAGATGGACCCAACACAAGAACACATGTATATCAGGCCATTTTTACTTACAGCCTTGCCGGGAGGATTGTTTGGACAAGAGCAGCAGCCAGTTGCTCTTATATTGGCCAAAGTCTGGCATGTGGTAATATGCAAAGTCTGGCATACAGGTGAGTGGGGATAATTAGTAGATGAGTGGAGTGTGAAAGGATAGCAATAGAAAGGAGACTAAAGTGTGTTAGATAGGAAAGGAGAGAAGTGAAATGTAAAGTCAGAAGGAATAATATGGGAGAGTGATGGGAGATGAGCATAAGGAGGAGGGAAATAGAATACCACCCCAACCTTTGTTTTAGATCAGAGGCATTTGTACCCACAGGCTCCAGAGACATTTTCTTCAGCATTCACCTCTTTCCTCTTACATCAGTGTGAATCTTAATTCCATGTGCTCAGCTTTATCCTTCCATCTTCAAAAGGCCTCTCAATCCATGATTTCAGACTTCAACAGAACCCATTCAATGTCAGTGGCACTATGTTGAAAAATACATGCCTTTTCGTGTCACCCGGGCCAGCCCCTTCCATTTATTCAGCCACAATTTATAGTTATCTTTCTCACACAGGCACTTGATATTTTTAATAACAACTTGATGATTACAGTAAAAGGATTACAACACTGTAAAACTACCACACTAGTCCTGATGTGGAATCTCAACCCAAAACTATTCCTCTGCCTCTACAGGTGCTGCCTGACCATCTGCATTCCTCAAGTGGTTTCTGTTTTGCTCCATGCTTGTCTCTATTCCTTTATTATCGATTTATCAATGATACATTCACACACCAGAGACATCTGCAGACTTAGAATCTTATGAACAATTGCTCATATCCCCCATCTCCGCCAAATTAATGATCATCGAGTTTGGCATGGCTCATCTTTGTTTACAATCATTCTAAATAATAATCGGACAACTGATTGCATCAACTATTCCTGAATAGAAAAGTTACTTTCATGAAGAGAACAAATCATCTCTGCAGCATCTCCTCTGCTGATTACAAAACTAAATAATCTTTATTACAATTAACAGCACTAATACTGGATATGTATTACCTGCACAATTATTTAATCCTTTACCTAACAAAGCCTCTCACTGTATCTCACAATTACAATTTTACAAGTATGCACAATGATCAAGAGAGCTTAATTCGATTTCACAACAACATACACTGTTTATTGCCATCTTGTTATCACTCTCCCAATCTTCTCTCTCTTGAGCCACTGGGAGCAAGAAAAATGGTTGATGCTGCTTTTATATTTAACCCGCCAAACCAAGTACCAATGCAAACATAGCCATATTAGCATTGCATGTATGATTTCAAAACATATTTGCAAAAGCTTCACGTAACCCAAAATGTGTACCTAATAAAACCAAACGATTTGCACAAGATTGCTGCTTTGAAAAAAGATTGCTGCTTTGAAGCTCTGGGTGACATTGGGAGATTTGACTACTAATTTCTCTGCAGGATTTTCATGTGTCCTAGCATCTTCTTTCCAACATAAAATCACCCACATTATATCAACAGTTGCACAACACAAAAGATGTGGTCATAAATATCTTTGTGAAGTACACAAGAGTTTGAGTGAACCAAAGACCCATCTTTACTTCCTCAATACAAATTACTATTTGATATGTATAACATTTCAAGCCACATATCATTCCAATACCATGAAAATTTTACGTACAAACTCGCCTCCTGCCAATGTCAAAATATGAAAGGGAACAGCAGAGCAAGACAATATTTTATTATTCCTAATGTACACCAGCGAAAAGCCCAAGTAACTTTAAGGTCAAAGTATTTTCAGCTCCATAAACATGAACAAAGTTGAGGTGGAAAAGCTACAAATTTGCCACACAGAGCAGCTCGAAATTAGAACTTAAACTGCAGACACCAAAGCTCACTTTCTACATTTAAATTCCCACAACTCATAATATATAAATTCATTCCATGTGCTCTTATAATGATAAACATTCAGCTTCTTAAATAATGACAGCAATTTCTCAGAATAATGAAGTAGCCCATCTTTAAACTCCAAACCTCGTTGCATCTTGAACAGGGGTTCTTATATTTGGTGCATGAGGCACATAAATTAAGATAAACTTGCTTTCATCAACTCAACTATATACTGACACAATAGAGACCACACTTCAAAAGTACTTGAGTGTCACTAATTGTTAACTAACCATTAAAAAAAAATCACAAAAGTCAGATACATATGCACATCTTTACTTTCTGAAGATTTAATATTTTATTACTTTATAAATATACCAAATATGAATAAATAACACTGAACTAAGGCAGTCCAGAGAGAGAGATTATGTTAGTGTCTCATCTAAATAATTTTGAATTCTATCCTAATAATTCCCATGAAGTACACATAGCTGTCACTTACCTCGGTATCCCATTTCTAACGGTATCCCAAGTCATTTCTAAATGTGACTAATATTTCCTTGTGCCCAGGTTGGTTCTAATTAAGAAATCACGTTTCCATAGATGCTAATTGTCAAAGATGAATACATTATAGGCTGCTGTTCATACATGACTTTTTAAATGAAGCATAATACTGCAGCATAGATAGAACACCACCCTCCTCCCCCGCCTCCAAAGCTATGGGACGAGCTTCCTCTAAAATGTATGCCAGAGATATTGTCAGATATTCCTTCCACTTGCTGTGATCTGCTGTCAACATTAATGATGTCACTGAACCTCTCCTAAATTAAAGCGTTATAGCGCTATTCCACGGTTACATAACATATTGTAAATCATGAGAGCGATGAATTCTTTATATTACTTTGAATTGTAACATAGAAATTTGCTTTGAATCATTGCCCTGCAACAAAAGCATTTTTTTTTCCTTTCTATATTCTTGTAGCTACTAACTAACATCAAAATGGCAAATGTCTGTACACTGAACTCTCAAGCCTAATGTACCAATCTATCAAAAGGAATATGTTCAGGGAATGAAAGATAATCAACACTAAAGTGGAATGTGAACTCTTTTCATTTTAGTTTGTACATGCTTCAAAACAAGTTTTGAAAGCTCACTATAACAAAAATTTTAAGAATGCTGGAAATAGCCAAATACCATTTTCAGATGCATCAGCAGTGGGAGAAACAGTTAAGGTTTCAGGTTTGGCAACTCATTTTGATTCAGATCTAAATCAGCAAATGATACTTAAAATAGGAATGCATTTGGATTACAGGATTACTTTGGAAATTGTGAGGTTACATGATGAAAAGAGGTTTGAATACTTGCAGACATAATGTGATACAAACAAGTGAGATTTCAAAAAAGAACAGACATAACAGCAATAATAATTTGAAAGGCATCTATGAATCAACATAAATTTAACACAATATATTCAATTTATTTAGAAGACTGACTAATAGAGCCAAAAAGTGTCTAACTGAAATAGAATTCAACAGGATAAAGATTAGACTGAAATGTGGTTTATCCCCAATGTCAAACGTCTCAATTTTTAGAGCACCTTAAGAAACATGGTATTTCTGGTGAGGGGCAATTATATAATGATATAGAAGATAAGGGAATTGCATGGATATAGGATCAGTGTATTTAATTAATGTGTTGAATAACCTTTTGGAATGCTATTGAATTTATTCTTGCTATGTATTTCAACTTGATGCTTAGTTAAAGGTCATACAATTAGTTGTTAATAACCTTAGAGTAAGTAAAATATAGATCATGCATCATAAATTAACTGAGTGTGAGTTTATGATAGACATATCCTGTCTTAAGCAGCAATCAAAAGCATTCTTACAATTCATCAAGCGTAAAGTTTACCTCTTACAATGGTGAAATTACTCATTATAATAGCAATGCTGATGAAGTTTCATAATTATTGCTTAGAAGGGCTGAATGCGATATTTTGCTGCACTGTGCTCATTATGGTGACAAATGTCAATGCTTAGAAAACTTGCCACTTTTGGCCATCCATAATCAACACAAATAACTACATCAGGGCAGGTTCAAATGTCCCAAGGCACCTAATTGACCAGTCAGACCAGAAGTAATAGTCTTTATAACTCTGGGACCATGTTTCCATTCAAGTTCAAACTGAATGAGATGTCAAAAGTTGTCGAGAATTTAACCGCCATCTTTGGACAACTACTGGGAAAGAATCAAGGGCGGAGGAGATATGAATGCAACTTGCTCCAAACCCATCTAATAATAATAATAATACATTTTATTTATGGGCGCCTTTCAAGAGTCTCAAGGACACCTTACAAAAATTTAGCAGGTAGAGGAAAAACATGTAAGGGGAATGAAATAAATAGTAGAGACATGACTAGTACACAAAGTAAAGACAGAATTCAATACAAAACACAATAATGGCAATTAATGCACAGATGAAAAGGGAGGGGGACATGGGGCTAAGGATAGGCAGAGGTGAAGAGATGGGTCTTGAGGCGGGACTGGAAGATGGTGAGGGACACGGAATTGCGGATCAGTTGGGGGAGGGAGTTCCAGAGCCTGGGAGCTGCCCTGGAGAAGGCTCTGTCCCCTAAACTGCGGAGGTTGGACTTGTGGATGGAGAGGAGACCGGCAGATGTGGATCTGAGGGACCGTGAGGGTTGGTAGGGGGAGAGGAGGTCAGTGAGATATGTGGGGGCCAGATGGTGGAGGGCTTTGTAGGTGAGGATCAGGATTTTGTAGGTGATCCGGTGGGAGATGGGAAGCCAGTGAAGTTGTTTGAGGACTGGAGTGATGTGATGCCAGGATTTGGTGTGGGTGATGAGTCGGGCGGCTATGTTCTGGACCAGTTGGAGTCGGTTGATGTAGGTGGAGCTGATGCCAAGGAGAAGTGAGTTGCAATAGTCCAGTCGGGAGGAGATGAAGGCATGGATGAGTCTTTCAGCAGCGGGCGGTGTGAGAGAGGGTCTGAGTTTGGCGATGTTGAGGAGATGAAAGAAGGAGGTATTAATGACATGGCGGATGTGAGGCTCAAGGGAGAGAGTGGAATCAAAGATCACGCCAAGGTTGCGGGCCTGGGGAGATGGGGAGACAGTGGTGCCGTCGATGGTGAGAGTGGGGTTATTGATTTTGCTGAGTGTGGCTTTGGAGCCTATGAGGAGGAATTCTGTCTTATCGCTGTTGAGTTTGAGGAAATTATGTTGCATCCATGTTTTTATAGCTGACAAACAGGAGTTGATATGGGAGAGGGGGGGGGGGGGGGGGGGGTTGTGGGGGGATTTGGTGCCAAGGTAGATCTGGGCGCCATCAGCGTAACAGTGGAAGTCCAGGTTGAAGTGGCGGAGTATCTGACCAAGGGGGACATCTGACTACGATTGGAAAGTAAGACACTAAAATGTTTTATTTATAAAGTCAGACTACAAGACAAATGGGTCTTATTTCATTCCTAAACATACGTTGTATACCAGGGTTATGGACATTTTAGGGTGGCACTTACGAATAAAGAGATTTGACAATTTGGGAAACCCAACAATGGTACCATAGAAACATAGAAAATAGGTGCAGGAGTAGACCATTCGGCCCTTCGAGCCACCACCACTATTCAATATGATCATGGCTGATCATCCAGAATCAGTACCACATTCCTGCTCTCTCCCCATATCCTTTGATTCTGCTAGCCCTAAGAGCTATATCTAACTCTCTCTTGAAACCATCCAGTGAATTTGCCTCCACTGCCTGTGTCAGAGAATTCCACAGATTCACAACTCTCTGGGGGAAAACATTTTTCCTCATCTCAGTCCTAAATGGCCTACCCCTTATTCTTAAACTGTGACCCCTGGTTCTGGACTCCCCCGACATCGGGATCATTTTTCCTGCATCTAGCCTGTCCAATCCCTTAATAATCTTATATTTTATATGTACCATGTGCATCATGTCTCAGAATCAGCCAACTAGGACAAAGAACTGTCAAAATTATATGTTAACTGCAACCTCCCCAAAGACAATAAATCACGCTACGATTAATTCAATGTACGACTTCCGTATACTCATGAATTTGGTTCTGGGTGCAAGTAACCAGTGTCATTCAGGAGATGTACTTAATGCTAGATTCATTGGAGGGGAATTGTGAGATTTCAACAGATGGTATTAAGGACAGCTGAGCAGTAAATTAAATCTTATTGATGACTTGTGGGCAGAGCACCAAGGCAAATTCATTGTATGTGAATACTTGGCCAATAAACTTACTTACTTACTTACAAAATGACAGCAGTTATAGACCTCCAATGTGCAACATAACATTGAGTGGTATACCAAAGCACTTAACTCAGCACAAAAAGATGTTAGGCATCTTACAGATAACAAACACATCATGCCAAGACACAAGAGAGCAGTCTGAATTATAATACTAATTTATCTCAATAAAAGTAAATCCCTATAGTTCTCAGTCATTATGCTGACAAGCTGATCTGAAACTCCTGGACTAGCTCATTGTCAATTCTAAGTACCCATTTCATTCAGCAAGACCTCTACTAAGTCTTGTCAGTTTTGTGATGTGCTGTCTTTCAGTGCACAAGAAGAAATCAAGCTTGGTACACAAAAATAACTTGCACAAATATATGTCCATACTATAATACAAGCTCGTTGCATTTTAGGTATTTTCCACAAAAAAAAAGGCAGTATTCATGGTCAACACTTCATCAATGTTGACTTCAGAATGGAACAAGTAAACATATACCAAGATAAACTGAATGGGCGAACCAAAATAGAGAAGCTTTACATAAGAGAGTTGCATGTGCCAAGAAAAATATTAACATTTTCACACAAATATCCTGGGTTTGATACAATGAAAATTATTTATTTTTGAAAATGGCATCCTACATGTGATTCACCTCGATTGAATTCACACATTGAGTTAGCAGAGATCTTCAGCACATCTGCTATATCAGCAATTCAGCAACATACCACCCTTACTACAAGTAAACCCCTGCAGGTCACATTCATTTAAGGTCATCTTACCTGGTTAAATGATACTTTTGCTGGCTGACCGTGGGTATGTTTTATGGGCTGTGGAGAACTCTTCCACGTTCTGCCAAAGAAATGGGAGTATGTTGTATCAAAGAGGCTCAGTCGCAGCTGACACTGTACATTCGCCACTCCCTCCAACAAACTCTGCACAAGGATAAAGACAATCTGGATCAGTAAAGTTTAGCACTGAAAGTTTAAATTATTACAAAAACAACATCTGTAATTTAAAGAACAGAAATAACTGTGCTGGAGCATTCAGTTTATTTTTTCACTTTCTTCCATTGCATGTATCCATAACCAGCTTGTGAGTTAGTCAAATGAGCGCTTTAGCTCTAATCCCATTTCTTCATGTTCAAATACTTACAAACAGTATATATTTTTTAAATTATGTTACAGCCTATGCTTCTATAACCACTTGTGGAGTTCAATGAATATGCCCAACAATCCTGCATCGTTGAAACATCCTTTCGAAGATAACCAGACTTAATGCCTTTGTTGTTGACTTACTGATAGTTGTACAACATCCTCTTGTGTTACAGTTGTACAAGACGTTGGCAAAGCCGCATTTGAAGTATTGTGTTCAATTTTTTACACCCTGCTATTAGAACAATGTCATTTAGCTGGAAAGGGTGCAGAGAAGATTTATAAGGATGTTGCCAAGACACGAAGGCTTGAGCTTTAGAGAGCACGACGCTAAGGGGTAATCTTATAAAGGTGTATAAAATTACAAGGGAAATTTGTAGGGTGAATGCATAGAGTATTTTGCCCACATCAGGGGAAATCAAAAAACCAGAGGACATAGGTCTGAGGTGAGAGGGGAAAGATTTAATGAGAACCCGAGGAGCCATTTTTTCACTGAAGGGTGTTGGGTATAGGGAATGAGAGGAGGTAATATAGGCAGGCGCAAAAACAACAATTAAAAGACACTTGGACATGTAGATGGATACGGAAAGATCACCGAGTAAAAGGCCGACCAGCTAGACACAACTGGTCAGTCTTTACAACTCTGGGATTAGTGGGATTTAAGCAATATGATTTTTGTAGGGTTTAAGCAATAGAAAGATTTGAACAAGGTCAATAGAGATCTGGACATGTTCAGCAGAGTGATATTTACTTAAGCCTATTGGGAAAACCATTCCACGTCCAAATGTGATCTCCTATCTGTAAGCTTATTATCAATTGTTCATTTTACCTGAAAGAATTAAACTACTCCCCATGCTTGATAAACAGATTACAAATTTGCAACACAAGTGTTTTGGCTTCAGTTAATTTCATGTATTGTAAAACAAAGATATCTTCATTAGATGCTTAATCAACAGACTGTCACTGCCTTTGGTTGTGTCCCTTCATGTAAGGGGTCAGATTAACAAAGGAAAGGTACTCTTCCACTACATGGGAAAGATGAAAGAAGCAAGCATCAGGCTGGAGAGTAAATCATTCTGGGGCAGATCTTTCACAATCTTATATGATCTAAAATTAAGGGAAAGACAGGAAGAAGCAAATGTCTTGAGCTATGTCTTAATGTCAAATGTCTTGAGTAAGAAAAACAATTACCCCAGTCTGCAAAATTGTGACATATGCAAGATAATTGTGACTTTAGACTGACACATTAATTTAAACGTGCTAAATGAAAACGAGAATTGCATTTGATACAGGAAATTAACATTCTTTTCAGCCAATCACAGCCATATGCTTTCATGATATGTATAATTGGTAACCAGTTATTGATGAGAATGTACACCTCAATGTGACCCAAGAAAATTCCTGCATTTTAATCTATTCTTTTGGCAGTTTACCAAAAAGGCTTGGCAGATTTGTACTGACCTTTATGGGGCAGCAGAGCAAATTATTCATCCTGAACAAATGTTACGGTGTGTGGAAACAGAGATGAAGACTGTGGCATGAACCACAGCAACCGGGTGTGACAACAAAACATTCCACTGTGTTTTTAAGATAATGACTCCTAAATTGCTGTATTGAAGCAGATTTTTTTTTTGCTATGCTGCAAAATTGGTGATTAGAAAGCACTACAAACTGGATACGCCATTTCTTCTATGTAAATGTAGAAGGAAAAAAACTGAGACTATAAATCCTCCAATATTTTTTCTGCAAAGTCTTTTAAATTGTACGCTGAGGCCAGTGTCGTCTCATGTACCGCAGGAATGCTAAACCTCAAATACGGAAGATCATCATGCTCCATTTTCTCTTATTTTGCACCCAATTTTCTTTAAAACCATATTTTTAAGTTGATTGAAATTTAGGTTGACGGCACCTAGCAATGTCCCTTTAGAGAAGTCTCATGGTGTGTCATTTTGGGCGTGGGGAGTAATTATTGAAAACAGTACAGTATCTGGGACAGAAAAATCAAAATATAGGTAGTAACCGCAATGCATAAATTCCGTAAACAGTTGCATTCAGTGCATTTTCTCCCTCTGCTGTCTCTTTAGCTAAATTGACTTTACACTGCAGATTTGACTCTGGATTTTTTTTATTTGATCTACTTGGGTGTCTGCTTGGACCTTAAATCAGAAATTAGAAAAAATACATTGATATACATGCATGGTGATACAGTAAGCAATTTGTATACACACTGACAAACCTATACATGATGTAGATATATATATATATATATATATATAGTATTTAGTTGCTCATACATTGGCCATCGGCACATCATTTGGAACCACATGCACTACACATTGTAATGCCATTTGGATATACAAATATTCTCAATCAACATATTATTTGAATAAGAAATAAAGTGAACAATCAGCCATACAACCACTACCTACACTAGCCCCAGGTTTACCATTTCATGCCAGAAAACATTAGCCATTCTATCAGGCCAAACCTATGCCTCATCTATTTTCAGCCTCTTTCCCATATCAACAATTTCTTTAGTGTTCAAGTCTATTCGCCTCAACACTCAGAATGCTTGATCATGGAGTTGCAACTTTTTTACAACCTTCTACAAAAAAGAGAAATCCCTGCTCATCTCATTCCTAATTGGCTGACCACATGTCTAGAGACAACAACCCCAAGTTAAGAGCAAAATTGCTGGAGGAACTCAGCGTGTCGTGCAACAGTGGAGAGGAATGGACTGATGTTTCAGGTCGAGACTATTCTTCAGACTGATGGGAGTAAATCGGGAGATAATTGATAGAAAAAGGCAAGAGGGGAAATGGTGGGGCCAAGAGCTGGCAAGTTCTGGGTGGATCCAGGTAAGAAGGGGTTGGTTGGTAGATGAGTGAGAAAAGGGCGGCGATGGTAAACAAAGGTGGAGGTGACACCAATTATAGAGTTTGCAGAGAGAAGAAACAACCACTGGGTATATGCCATATCAATCCTTCTCCTTCCCATCTATGATCAAAACGGCTACACAAATGGTGCCCACCCATGGAATATGTCCAATCAGACCAATGTACATGCTGCCTGCCAGAGGTACAGGTCAACATACTAGCAGGTTCATATAATACCATTGTCAGGTATCCTTGTTCTACAGCTCATTCAAACTTTTATTGTCAGTTTCTGCATGGGATTTCTTACTGTTGTGTTGCAAGTTCCCACAGCTGCTATAACGAAGCCTTGCAGGTGTGATCTCCAACCAACTCTTAAAAGAGACACAAAATGCTGGAGTAATTCAACGGTACAGGCAGCATCTTTGGAGAGAATAAAGGGGTGAAGTTTTGGATCAAAAACTTTACTCACACTGAGAGTCAGGGGAGAGGGAAACTGGAGAATACGGATGTGTGCAAAGAGAATATAAGGTGAAAATGACATCAAAGCAGATGATGATCAAGGAAATGTAGAACGGTTTATTGTTGGCTGAGGGAAAGGTGATGATAAGGTATACAAATTGAAATTTGTATAAAATATACAAATTTGAACTTTATTTCAAACCTTGTTTGTTTGAATGACAATAAAGGCATTCTATTCTAAAAAGTAAAATTAATCAGTGAAACTAGTTGCAGAACTAGGGTGGGGGAAAGACGGAGAGAGAGGGAAAGCAAGGGTTGCTTGAAGTTAGAGAAATCAATATTCATACCCAAAATGTCACCCATTCCTTCTCTCCAGATGATGCCTCTCCCATTGTATTACTACAGCATTTTGTTTCTATCTTTGGTGTAAACCAGCATCTGCAGTTCCTTCCTACATATTATGTCTTAAAAGAGATATACTGCAACACAAAAAGACTCTTTCAGCTACTTGTTGCTATTGAGTGAATGAATGTTGCAATATTGTGAAGGAAATGGGAGCTCCCATGGCTTGCCAAGACTGTCAAGCTGGGGAAGAAGAGCCCAAAGACAGCATGTACTCTGTGCAAGGGGCCACAAAGGCTCTCCTGGGCTTTAGAGGCTGCCACAGTGCCAGACACAATAGCAGTTCTTATAATTCCTGGAAATTTGGAGTGCAATACAGGTAACTGTCCATGCCAGCTTTGCCGTATTCACATGGAGGTGAAGGAAAGGTTGATGAAATCTACATTCCTCTACTATCGAACTTGGGGGATCGATAAGTGACAAAGATAAATATGTGGAGAGACCTGTAGCTGAGACTAACCCTGACAAAGCAGTCACGGCCCATGTGATCTTGTACTTGATGTCACAGACATTACTAAGGATAGAGAATGCAGTTTGGATGGTGATCTTTTAATAAAACGATTTCAGGAAAAATGGGATTATTTAAAAAGGTAAACAAAAATCTTTCTTTCAGATGTTCAGAATCTCACCCCAGACAAATGGGTGTGTTACTAGCAAAGAGACCATTTAGGGTCACTGTTGATTAAAATGGTACAAAAGGGCGGTGTAGTGGCAAAGCTGGTAGAGCTGCCTCACAGAGCAATAGACCCGGGTTTGATCCTGACCTTGGGTGTTATCTGTGAAGAGCTTGCGCCTTCTCCCCGTGACCGCTTGGGTTTCCTTCGGGTTCTCTGGTTTCATTCTAGATCCCAAAGATGTGCGGGTTTGTAGGTTAATTGCCCGCTGTGAATTGCCTCTGATGCGTAGGGAGTTGATAAAAAAAGTTGGATAACATAGAACTAGTATTTGTATGGGTGATCGATGGTCGGTGTGGACTAGGTGAGCCAAAGAGTCTGTTTCTCTGCTGTATCTCTAAAAAAAGCAAACAAATACCTGCCAAATGGTCGGTAGGGTTTCTTGACGAGCCTCGAAAGGCCCAGAAATCTGCACAAAATTGCTCTACCTCAGATTAAGCCAATTTTCAATGGGAAACTTTTTTTTTAAAAGGGATTGTATGCACATTTCTCAACCACCATCACCACGAATGGGTACCATGCAATGGTTGCTGTGATCAAGCCTTAAAACCATAAAGCTATTAGCGTGAAAATATTATGCTAGCTTTGTAGCTCTTGTACTGCCTGTGTATAGTTTGCACATTCTCCCTGTGACTGTGTGGGTTTCCTCTCACATCACAAAGACACGCTTATTGCTAGGTGAATTAGTCAATGAAAAACTGTCCTTAATGTGTAGGTGACTGATAGAAACTGGGCGCAGTTAATGAGATTTTGTTAAATGGCATTAGTGTAAATGAATGCTTGATGGTCGACACTAACTTGATCAGCCCAAGGGCCAGTTTCATTGCCTTATATCTGCATGATTCTATGATTAAAACAAATGTTGAACCAGGGTCTTGTGCTTTTAAATGGTAAATAAAGTGCACCACCACCACCTGCTGGTATAAAAAAAGCACTGCATGAATATCTTCATTGGAACATATCAGGTAATCATGAATAAATTCCAGACCAGGTTATTCTTATCTCGAAACTTTATCCAATGCAAATTGTGAACTGTTTGCCCATGAAATAACATGGGAAACATTATAAAATTACCTTATGCTTACACATTTACAAAGTTCAAAATAATTCAAACAAACGATTAATAAAGAAGACAGGCACAAAAAGCTGGGTCAGACACCATCTCTGTAGAAAAGGATTAGGTGACTTATCGGGTCGAGACCCTTCTTCAGACTGAGAGTCTGGGGAGCGGGAAATGAGAGATATAAGGTAAATGGAACAAATGAATGAAAGATATGCAAAAAGCAACAATGATCAAGGAAACGTGGAGCCCACAATGTTCCATTGTTGGCTGTGGGGTAGGTGGTAACGAGTTACTCAATAGGACGACAGTGAAATTAGTACAACAACTAGGGGAAGGGATGGATGGAGAGAGGATGCAAGGGTTACTTGATAAATTTTAAGATTAAAATTTCATAGACAAATACTTTTTTTTAAATTACGTGGGATCCAGGGAGAGCTTGCTGAATGGATAGAGAATTGGCTTCATGGAAGGAAGCAAAGGGAAGATTGTTTTTCAAACTGGAGGTCTGTGACTAGTGGTATGCCTCAGGGATCAATGCTGGGGCCCATTGCCGTTTGTGATATAAATCAATATTGGATGAGAATATTGGATGAGAATGTACAAGGCATGATTGGTAAATTTGCAGTTGACACTATAGTCAGTGCTATAGTAGATTGTGAAGATGGTTATAAAATGTTACAGCACAATCTTGAGCAACTGGGCAAGTGGGCTGAGGAATGGCTCATGGAGTTTAATGCAGATAAGTGCGAGATATTATACTTTGGGAAGTCAAACCAAGGCAGCACCTCCAAAATAAATGGTCATGTCCTGAGGAATGTTATAAAGCAAAGGGATCTAGGAGTACAGCTACATAGTTCCCTGAAAGCATTGTCACAGGTTGAAAGGGTGGTCAAGAAGGCTTTTGGTACATGGCCTTCAATCAGTCAGGGATTGAGTATATAAGTTGTGTTACAGTTGTACAACACGTTGGTGAGTCCGCATTTGGAGTATGGTGTTCAGTTTTGCTCACCCTGCTATAGTAGGATGTCATTAAGCTGGAAAGAGTGCAATGACGATTTAAGATGTTGTCAGGACTCATAGGTCCAGGTTGTTGAGAGGGGTTAGGCAGACTAGGACTTCGAAGGCTGTGGGGTTATCTTATATTGTGTCTTCTTATGAATGTATTTGGATGGAGGATTCACCAAAGAGCTGCTGTTTGGGATTTGGTATTATGTAATGAGACAGGATTAATTAATGATTTCCTAGCAAAGGGCCCTCTTGGAATGCCAGATAAATACAAAAGGCTCTAGAAGGATTTGCCATCCATGGCAAAAGCTAAAGAAGGATGGTAATACATTGAAATCTGTGATAATTAGTAGTGGGCCAACAAATTGGGAAATTTCTAGAAAGCATCATATGATGACAATTACAAAGAAAATTAAAGCGCAAATAGCATAAAATAGCTTTAGATATAACAGCTGAGGAAATTATTGATTCCTTTGAAGCTGACATGAGGGAATTAGTCCTGAAAAATAGAGAAATTACAAAGATTCTAAATAATTATTCTAATTCGGTCCTCACTAAACAGGCGTCATAAACACCCTAATAATAGGGACCATGTGGAGGGTCAGGTTTAAGGACCTAATAACTTGCAAGTCATGGACTTTAGTTTAGTTTAGAGATACAGCATGGAAACAGGCCCTTTGGCCCACCGAGTCCATACCAACCAACGATCCCCCATACTCTGGTGCTATCCTACACACTAGGGACAATAGATAGAGTCATAGAGCGTGGAAACAGGTCCTTCAGCCCAACTTGCCCTCACAGACCTACATGCCCCATCTACACTAATCCCTCCTGCCTGCTTTTGGCCCATACCCCTCTGTTTTGAGAAATGGTTTTAAACAGGTATTAATTTCCCAAAATGCATATGTGAAAATGCTTAATGCTTGTTTCATAAACAGATCCTGGAATCTCACTCTTTACCAATAAGAAACAGATTTGCAGTATCACCCATTTTAATTGATCATGCAGATTATCACAGATAGAATTACTGACCTGGATTTGACTGTTGTGCCATATGCCCAATAAATGGCTGCAGACAAGGCAATACGGGACTGCCCACTCTTTAGGTATCAGGGATCTATACTTAGAGGTAGCTGGTATAGTACGGTATTTTTCTAATAATAGACAAAACTGCTTTAACCATTGCTTCCGTCTTCTGCGCTGGTCAAAAATCCATAATTCATTAGGTTCCATATCTGGGAGCAATTCTTCATCAGAACTTTCTTCCGCAAATATTAAACGAGGAACATACTGATTCTTTGCTGAAGTGGACAAAGCGAGGAAAATAGCTTTATCCATTAAGAATACAGGACTGGTACAACAATCTTCAAGGTTCCTTTTGTTAGTTTGTTATTTATCTTATCTGAGCAGTATCTTCATTGCTGAAACGTTCGCAGGTTCAGTTGCAAATTCATCAAAACAACAATAATTAAAAAGAAATAACTGGAGAAAAAGAAGGATTCCAATATCTACAATAGTAGAAGCGTTAGCAGCTCGGCTTCATATAACAATCTGTAGTTTCTTGTGGTGCCTGATTGATCTTTTAAGTTTTTAAGTCATCACAACGTCATTTACTCTGCAGAACCACCTACCGCTTCTTTTTCATTCTATCCAGTGATACTTAAACCTGTTTAATCTCCCAGAACATGACATTTTAACAAAGATGAAACTTAGATAACGAAGATGCAATACAGTTCATTCCTTCAGTAGGAACGACGGTATAAGAATTCTGGAAACCATGGCAGGCTAAGTCTTTGAAAAAAAACACAGACTATTTGCTAACAATCTATTGACCACCAGGAGTTTGGTAAATATCTAAAGGAACCAATAAATTAGTTCCATGGCTCATTTGCTGAGTTGCTATAGTAAAAAAAACATTACCTCATGCACGATAAAAATTAATTGCCTAGCCACTGTTTTATCAGTTTAAAATTGTTTGATATACAGAATTGCATGACAAAACAATGCATTTTATTAACAACCAAGAGAGAACTGTGTTTAGTTAGTATACCACTGGGCCAAACTAGTACTAGTTTCTGTTGCTAGGTCCTATGAACCGATTGCCTACACACAGAATGAACTGATAACAGCAAGTTGCTTCACGGATTCTGTATCTGTTCACAGGAGGTAATAATTTAATATTATTATTATTTAGATAGTTTGGTATTAGTCTTGGTTTGTTATTGTCACATGCAGCAAGATACAGGGAAAAACCTTGTTTTCCTGCTATCCAGTCAAGTCATATCATACACAAGTGCTGTCAAGTACAATCGGTAGCGTAAAGAGCAAAAGACAGAAATAGTGTTGCAGTGTTAAGGTGTTACAGTCCCAGAAAAAGTGCATTTTTCAGTTTTGTTCATTGTCACATGTCACATTACAGAGAAAAGCTTTTGTTGCGTTCTATCCACTCAGCAGAAAGACAATACATGATTACAATTGAGCCATTTACAGTGTATAGATACATGATAAGGGAATAACGTTTAATGCAAGGTGAAGCCCGCAAAGTCCGATTGAGGATAATCCGAGGGTCACCAATGAGGTAGATAGTAGTTCGGCACTACTCTCAGATTGTTTTTTTTGCGCAAGATGCGCAAAGATGTAGATTGGAGCATCAGGACTACACCCCAGCTGATGAGAAGACCATTCACCAATCTGACAATGACAAGGAAGAAGCTGTTCCTGAATCTGGTGGTATGCGCTTTCAAGCTTTTGCAGTTTTCTGTACGCTGTACACATAATTGTTCTTCTACCTCTTTCTGGCTATTGGTAGCTATATAATATAATCCCATTAGATTCATTGCACTGTTCTTTAAGATCCTTGCTGGTATAGGTACAGAATTCAAAAAGAGACAAATATACTTTGCCAGAAGTGTGAATTTATTTAATAATATTCTAGAAGTTAACCACCTTAGTCTTTTCAAAGTTGCTTAAGATTTACACTTACAGTACCATTGCTCAGCAGACTCCATCAAACATCATGTACCATCATCTAGATAATCAGAAACCACAGTCAAATATGAAGTAACCTTTGTAGGTTTGATTCAAGGTTACTGTAATTAAAGTTAATGCTGCAATTACAGTAACCTTGCTAGTGAATGCAAGGTCATTGTAATTAAAGTGAATTCCACGAAAAAGCAGAGTATAAAAATGTATAGTACATATCTATATTACTAAAAGTCTGATCTTGACCACTTCCAGTTGTTCTGTATATTGATTTTAGAAAAAACGCTGTCACTTACGGCTGTGATTTTTGGCCATCTTACTCAGAATCCCCCTCCGCTGCGCAGGACAAGAGGATTCTTCCCATTGATTAAATATAAAAGAGTTATTAGTGTTTAAAAAATGTTGAGATTCTCTCTCCTGAAGGCCACGCCCCTTCCGGAGGGATTATAAAACCTGGAAGTGTTGAGTGCCTCAGTCAGTCTCTGCAAGATGGGGGAGCGAGAGGATCACGCCTCTCAATCTGAGCTGTGAATAACACTGAACACATGCCTACTAAACTGTGAGTGGTTTTACTGACCTGTCAGTGCCCTTAATGTGGTTTGAAAATATTGTTTGGAAATGCTAAAGCTGTGTTGCCTTTGTTTTGCAAATACTAAAGCTGTGTTGCCTTTGGGTTGGAAATGCTAAAGCTGTGTTGCCTAATTAAAGTTGCCTATGCCTAATTAAATTTGCCTTGCCTAATTAAATTTGCCTTGTCTAATTAAATTTGCCTTGCCTAATTAAAGTTGCCTTGCCTTCTATATAATTAAAAGTCTATTCTTGCCAATTCCTGTTTGCGCTTTATATTCATTTTAGAAAAAAAAACCGCTACAACATACAGCAGTGATTTTTGGCCATCTTACTCAAGAGTCCCCCTCGCTTACTCAAGGAGCCCATCCCTCTCGCAATCATCATCAGGTGCCTTTAAATCCCAGGAGTTTTGGTTCTATCTGCAAAGGGAGAGGTCACGACTCGCTCTTTAGTGGCTCACCCAGCTGGAAATGGTATGAAACTGCACTTGAATTTGGTGGCCTTCAGCACCCTGCTGACTGTATTATAAAAATACCTTGCAACTATTGCTACCAGCTGTGAGTGAGTGAGCTGCCAGCTCAACAGGCTTGAGTGACTGAGCCGCCGGCCCAAGAATCCAAACGAAGGAGGCGAGGAAAAATGTCCAAATTTACCACATTTTAAATTAATTTTATCCATTAGCATTCTTAGCTTATTTATCTTCAATAAAAAGGTTTAATTCCCAAGTAACAACCTCCAGAATGTGTTTTGGATCTTTGTATTGAAAAACTATTTTTTTCCTTCCAATTCTTTATCCCCATTGTAAAAAAAAAAGATGAACATAGAGCATCTTGCATGAGAATCTCCCAAAACACCTAAACAAAGCGCCTTTGATAAGTAGACCCTACTGAACTACAATTCATGTTTTCAAAGATTTTGCAGCATATAATTTTTAAAGAATAATTATTAAAAGGAAGATTCATATACAGGTATTTCTATTATAACCATAACGTGAATTGGATAGAACGCAATTGAGAAATTTAGGTGCACTATGTGTAAGATGCAGGACAAATTGGTTTAACACGATTACAAACAAGAACTAGAAATGCATTTAAGTGTTAAGGGCCTGTCCCACTTTCACGAGGTAATTCACAAATTCTCCCGAGTTTTACCCTTGATTCAAACTCGCGGAATGTTCGTAACGAGTCCATAGGAGGTCGTAGGTGTTCGTAGATATATTGTAGCGGCTCGTTATGCTAGCTGTAGGTACTCGTGACATCAGGTAAGTCGGGACATTTTTTCCAGCCCGATAAAAAATGTCCACGAGTAAAGAAATGGTCGGGATGAAAGAAATTGCAACTTTTTACTTGTAGGGACATCGAAATAGACATGGGAAATCGTAGACATACTCATAGGAGTTTGTAGGAGTTTGTGAACATAGTCGTGGAAGGTCATAGGAGTTTGTAGATTACCACGATCTTGATTTTTTTTTTTTAGGTCCTTTAAACTCGACAGAGGTTTTGAATTAAGTCGTGAAAAGGGGTCAAGCCCTTCACTCTAGAAATTGACAAACAGAAAAAGTATCTTGGAAAAGTTGTCTTGGAACCAAAAACCTGGTTCATTGTAACCTCCCCACAATAATAAAACAACTTTGTTTTTTAAGAACACAGGCTGTCAGTTTCATGGGGAGGAGGCATTGGAAATTGACAAGCAATCATTTATTTTGATACTTGTGCGACTATAGTCTATTCAACAATGTAACCTACAGTCTTTAGCATTTTTAGTGTCTAAATAAGCTTGCAACTGTTAAAATACCCTTCTTTTAGAAAATCCCACGAAAAAAATAACGTTTGTTATTGTGAGACTGAAATTTTCTAGCCCCCAATGTCCCCATTTGATACGAATATCTTTATAACGCTATTCTCTAACTGCCTGTATGTACTTTCCTCTGGAAATTATGACATACATCTCAAAATTCTTGTTTCTGATTTTTCCAGGTTGATGAATGGACCTGAAAGGTTAGCCCCTTTTCTCTCCACGGGTGCTGAAAGAGTATTTCCCAGCATTGTTTTGTTTTACTCTAAATTTTAAACAATCTGTTAAACTGTTACAATTTTTGCTTCTCAGCTGAAATTCACCATTTTAAACGTTAAATTAACCTCAATTCAACTGAAAAGCACCATTTCTCAATCAGGATCGCGTAAGCAGCATCCCACATCATCACGTCCTGCCTTTCAACCGTTTCTAGACTTGGCAAAAACAGGGAAAGAAATACATGTCCTGCCGCTTCCTTGACCACCCAGAAAATGTGAAGCACATGCTGGAGGCTATTCAGCCCGTCGCGTATGTGCTGGTACATCCATTGTAAGGCAATATACTCTTGACATCCAAGGAGTCTCTGAAATGACTGACCCTCTCTCTCCCTCTCTCTCTCTCTCTCTGTGTGCCGTCAGCTTACCGCTCTGAAAGGTAACCCCTCCAAAATCTTCAACACGAGCTGAAAGGGTTCCGACTCGTCGAGCAGCGCCTGGTAGCGCTGGGGGTGAGGAGGGATGCCCAGGTTCGCCAGGCGCCAATAGGACTGATGCGCCGCCGCCATTTTACCGGCTGTTGCCAGCGGGCCGGCCCAGGCCGAGCTCAGGGAGAAGCGGCAGCAACATCACGGCAGCTCAACCTCGCGGCGCCGACACCTATGCAGAAACCTGGTGTCAATCCACGCTTGTTGGATTCTGCGGTGCGGGGTTTACAAATTCTGCAAAATCCTTGTCTGATGAGGTAGAGCCCAGACCGCCAAGGATGCCTGCTGTGGTATTGCCGCCGCGCTTGGGTTGCCATGGAGACGGTCTCGGCCCCTGATGAAGGCCTGGAGTCTGCAACAGGCCGTTCTCGCCCCTTCAGTAAGATCGTCAATACGTTACCTCAGCGTCTCTTTCTTGCACTGAACTGATATGCATTGATATCTAAGATAGACACAAAATGCTGGAATAACTCAGCGAGTCAGTCAGCATCTCTGGAGAGAAGGAATGGGTGACATTTCGGGTCGAGACCTTTCTTCAGACTGAAAGTCAGGGGAGAGGGATACTGAGAATATGGAAAGGTACAAAGAGAACGTAAAGTGTGAAAACGACAGATCAAAGCAGACGGTGATCAAGGAAATGTAGAATGGTCCATAGTTGGCTGAGGGGAAGTTGACAACGAGGCATACAATCAGTAAAATTAATCAGGGCCGTGAAACTAGTCTGAGAACTAGAGTGGGTGGGGGGCTGAGAGAGAAGGAAAATAAGGGTATATCTAACTGTCTTGTATACCCTCAATGATTGAAGTAAAAACAGAAAATGTTGGAAACGCAGCAAGTCTTCGAGAAGAGAAACAAACTTAAAAGTTTCAGTCCAAAGGCCCGTCGTCAGAAGGAGGCAGGGAAAGGGTGGTGGCATCTCGGTAGAGTTAACATGGGGATTTGAGTGACTGTTTTGCCAGTCCACATGTGAGACCTTGTTTCCTTTCAGTGTGATTCTCCAACCCACTCCCTCTCTTATCTATCGATCCGTGGCCTCCAAAAGTGTTATAATCCAACCTCATGCACGTTTGAGAAACAGCGAGAGACACAAAATGCTGGAGTAACTCAGCAGGGCAGACAGCATCTTTGAAGATGGATAGATGAAGTTTCAGGCCAGGGCCCTTCTTCAGACTCATTAAGGCTACTTCATACTGTTTCTGTTGAGAAACAGTGTCTCATCTTAAGTTTGGGCACATTGCAGTGTTTGGGACGTGATAGTGAATTCCACAACAACGTAACTTTATTTCGCTGCATCAGTCATCTATCTTTCATATTTGCTGAGCTTGTATTTTTTTCTGGAATAAAGAAGAAACATCCAGACTGTTCTGATGGATTTGGTCCTTACCTTCATTTCACACTCGCCATATTAATTTGTCTATGTTCTCACTCTCCAACTGCTCCTATTCCTCATTGAACAGATAGCCATAATAACAGCCTTTCACTATGATCACCCCAGGTTTACCCTGACAGGGCAATCCCCACTCTGCAGCTTCACACATTTTTTGTATTTCCTTCCCAGTTTTGACAAAGGGTCTTCAACCAGCAATATTAACTATTTCTCTTCCCAGATTCAGCCTGACCCATTGAATATTTACAGCATGTTTTCATTTTAGATTATTAACATAATTCCAAAGATTTACCCCAATGTGGGTGAGAAATTTGTTCTCAGTTTCTGCTCCAATTATTTGAGAATATGGCAAAACACAAACTGCTGAAAGAAGTTACCAGATCAAGCCAATTTGGAGGAAATGGACAGATGACATTTTGGGTTGGGATCCTTCTTCAGACCCTGAAAAAGAGACCTGACCCAAAATATTCCTTCTACAGACATTGCCTGACCTACTAAGTTCCTCCAGCCGTTTGTTTGTTGCTCAGGATTACAGCATCTGCCGTTTCCTGCGTCGCCATTTGGGACTATGGCCACTGGTTCTTGACTTCCCAAGCAGAGGAAACATCAATTTGCATCTGATGAACATTGGTGTGAAATGGTAATTGTGCTTTCTCTCACAGCCACTGAGTATCCTTGGTAATTTTTGGTAATTTCTGTTTATATCTGCATTTACTCTGCCAAGCCTCATAAAAAATGTCATGTTTATCTGTTTTTGGTTTCTTGGTCCCCCAAAATATTCCAAATGGAATTTAAACTGGAGGTGGTGAAGGGAGGGCTTAAGCCAGAAAGGGTTATTGGGAAGAAAGAGCTACTTTAAATTTAGTTGCATCTGGTTGGGTAACTATAGTTGGGTGGAGATTATTCCATGCTTTAATTGTGCGGGGGAAGAACGAATTGCTGTATACATCTGTCTTTGTAGCTGGGATCACAAATTGGATCGAATGCCCTCGTCTGCTCCTAATTGGTTTGGGTTTGGTGTAGGTCTTGTAGTCTATGTCGAGCTGACCATTTAACATTTTGTAAAAACAGGTCAAACGGTGAGCTTCACGTCTGTCTTGGAGAGGGTTCCACCCCAGAGAATTCAGAAGTTTGGTGACACTCGCTTCTCTCTCATAGGTGTTAGTAACAAATCGAGCTGCCTGTCTTTGGACACGTTCGATGGAAGAATTTTTTTTATTTGTGTATGGGTCCCATGCTGCAACTGCATAGTCCAAATGAGGTCTAACGAGGGTGAAGTATAGCTTCTCCTTGACAGAAGTTGAACAATGATGAAAGTTGCGCCTCAGAAAGTTTAGGACACCTGTTGCTTTCACCGTTGCATGATGAGTCTGACCATTCCAACGCAGATCATTCTGCAATTTGATGCAGTTTGTCTGTGATCAGCTCTCATTCTTGTCTTTGCTGGAGACTATAGATCCTCTATTTAATTTTCTCTCATCGAACTACCACCTCATCCTGCAAACCAATGTGATGTAGCGTCATTGCTGTTCCCCCATCACAAGTACCCTTTTTTAAGTAGATAGACCAGATTTAAGTGGGGGAGGATCCTTGGATTGGATGTTTTGTTCAGAACAGTTTACCTCAAAACAAGCGCTTCTCAGAATATTCATGACTCAAATGGAGGTGTGAGATGGTGCATTGCCAATGATACCTAGCTATCTTTGCGCATGATCATTCAAGGGGAAAAGGAGCATTTGGGATAGCAATACAAACCTTGAAGCTGTGTAGTTGGAACACCCAAGAGCACAGCATAAAAGGAATAAGGACCACATCACTTCACAAACTACATGGTTCAAAGATTTCAGCATCTACAGTTTCTTGTATCTCCATGTTACAGCTCCACTACAAAATCCCCTCAAAAATGCCTATTTTGAAGACGTTCTCTCTCCAAGGGAGTTCTGTAAGATCCTCTCACTGCTCCCCCTCTGTGATTTCTGCTGCCCACTTGATCTTCGATCATGTTCTGACCCAGACTTGCTACTACAGCCATGTAGATTTCCTCAGTGTCTGAAGAAGAATTTTGATCCGAAATGTTACCTGTCCATTCCGTTCACAGACCTGCCGCCTGATCTGCTGAGTTTTCCCAGCACTTTATGCTTTACTCTAGATTCTAGCATCTGCGATCTCTTCTGTCACCGATCACCATTAATGTATGGTTCCACCCACAATAAATAAATGGCAGATGGAATCATAAATGTGATGCCAGAAAATGTTCAGTTGGGTGAATGCTGGAATTAAGAGAGCTTAATGAGTTTACATTGAGTAAACACGCTTAAAATTGGCACAAACGTAGAAAACAAATGCTGGAGTAACTCAGCAGGTCTGGCAAAATCTTTGGAGGATATGGATAGGCGACGTTTCAGGTTGGGAAGCTTCTTCAGATGGGTCGGGTGTCTCAACCCGAAATATCACCTACAGTGGCTTGCAAAAGTTTTCATACCCCTTGAACTTTTCCACATTTTGTCACGTTACAACCACAAACATAAATGTATTTTATTGGGATTTTATGTGATAGACCAACACAAAGTTGCATAATTGTGAAGTGGAAGGAAAATGATACATGGTTTTCAAATTTTTTTCCAAATAAAAAACTGAAAAGTGTGGCATGCAAAAGTATTCAGCCCCCCTGAGTCAATACTTTGTAGAACCACCTTTCGCTGCAATTACAGCTGCAAGTCTTTTGGGGTATGTCTCTACCAGCTTTGCACATCTAGAGACTGAAATCTTTGCCCATTCTTCTTTGCAAAATAGCTCACGTTCGGTCAGATTGGATGGAGAGCATCTGTGAACAGCAATTTTCAAGTCTTGCCAGAGATTCTCAATTGGATTTGGGTCTGGACTTTGACTGGGCCATTCTAACACATGAATATGCTTTGATCTAAACCATTCCATTGTAGCTCTGGCTGTATGTTTAGGGTCGTTGTCCTGCTGGAAGGTGAACCTCCGCCCCAGTCACAAGTCTTTTGCAGACTCTAACAGGTTTTCTTCCAAGATTGCCCTGTATTTGGCTCCATCCATCTTCCCATCAACTCTGACCAGCTTCCCTGTCCCTGTTGAAGAAAAGCATCCCCACAGCATGATGCTGCCACCACCATGTTTCACAGTGGGGATGGTGTGTTCAGGGTGATGTGCAGTGTTAGTTTTCCGCCACACATACCGTTTTGCATTTAGGCCAAACACTTTAATTTTGGTCTCATCTGACCAGAGCACCTTCCTCCACATGTTTGCTGTCCCCCACATGGCTTGTGGCAAACTGCAAATGGGACTTCTTATGGCTTTTTTTCAACAATGTCTTTCTTCTTGCCACTCTTCCATAAAGGCCCGATTTGTGGAGTGCACGACTAATAGTTGTCCTGTGGACAGATTCTCCGACCTGAGCTGTGGATCTCTGCAGCTCCTCCAGAGTTACCATGGGCCTCTTGGCTGCTTCTCTGATCAATGCTCTCCTTGCCCGGCCTGTCAGTTTAGGTGGACGGCCATGTCTTGGTAGGTTTGCAGTTATGCCATACTCTTTCCATTTTCGGATGATGGATTGAACAGTGCTCCGTGAGATGTTAAAAAATCTTCGGATATTTTTTTATAACCTAACCCTGCTTTAGACGTCTCCACAACTTTATCCCTGACCTGTCTGGTGTGTTCCTTGGGCTTCATGATGCTGTTTGTTCACTAATGTTCTTTAACAAACCTCTGAGGCCTTCACAGAACAGCTGTATTTATACTGAGATTAGATTATACACAAGTGGACTCTATTTACTAATTAGGTGACTTCTGAAGGCAATTGGTTGCACTGGATTTTATTTAGGGGTATCAGAGTAAAGGGGGCTGAATACTTTTGCACACCACACTTTTCAGTTTTTTATTTGTAAAAAAAATTGAAAACCATGTATCATTTTCCTTCCACTTCACAATTATGCACCACTTTGTGTTGGTCTATCACATAAAATCCCAATAAAATACATTTACGTTTGTGGTTGTAACGTGACAAAATGTGGAAAAGTTCAAGGGGTATGAAAACTTTTGCAAGCCACTTTATGCATGTCTTTCAGAGATGTTGCCTGATGCACTGAGTTACTCCAGCACTTTGTGCAGCACTAACCAAGATTACAGAATCTGCAGTTTCTTGTGTCTTCGCCTTCCTGGCAGGTTTGCCTCACGCTCATTGGAGTTTTGAGAAGTGAAAGATCTCTTTGAACCATTTAACGTTAAAAAGATTGAATTCTGAGATTTTTTTTCTCTTTATAGGTAATTTAAAATCAGGCGGGGATAGTTACTGAATAACATGCAGAATTTATTTTCTGAATGTTGGGGTCCTTTAGCATTCTCTCAAAATGTTGCAGAGTCTACGGTAGATATTTAGACTCTAAGGTTGTCAAAGAAGGTAACAAGCCCGAAAGTGAATGTAAAGCCAAAATCAAATTAGAGATTATATTACTGAATGACAGTGCTGCCACCAAGGGTCGTATGACCTTCTGCTCTTATATAAAAAACATGTAAATATCGCTTCACAAATTAAATAGCCTAATCTGAAATAATTAGTTAGAAAATCACAGGCCATCAGTTGAGAAAGGGAGTACATATAATTGTTTGCAATACATTACTGAATTCCAAGTTACTGTTAAATTCGAGTTTTATTCTAAAATATATAATGTGACCCCCATTAATTAGTGACAAGCATAATCCAAACAAGCTCAAAAGGGCACATTTCTGACGCTGTGCCTGAGACTTTTGTCATTAGAAACTTTTAACATTACTGTAAAATAGACAAGTGGGAAGAGTCCAATGCAGTAGATTGTTTTTAAATTGTTAACTTTATATCATAACTGTTAATATTGCGAATAGAGTGAGAAGAATGAAGGCAAGGGTTGTTATTCTCAATACTTTTTGTGCGTTCACATACGATGCATTATGGATAGTTGACATCTGTCAGAACAGTCCAAGGCTTTGTTTCCAATTTGTGCAGCACATGCCGGATGATTGACATTTTCAGCGTTTGCCGTTCTCAAAAATGGCGGTGATCGAGGCAACCAGATAAACAATCTACTGCATTGGACTCTTCCCACTTGTCTATTTTACAGTAATGTTAAAAGTTTCTAATGACAAAAGTCCTATTGTCTCAGGCACAGCGTCAGAAAGGTGCCCTTTTGAGCTTGTTTGGATTATGCTTGTCACTAATTAATGGGCAGTGATGGATGTGTCGTTTGCCCAATGAGTACAGGAATTAGGCCATTGCTTAGTCGAGTGGGTTGTGACTTGAGTCCGTTCTGTCTGGAGGTTGAACCACGCAGAAAGTTCCAATGCTTCTGGCGACCCAGTTAAAACCCAGCGAATGTACGCAGATAGCAAACATATCGCGATTTTGATCTAATATGAAAACGAAACAGGTAAGAGCTGGCTGATTGTTCATTATACATCCCCGTAGCTGTGAAAATGCAATTTGAGATTCTGAACCTGTGACTCGGCGGCTGAAGTGTTTGGCTTCAGAAAGTTGGGTCTTTAATCGCGGCTTCCTCTCAAATACTGAGGTTTTCAAGTTGTAATTAAACAAAGTAAATCTGTAATTAAACAATCCCTTCTTTCATTTCACGAACCTTGTCGTTCTACCGGCCGAATAATGTTTACAAACTATTGTTGCGACCTCGACTAATCGTCAGAAGTCAGGAAGTGTGTTCGGTTTCGGTCTGTCCTATCGGTTGGCCTTCCCCACCAGGAGCGGGCTAGCATAAACATTGCTCTGAAGTTGATTTCGGTCTAAACTTTGTGCCTTCCGCCACAGTGATGAATGCTGTGGTGGATGTTTTGTGTTACATTTTTTATTGTATGTTCTTTTTTATTGTACTGCTGCTGGCAAGTTCATTTCACTGCACTTCATTGTGTATGTGACGAATAAATTTGACTATTGACTATTGATTTGGAACAGAAGTAACCTGGAAATAATAAGGACGCCACTGAAGGACGATTAGTAGTTTAAAATGTAATTGTTGGGGGGGCAGAATATGCCTCTTCCACGCTGACACCAGATACCATTGACATGCTGGATTTATTTTGTGCTAAAAGTTGCTAAAAGTTTTCGGTCGTACATGTTTGTCGTTTGAATAGTGGGTGGCAGCTAATGTCAATGATGTGTACATTGAGCTAATAAAATATATTTAAAGACATTTGCAAAATTGATTTTACACAGTTCAAAATGTTGATTGTCATTTTGCTCAACAAATATAACAATAACGTACATCGCTATCGGGTTTTATTTGCACTCTCATCTGGAAAATAAACGCGTTCTTTACAAATAAACTTTAGCTTCATGATGAAAACTGTGTTCCACGGAAAATTGAGAGCCAGTCAAGTTTTTTTAATTTTTCTTTGCTTCCAAAAACATGCCTGGTTGAATAGGCTAGTGAATATATTAACAAAGGAATATGTCTGTCTTAAATTATCTCATGTATAGAAGCTTTGTGTGTAGTTGACGTCAGGTTTTCAGGGTGGAGATATAAATATGTAATCATAATTTATATTTTTATATTGACTAAATCATTTCTTCAGTTATTTCGCTTGTTCTGTCCAAAAGATGCTTGGCTACAGCTTAGTACTTGAACTCCAACAGCTTTAAGTACTTTCACCAAATGGGCATCCAGGCAAGTGTGGGCTTGCACAGTGAATGCAACATTCTAATTGAGTTACATTTGACAACTTCACTGAAGTTCTTTGAGGATGTAACAAATAGGATGATCAGTAGAGAACTATTAGATGTAATATATTTGGATTTCCAGAAGGCAATTGAGGGAAATATCTAACTAATAGAAAACAGTCAAGATGAATGGGTTATTTTTCAGATCAGAAATGAGAAACTAGCAGGTTTACACAGAGTTCAGTACCTGGGCATCAACTACCTACAATCTATATTGATGGATGGAGGGACCGAGTGTAGGGAATTTGCTAATGATGCAATAATAGATATGCTAGCAAGGCTTAAAGATATTTTAAATGAGTGAGCAAGCAGTTGGCAGATGGAGTACAATATGGGAAAAAAGTGTGTTTAAAGTGAATTTGTTGTCCAGAGAGGTGTGAATCTTTGGAATTCTCTCCACAGAGAACTCTAGTGGTGGAATTACTGAATATATTCAAGATGGATATTGATCAGGGAGTTGAGGAAAATGTGGGAACAGTGGCATGAGGTCAAGAATGAATGGTTGATGTTCAGAATAATTGGTGGACCAGGCTCATGGGCTGACTGGCCCATTCCTACTCTTTCTGTTATGCCCTTGTGGAGTTTTTTGATGGTGTCGCAGTGGAGTGGAATAAGGAGCAGGAATGTATGTGATTGTTTTTTAATTTATTATACATAAAGTAATGGTTGGTCATCTTCCTGTATAATTCTCTGCAACAGTTGCAAAGTGCCTGTTTATGCTTGCAATCAAGCTATCAATTACTACCATGCCTTACAGAGTACTGAGCAGTACACACATTGGAGAGTGACTGTGAAGAGGATTGCTATTTGATATTTATTTATTTTCCATAATTCAGGATAATTATAGCATCGTACTGGAGGAGAGTTAACTCTGCCAAATCAGGAAATAAACCTGCTGCCAGTAATTCAGAATCATGCCATCTTATTTGTACATGAAACTTACAATATTTTTCACAAATACTCATCATAATAACATAGCAAAACTGTAAAGAACTATGATTATAAAATGATTTATCCGTCCACCACCAACCATCTACCACTTTGCTATTTTTCTGAAATAATGTTTTAAACTCTATGGTATATCCTGGTGATTTTTCTCAGTTTGGGTGCTTCACCTTGACACTAATCCTGTTCTGTAGAAATCTCCATGTATGGATTCTTCATTGCTAGTGGGAACCCAGGTCACTGCAGAGAGGAAAACACAATTTAAAAATAGAAATATCTTGAGGGATAAATATAAGATTAGAAATCTAACATACTAAATTGGGAAAGTGTTCTTCTTGAATATATTTTATTTAACTTTTAGTTCAGGAATTAGTATTATTAGACTTACAAATATTGATCATCTTTTTTTAAAACATAACATAAACAACAATCCTTTGAATATATGCTTATGTGGCACGGGGACTGTCCACCTCAATTTGATAAGTTAGTCAATTTCCATTAGGAAATGATGAAACCTAAAAGATTCATAAATTACACAGTCACTTTAGCTGTGGAAAGAATTACTTTAGTCAAGCTGCAGTTTTATTATCAAATTCATATAACTGTATTGGAATTTCAGGACTGCCTGCAAAAGGTAAAATAAAGTGGCTGTTCGAACCTGTGCCATTGACTGTTGAGCCAACTGTTGCCTAATTCACTTTGGTATTTTCATCAACCGGACCCTAAAACAATGACAGCAAGAGAAACATTGACACAATAATATTAATACAGAGGGTCTCAAGGACCCTGTGAAGAAGACCTTGGTAGACAATGTCTCACAGAAAATCTAACTGTTTCGTATCAATAGGAACCACATATCCATAATGTCAGGACTTCTCTGTTATTGTCAGCTGAAATGAACACTTTGAAGATGTCCGAAGAAGGGTTTCGGCCCGAAACGTTGCCTATTTCCTTCGCTCCATAGATGCTGCTGCACCCGCTGAGTTTCTCCACCTTTTTTATGTACCTTCGATTTTCCAGCATCTGCAGTTCCTTCTTGAACATTTTGAAGATCTTCTCAGCTGTGACTTTGTACATTTACAATAGTGGCCTTCATTTCATTCCTCAGCAAATTTCCATGACGGGCTTCCCACCACCCCGACGAACAAGAAATCACAAAGGCCTTGTGCAACTGAAAAGCTGTAATTATGACATGACTGTTTCTCTATTGGATTTATAAACTCTGGCAGGGATGAACCTGAGTCACACATCTACAACTTTAAATTCATGTTTGAGAAGAGAATATGCCTGGGGACCCTAAAGAATAAGATTTGTGGCAGAAAGCCAACCTTCATCCATAGTCACTCAAAGACTAAATGGGAGGTGTAATGGTGAATATAAAGTGAATAGGATACAGTGTCAATTGATTTACTTGTGCTAATGTTGTGAGCTTCAGTCAAAATGTTGCAGGGATCATGTTTCCAATTTGCCTTTCAGATACACATTATGCATTGAAATTTTTGGAAATAATATTAAAACACACAATAAAAGATTTGACACAAGATGAATGATTTTGAAGACCGCACAGAAAATGAGAACCGATGCATAATTGTTGAAACAAATTGGGGATAGAATTAGAGTTCAAAAATTATTGACTCTCCAGTAAAGCTCCCACAATCCATCATGCTCAAGACTTTGGTGTTGAAATTAGAGATTTTCTGGACTATTTGGATGTCATTCCTAACAAACATTTAATTTGTTTATTTTTTAAATCTTCTTCTTCTTAAGCCCTTTGTTCCTCTTAGGGAGCATAAGCCATTGACAAATGTCCTCCATTGTCGGTTGTTGGCAGTTCTTTCAAGATCTCCCCAGTTGAGCCACTCTCAGACATTTCTGTCTGGACACCTCTTTTCCAGCGGTTCCTGGGGCGACCATTTCTTTAAATGTTACACTATTATACATTTTCCAATTAACCCTTTCAATTTAAAGTGTGCACCAAAGCCAGGCCCCAGGTGAGTCAGAAGGCTATGTGAAATCTGGGCCGGACAAGTCGAAAAAGAGTGCATGAACTGAGGCCCAGAAGGGGTGTGTGGGAACCTGCGCCAGTTAGTTGAAAGAAAGCGCAGAAAACAATACTGAGTGAGCCAAACCAGAGGGATTTCAGGATGATCCAATAGTGGATTATCAGAGTTTTACTGAAACCTAAAAATGAAATATTTTGAAGATAGACACATCATTTGATACCAGGTAGAGGTGTCTTAAAGGCTGCATTAAACTATTCAGAGATAGGTTGCAGCTGCATTGTACGTAGTATCCATAATTACTGTTTCAGGATAAAATGTATTTCTTAAATCTTGAAATATCACAGATTGAGACAGATGTGTTTTCTAACAAATATAACTTGCATTTTATTTTTAATAAAATAATATAACCAGCATCTTGTTTCAGGTTGGAGTCCGGCGCTCTGCACGTCTTCAGAATAAGGTGCTCTACACTGCAGCCTCCAAACAGAACATCAAGGATGGCAGCTCAACACACAAAGCACCGGGGGTAAGAAAAGTGATTATTCTTTGTGTGTATGGGTGGGTGGGTAGTAGGGTGTGGGTGGGGGGGACCTATGCTATGTATGCTGTAATTGCCTGGAATGAACAATAATGAAATAAATTAAGAATTATTATGCTTGAACACTGATTAGAAAAATCCAGGTACAGTTCTGACAGCTATTCACCCTGCATCTTGGACAACCTTCACTGCCAATGATATTGTTGCTCAGAAAAGTAAACATGGACTGCCTGAATATTCTTTGAGGATGGATCCTCCTGAGCAGAAGTTCCCATTTCCACTGGTGCTTTTTTGCCACCATGGCATGGTATTTGACTCCTGTCCTTCCCCTTGCCATGATCGATGCCCAAAGCCTATATTTCTTCTCTAGAAAGTGATTTTTAATATGCAGTGCAGTTCCCTGAAATTACCAATTTTATGCACGGTCCAAACAAATCTTCAAGACTTTGAGGATCCCTTTTGAAAAGCAGAAGTGGGGGCAGCCATTAGAAATTCTGTCAGCAGTGTTTCCTGTTCTTTATTAATATGAAACTAACTTGCCTCAGTCACCGCAGTCAAATCGCAACTGCACGTGGATTGATCACTCCAGTCTACATGTTGCATGTGCTGTATAGCAAAAGTCACAACAAAAATGTGCATTCATAGTTCGTGATTGCAGTTAAAAAAAAGTAGGCACTGTGACATTAAAAACAAAACTACATGTCCAGTTTCATGGTCCACTGATCTTTGCATACGGGTAAGATCTTATCTGGACAAGCATCGGGAAGTTGAGAAGTTCCTTCTGCTCGACTATATAATTTCATCGAGTTAAACCAGCACTGAGAAAACGTAGGTGTCTACAAACCTCGCTCAGCCTGAACTTGGGCAAATGAAATGTGTACGTCTTGGAACAATTTGTTCACTCTCTGTGAGACAAACAGAAACAACTTAATGGGATCACTCGTTTGCTTGGCTTGGCAACATATAAACATTGTTTTCTGAGCATGGCAGACAATACTGAGCAAAAACACAAACAACCTTTGTATATACTGTACTATTTCATAATCTGATCTCTTCATGTCCTTCTTCTCAGGTATCCAATGTTCAAGGTAGTTAATCGTTCTTCATTTCCTAACACATTTTAGATATTCGACAACAAGGTTCATTTTCCTTCCAAATTACTTTAACCAACAGAACTTGAGTTGTAAATCCTTGCAATGATTGCGTGTGAATGGGATATTCATCCTACAATAATCCATTTGGAGCAGTCTTTTATGATGTCACCCGCTGTAATGGTCTGGAAAAGTAAATTATTGCTTTTCACCTTAGCAACAGAATCTTATGACATCAGTCAACTACAATTAGAACTACAATTGGAACAATCTGATGGAATAACTGCACAGTATGGGCGTAGCGTATTCAGGGCATTACATGTTAGTGCACATGTGATGACTAGTAAGCAGTGAACACATCACTTCTGTCTGTAATTTCTGTCTGAAAAATGGTCTTGACCCGAAACATCACCCATTCCTTCTCTCTAGAGATGCTGTCTGCCCACTGAGTTAATCAAGCATTTTGTGTCTGTCTTTGGTGTAAACCAGCATCTGCAGTTCCTTCCCACACAACACATCACTGAAGTCAGTCAGCAAAAAAGACTGATTTCATTTGTCAGATATAAAATATGGATCACTCCGGATGGAAGTAGCTTTTTACAACATCCCATTCACTGCAAATGTGCTGATTTAAAGATTGCTTGGCCACTTCACACTTGACACGCATTATGGTACATGGCGTTTTAAACAGACTAGAGCCAGAGGAATGGGGTCCAAGTCACATTATTTAGTTGTGGTTCTACTAGAGTATGCAGGAAATAATGCTTCTGCTTTCAGTTCTTCAAGGAGAAATATATTTAAAATCTTTGGCCGTCAAAGGCTGTAGGACCAGGATCACAAACATTTAATGGGGAGGTAAAATCAGATTAACCCAAAGCCTTAACAGTTCCTCTTTTTCAGAGTTTAGAAATACAGCACTGAAACAGGCCCTTGGGCCCACCGAGTCCACCCCGACCATCGATCCCCGCACATTAACACAAGCCTACACAATTTACACTTATACCAAGTACACAAACCCAAGTCAATTAACCTATAAACCTGTACGTCTTTGGAGTGTGGGAGGAAACCAAAGATTGCGGAGTAAACCCACACAGGTCGCAGAACGTACAAACTCCATGCAGACAGCACCCATAGTGAACCCGGGGCTCCGGTGCTGCAAGCGCTGTAAAGCAGCAACGCTACCGCTGCGCCACTGTCCTTCTACAGATGCTGCCTGCCTGTTGAGCTTTATCAGCATTTGTTTGTTTTAGTTTCAGATTTCAGCAACTGCAATTTTTTGATACCCGACTGTGCTGTCATTTACTTTTATACCTGAAAAGATTATTTGTTACTGTTATGAGTGATTATTGCGTATTAAGTTCTGAATTGATGCCCTGGAGAGATCTAGGTGAACAAGTTCAATTAACTGCTGAGATCAATTTCAAGTTTAAAGTTATGTCCGGTTTTATTATTGTTTGTGTGTGACAGGCATGTTTTTAAAATCACAGTCACTTTTTAAAATCTGTTTAAAATTGCCAAAACATTTGGTCACATTTATTTAGCAATGACTGTAGAGTTGTTCAAATTTTAGTGAGGGATAAGGGTGAAGTTCGTCTTTTTCGTCATATTTCCATATAAATTATGTCAATCTTCCAACATTTTTTTTTAATTGTTTTTCCTTGTCGGTACTTCGGTTTCCTCCCACTATCCAAAGACATACAGGTTTGTAGGTTAATTCGCTTGGTAAAATTGTCACTTGGACGATAGTGTATGTGTGCTGGGATTGCTAATCGGCACAGACAAGGTGGCCGAAGAACCCGATTCCATGCTGTATCTCTAAACTAAACTAAAATATATTGCCACGGATGAAAACATATTGGCTGCCTTGCTTCTTCCATATAGCGTATCAAAATATTATGTTGGCCTGTCACAGGGGGAATAGAATCTCATAGCTAATTCAGATCCTCTAATATTCCTAATGGAACTAGTATTTGAAACATTTACGGCATCTAGTGATTAGTGAATGTGTGTGGTTTGTTTTTGCTGTAGCCTTCATGTGAAGCACTGCTTCCATTGGACAAGTCGGCTTGCAATTCAGATATTCGACCCTCAAAAAAGAAGAAATATGAAAAAGTGGAAGCACGGACAGAAGAAAAAACTCAAGTTACTGAGCAGGAACTGGAAGATACTGCTGTCCATCTTCCTCACAAACAGTCACATACATCGAAAGAACATGACGAGAAGCCAGCTACTCATGAAATATGCACGGAAGTGAACACTGCAGTTCAGGAAAATCGGACACCGACCCCCACCAGCTTGGAGTGGAGAGTGACAGAAAAGCATGAAGAGCGTGCAGCAAAAACTGAAGAAATGGACAATAATAATTGTCTGCCAACAGAAACATCCATTACGCCAGTGTTAGAAGGCAAGGAAGACATTGAGAAAATAGAAAATCTAGATAATGATGTGGAAAGGAGTGATACAATGGAGATTGACCAGTCACAAGGCAACTCGTTCAAAGTAGATAACAGCATTTTTCTGGACGAGGACAGCAATCAGCCCATGCCTGTTGGAAAATTCTTTGGGAATGTGGAGATTATGCAAGTAAGTGCTAAAACAGTAATAATAATAATTGTTATTCCTCTTTTATTCATTTATCTTCTACACGTAAGATGTAATAGAGAATGGAAAATATTTTAAGGAAAAGGTTGAAATCATAAAGGATCTTTAATGATCAAGCCATCTTCCTCCACAGTCTTCCTGCACTTTATAGAAGTGAATCCCTTCATATACGTATACTCACAGCGACAGGAATTTGGTCTTGGCCAGACGTGGCAAGTTCACGATATAGCAACAGGGGGCCATTGAAATCTTTTTTCTGAGATTGTGTTCTGTTGCTTGAATTAACCAAATTTCAATATCAGAACACATTGCACATATACTGCGAGGTCACTCAGTGCATTAACATTAGAGTTTAATTCTATCCTTGTTTCTTTTATATTATTTCCATAATTGACAGCTTTAGTCCATTAGAATATCAGAGAGTTAATGTGATAATTCACCTTAAGTTCTCTTTGTAAAATATTTCTAAATATAATATTGGTCATGTGAAAGCTATGACTTTTTAAGGTTAGAATATTGACTTCACACTTGGGACATTTTGTTGTTCCACATTTCATAGTCAATGCTTCTTGCATCACTGTAGCTACATAAATGTAAGCTGAAATTAACTTTCAAGATTTAAGCATTGGAATATTTCCCATGGCTGATTCCTTCCAGAGGTGCGTGCCTTGGTTTTTGTTGCAAAATTTGCTAAGACGTATAGCTGGTGGCAATCTTAAGAAAGTCTATCATTAACATTGGGGCAGCACGATGGCGCAACAGTCGAGTTGCTGCCATGCAGCGCCAGATACCAGCTTAGATCCTGACTACGGGTATTGTATGTACGGAGTTTGTACGTTCTCCAAATGACCAACGTGGATTTTCTCCAGGAACTCCAGTTTCCTACCACGCTCCAAAGATGTACAGGTTTGTAGGTTAATTGGCTTGGTAAAATTGTAAGTCATCCCTAGTGTGTGAGGAAACCGTTAATGTGCAGGGACTCGGTGGGCTGAAAGGCCTTTTTCGGTGCTAGATCTCTAAACTAAACTAAACATCATATTCTTTGTAAGGAGTCTTTCAGCTTGGATTTTTTGATTTGATGATGAAAAGCAATCAGAATTTCACCATAATCATGATTGGAAAGAAATCCTGTCATAGATATATATACAAAAGAACATATTTAAGTAGTTAATTTGTATTTCACATTAACTGCAGCTGTTGGAAACTACTGGTATGATTTATGTTGCTGATAACTTCATTCAGCTGAAACTGCAACATTTTATTTTCTAATTTAAAAAATATATATTTTTGGGACAATTTCAAGACCACTGCAAATTTAGTGAGGGACTTGACATTAAAGCAGTGCACTATGTAATCTTCACAGCTATCTCCCAATGCACCTTATTAACATCATCAGTGGATAAAAGTAGATTGTGAATTTCTTTGATGTTGTGATGTTGCACCTCTAAAAAGCTAATCATTATTTCGCTTTCTGGCTATGCAACACATTTGTTTATTATTTGTGTGTACCGGCAAAAACCTTTATGCCTTTAAATTTTAAAAAAAAGCACTGCCTACAATTATCCGAAATGAGATGTGTGTTCACCTGATGGGCATAGACCCATTGAAGAAATTATGACAGACAATGAAGGACACATTTTACTGTGGGTGACGGGTGGCGGAATTACACTTCAACCTCTGTTGCATCCAAGTCCGCGTTCAATATCTAACCAACAGAGGCGAAAACAGTGAATGATAAGGACTCGGCAAATCAAGTAGCATCAGTTGAAAGAGGTCAAGATTGCACCAGATTCAGTAAGAGCACACTTACTTCATATTTCTCCAACTTCTTCTCCCAACCATTACTTGAGAACCTCCAGAATATGTAGGAAAAATGCCTACGGTACCAGGAAAATCACGTCAGGCTCAGTTGAACTAGCTAATATTTTCTTTCCCTCTCCACAATTGCAGTTGGTTGAACTTTGTTTTCAATTTCCTTCTTATTTTCTATCAGATATTTATATATCCAACTCTCAGATATCAATGTAATTGTTGCCTTGAAAACCTTTGTTACAACTTTGGTCTGCATTGTTTCACAGAAGTCCCTTGTTCTCCTCTTGTCTTTCCTTTCTTCAAACCCCACACCCCCAAACTCCTTCTCGCCTCTGCAAGTGAACATGCTTGTTTGTCACTTTTGAAGTTATGATGAAAGGTTGTTGACCTGAAACATCAACTTTTGTTTCTTTCTCCACTGATGCTGCCTTAATGGCTGAGTACTTCCAACATTTTCTGTTCTTCTTTAGGATTTCCAGCATCTGCAGTTTATGCCTGTTGGTGGTGGTTTATTATTGTCACATGTAACAGGATAGAGTGAAAAGCTTTGTTTGCATGATATCCAGTCAAATCAGACCATACACGAGTGCAATCAAGCCATACACACTATAACAGATAGTGCCAAAAGAAAAATAATCAGAGTGCAGAATATCGTGTTACAACTATAGAAAAAAATGCTGATTTTAAAAAGAAAAGTGCAAGGGCTGCAATGAGGTAGGTTGTGCGAGGTCCGTTCATTAGTTAATAACAGCAGAAAAGAATCTGTTCCTGAATCTGGTGTACATGCTGTCAAACTTTTGTATCTTCTACCAGAGGGGAGATGAGGGAATGACTAGGGTTTAAGCGTTCCTTGATTGTGGTGGATGCTTTCCTGACGCTGCCTGAAATGTAGATAGTTTGTGTGGTGGGGAGGCAGCTGGGATGCCACTGACCAAGTTGATCGGTAAAGAATCTTCTTTGACTAAGGAAGGGGAATGCATATTGATCCTTTTGTAAGAAAACAACACAATGGATGTTTCAGGATCTTCCACAGTCAGTACCACTCCTGGATTCTGTCACCAGGCGAGAGTATAGAAGACGTCACTTCATTGCAAAAGATGAAGAGGATGAAGAACTAGAAGACTGGGTGACAGATGAGACAGAAAAGGAGCCACGAGTGTTACCTCCATCAGAAAATGAGGTACGCTAATACTATTGTCTAACTTTGCTGTTGTGATTTTCAATGTGTAGAATAGTTTTCGATCAAACAGCCTTAAAAATGAGTGGTATTTCTGACTTGGTAGCATTTCTTAATTTTATTCATGGTTTTCATTAGTGAAGTATAACCTGATCTACAACTCAAAGCGAAAACTGAGGAAATACTGTAGATTCCCGGTGAATTTAAAGTGAGCGTTAGAAACTGGACCTTATTGACCCAGCTGTTGGACCATTGAGAAACCATGGGGAGGGAGCAAATGGGAACATTGTTTATTTTCGCAGCTCGGCTTCATTTGATTTAAATTAAACAATGAGCTCGGGAGATTTCACCCAGCGAGCCAGATGCCCAACCGTGGGATTTTCAAACAATTGGATTACAGACTATTGGATTTTTACCGTGCTTGGAAATTGCTCACATCCTTATCAGTCTTTAAAGGTTTTTTTCTAAATGGCTGTTTCGTCATATTTTCTCCTCAGTTTTATACCCAGAATTTCTGATTTGTGTGGTGGCATTGATTATTTTCTGAAATCAGTATTCCATCATAACTGGACTGCAACACCATAGGCCATGAGAAGGCACTACATCTGGAGAAGGTGGATTAGTACGATAAATTAAGAAATTAAGATAGTCCAGAAATGCACATCCTCCAGTGTGACAACCATTAAGTTTAATTTGGATTGTTGGGGTGGAGATAAATTAAGAAATGAAGATAGTCCAGAAATGCCAGGCGAATGGGTAGCTCACTTCCTGTTTGTTCTCTTCCTCTCTTAAATAATGAGGACACATTTGCCATAATATGCAGGGTCTATTTCCAGAGACCATAGAATTTTTCCATTTAAAATAAAAACCTCTGGAACTAGATCGTCACTTTAAAATGTATTAGTTTTCAAGCTCAGTTTATTTCTCCAGAATGAATTCTTTACTATTCCTAATTTCTCTTACTATATTTGCATTTGATCGTTCGTTCTCCAGTATTTCTGTGAGGATTTTTGATCTTCCATGAAAACAGACACAAAGTATTTGTTTAAATCTTCTGCTAGTTCCTTTCCTCATTATTAATCCTTCAATCTCTGCCTCTTATGTTTCGCATGTTTGTTCTTACAAGTCTTTTGCTTTTTAGAGATACAAGAGAGTGCAAATGCTGGAATCTAGAGCTACAAACAATCTGTGGGAGGGTGTAGGGGAAGGTGGGGTGAAGAAATTATTAATATTTTGGGTCGAATCACTGCATCAGGACTGAGTGTAGCGGCACGATTGGCAGAATAAAGTGGAAAGGGGGAGTGGTAAGTTTGGGGCCTGTAGATGATTGGTGGTACTGCGGAAGAATGAACGATGATGGAGGGACAGAGCCGGGTGAAAGGTTTTCTGTACATTTGGATGAGTCTAGGTCAGAGAGGGTGAGCGAGTGGATAGGTGGCAGCGTTTGGATGTCACAGTGATAGCTGCAAAGGCCAAGAGAGAGTTAATGACCTACATGGGAGTTGGAGGCACTAGAAGGGGTCAGGATCCCTTTGCATGGATATGGGCACAAGGCAGCGAAAAAAAATTGATTCACACCTATTGTTCTTATCTCAGGCTCATGTTCTAACCACATGACAAATAATTCCCCTTGCCTGTGTTGACCTAATACCTACCATGCTTTCTCCTGCCTCTCCCCTTATCCAGTTTCTTCACCACCCCCCCACACACCACTGCCCCAAAATGAGTCTGAAGAAGGGTCTCTGCCTGAAACGTCATCTATCCATGTTCTCCAGTGATGCTGCCTGACCTGTTCAGTTACTCCAGCACTTTGTCCTTCTATTGAGTGCTTTTTTCCCCTGATAGTGTTCTAAACCTTTTCCTTAAATTTAATCTCTAATTTAAATACGAAAAGCTTCTGAAGTTTTGATAGAATTCAAACCTGGTACTGACTTTATTTCAGCCTGTCTTACGGCCAATGACAAATACAAGTCCAGTAACTAATATTCTGTTTTGATTTGAAAGGTGCCTGTGGGAACTGAAACAAAAGTAAATCCTGTCTTACAAAATGCACCGGACGTGGTGGAGAAGTGTTTGTGATGATCTTGTAAAAGCACAAATGGAAACCATTAGCCAGTACCGTCAAACCAAAGATGTCCATCCGATATTTACACTTAATTATAGCAGAGACTTGTTTGTCTGGAAGCAATTATGGTAGCTGTTATAATATCATAAATGTGTGGAACTATCATTTTTGATGTTTTGGCTTGGTTATTCTACCTACATTCTGTGTTTTTTTTAATTCTGTATCTTTTGTAATTAATTTGTCTGCACTTAAAATACCCCTAGCATTTACATATATTTGTATTAATATACCAGTCTATTAATAGACCAGTATCAAAGTAATGATGGCTGGTGTTAAAGTTAAAAATGGAAGCAAAGATCAGGTTAGGTTTGGCATTTGTGCAAAGCCTTTCCCGATATTAGCGTGAATGGTAGCCAACTGCCTTCCTACTTAAAATCATAACTGCAATTTAAATCAGGGATTAACTCCTTCATGGGAGCATTTTTTTTTATTGTATATATGTGTATTTTCCTTGTTCCTTATTGCCTTAAGTTGAAAGTATCAAGCTGAATATTATCTTAAGTTGGAAGAGGACTGAAATATCATAAGGTTTGGATTTTTTTTTTTTGTAGATTCATCAGTGAATGATATCCAATCATTTTTATGAAGGAACATTTTGTGGGTTTAAATTCATACATGGTAATCTAGTAAAGGGTTTGTAATTACTTGTATATGATAATATGTGATATTTGTAAATGCAGGAAAAATGTTGCAGTCAATGTTAAGGAAGTGAAAGGACAACTTTTTTTCCAGTTTCAAACGATTACCACACCATACAAGAACAAAACGGCAATAAAAAAAAAGCCAGAATCTCACCCAGTAGTCCTCTCTTTGTCTGAGGCTGTTCAATCCGAATTAAAAAAATATTTTACTTTTGATCGGTGTCATTTATTTATTAATATTGTAGGTGTTTGGTAACAGAAAAAAAAGATGACTAACAGTTTTCCAGAATATGTCACAAAATAGCAGAGATGGGGTCAACCAAAATCACATTATTCTACTCAATTATTCTCTGTCTTTCTGTAAGCAGTTTTGGTGATATTTAAGTTTGTTTTATTAAAATTACTTTTATATTCTGTGACCTTACCACATCTTTTATGGAGAAAGGGAGAAAAATAAGTAGAACATTTGTTGAATATATATTTATTTTGAAGGGACGGAGTGCTCTATTCCAGATAACTTGTATAGGAAATGCTGCATCAATATCCTGCCAATGCCACAATAAATATTGGCGGCACGACTCACCCGTTGCAGCAGCCCCTACAGCCTGTCTGTCGTTTTTTTTTGTTTGTCTAGTTAAATGTAGTGTTGGTGTTTTTTAATACTGGTTTTAAATGTGTATATGTGGGGGGCGGGGGAAACGGTTTAAAATCTCTTCCCTGTCCGGGAGACCCGCCCTTTTCCCTGCCGGGTCTCCGTTGTCATTGGGGCCTTGCACCGTGGAGCAGCCTCCAACCTGTACGACCCGGGGGCTCGAGAGACTGCGGACTACTCACCATCGTGGGGCTGGCCGGCCTCGGAGCATGGGGAGCGGTGGTGACTCGCTGCTGCGACTCGACTCCTGGGGCTCGGAGGCTCCAGCAATGCAGCCGCAGGTCCGGTGGACTGTCGGGACATCGGGAGCTCGCGGGTTCGGGGGGAAAGACCGCTTCCCGGAGCTCCCGCAACGCGACTTATCCAGCCCGTGTCGCGGGATTGGGACGTACATGGCACGGCTTCATGGCCGTGGTACTTAGCATCGCCCGCCTGGGGCTTGTATATCGGGAGAGAAATGGAGAACGGGAGAGAAAAGACTTTGCCTTCTATCACAGTGGGTTCACTGTGATGGATGTTTGTGTGAATTAAATTGTGTGTATGTCTGTAGGAAATTGTCTTTGTATGGCTGTGGAAACGGAATTTTGTTTGAGCCTCACTGAGGCTCAAATGACAATAAATTGTATTGTATTGTATTGAAAGTCTCAGTAGGAAGTGTACAATAGGGTTTGGTTCGAGCCGCCTCTTGGTATCCGGCCCAGCCTTCACTCTGCTCTTCAAGTGGAATCAATGATATTGGAAATACTTGATTGGGGAAATTAATGCTTCCTTTCCATTGTAAATATGATGCCCTTAGTCTTTTCATTATGTAGTTTAGTATTATTGAAATCCTTTCTACAATTGATTTATAGAACATTATATTAGATAATGTGTTTCAAGACCATTCTGAAGTATTACGAAACACAAAATTCAAAACCTGTGTACTTTGGTGTAGAACTGCCAGTATTTTACAGTACATGCACCTCTAGTTGTTAAGACATAACACTTGTGTTAAGAGTGTGGACAAAGTTACTATCCGAATCTAGTGGGAATTCAAGCGCAAAACCTGGATCTCATATAATTATCCAGCAATTCCACCAGGAAAATCCACTCTGGATCTAGTATTAGGATCTATATGCCTATTAAGTTTAATTTGGATTGTTGGGATGCAGATAAAGTAAAGTGAATAATGTTTTTTTTCCATTAATTATGCTTTAAGACATTTTACTTTTTAAAAGAAAATAGTCTTTCAGCTGAATCGTTTTTTTAAATATATCTTTCGGAAACATTTAAAAATATTGAACAGCTTTGATGTATGGTCCGGTCTCATTGTGGCCCGGGTTTCATGCTGAAGATTGGCTACAATTCAGCTTTGTTGCTTGTCTATGAAATTGCCTGGCTGAGCAAGATCTTCTGTCCAGAATCGATCAGGATAAATCCAAGTGACGGGCTAATAGTGGAAAAAAGTGGTCCAATGCTGCTTTTACACCAAAATACAGGCTTGACTGCAAAACAATTTATTTTCAAACTTCATACTACGAATAGAAAATTGGTACTTGAAAGTTAACAATTAACTGGTGCATTATAAAGGTGCAATTTGGAAATAATAAATCTTTTAATAAACAATCAAACCTTCGTCGTTTATCTTATTATATTGTATATTATTGCTTGATTAAGTCTGGAGATAAATATATATTTTTATTAGGAACTCTTGATTCAAAATAATGCTGAACTATTCAACCTCACTGACTTTGTGTACATTTTTGTTGGCTTGCTTTACTGTTTTGTTGTTCTGCTGTGTACTGGGGGGGGGGGGATAAGTGAGTCTATGTGCCCTATTTGGTAGTGTAATAACTTGTTATTGAAACTCTGTTGTCTGAATCCGGTGATTTTTCAAACACAACAGGAAATACAAGCTCTTCACGCAGGTCTTCATGGGAACCCACACAAGACTCATTTCAGTGTACAATTCTGTGTGCGATTTGCCCCAGCCCTACTTTGAATCTACAGTGGACATTTTTACAGTACATCTGATTGGACATAAACAACACACACACAAGGAGGTGAGACATTTTCATCCTCCATAATCAAACATTGCTATCGAAACTGTGTAGAAAAACCAAAAACAGATCCAGGTTATTTTAATCCATTTATTCATCGGATGTGAACATGATTGCCTATTTCCACAATTATTGTCCATCACAGATTGCCATTGAACTGTAGAGGCGGTTAAAAACCAACCACATTAGTGGATCTGGAATCACATACTATAGGCCAGTTTAGATGAACCCAACAGATTTCCTTCCTTGAAAGGCATTAATGAACAGTAATCTCATAGTTACCAGTTTACCTTTCACTCCAAATTTATTTACCCAAATTTAAAACCTTCAGCTACCACAGCTGTCTCTGTATTCTGCTGCTATTCCAGTCATTTAACCACCACACTACACACATCTGCCATTTTTATGATACTGTATTAATATTATGCTATGAGATATAATTGTCTTTAATTCAGCTGTGTTTAAAAATAATCTGCCTCAGAAATTCAGATCTGTTTAAAATTAATCTGCCTTCAAAAGCAATCAATCAATGATAAAATGATCAAGCCAACAAATAATTTGCATTCGTTACATGATTTCTTAAAGTTAGCTTACAGGTCAGAGATAAATCATTAAGGAATATTATGCTTGGTTAATTCGTGACAGACAATGTAAACGAACTTCAGATTTTTCATGGTAAACAATTCTTCGTAGAATTGTAAAACTTCGGTATCGTTAACTTTGGTATTGTTATTCTCCATATTTTCAGCAGCATTAATGATATTTGAAATAATAACGGATCTCTCTTTCCTGTGGAGAAAATACTGAATTAAGGATAAAAATAATATATCTACATCTCAATCTTTCAAGTGTTGCACACATTTGCAAAGTAACAAGTGCAAATTAGAGCTTTGCCTAATAGGGGATGAATTTCATAATATTGTCACTCAGTTGCAGATAAAACAGATATTAAAGTAATGCAGATCTTTTATTAATAGCTGTAATTTGTAATTAAGCTAACATTTATTCATGGGGGAAAACAACAAACAATGTTCTTAAAATATGTTATCCCTGCTAATGTTCATCTGTTATGGAATAAAAAAAATTGAAATTGCTGGAAATATTCAGCAGGTCAGGCAGCATCTATGGACGGAGAAAAATAGTTAACAATTCAATTTGACGACTTCCCAGACATCAGTGTTGTGTCGTCGTCGTCCCCCCCCCCCCCCCCCCCCCCAAATCATAGGGTTCTGATGAGTTCCAACAAGGGATCTTTGACCACAATAAAATCTAATATGTTCAATTTTTACCAGTTTTCCCACATCAGCAGTTTTTGTTTGTATTTTACTTTTGGATCGTCTTGTAGGTCGCATTGAGCACCAACTATCTCCTTCCATCAACATCAAACACTATTCTTCAGCGAGGACAAGACGTGAGCTTGCTGACACAACACTGATGTCTGGGAGTGTGTCTGCATTATGTCCAACCAAGACTGAAGGAGATGCCTGGCCCTAAACTGTCCTAGGATAATTTAAGGTTTTGTGTATTGTATGAGTCCATGTACTTGGGATGCTGCTGCAAGCAATATTTCCATCGTATCTACTGTACTTGTATAAATGACAATGCGAATGACGAATTTCCATTGACATACACAAATTATGGCCTAGAAATACACAAAGAACTGGAGTAACTCAGTTGGTCAAGCAGCATCACTGCAGAACATGGATAAGCAATGTTTCAGCTCGCAAACCTTTGTCAGTCTGAAAAAGGCCTCTTCACCTTCTCCAGAGATGCTGCTGTAAATCCAGCACTTGGGATCTTTTTTGTAAACCAGCATCTGCAGTTCTTTTTATCTTTAAATTATGGCGACATGATGTACATTTCAGTCTTGAAATGTTAAAAATATTTCATCACCTACTTGTGATCGAAATTCCAACTTCTAAACATAATTCTGTGTTCCTTGCAACGGTACGGATTGATTGAATGCTCAGACCCACAAGTTTGTTTATCAAACGGCCCCTGGAAAATGAGTAACAATTCAATTGATTATTGTTCAGTGTGACAATAGGTTTAGCCTTGAAAGAAGATTGGCTAATGAGCTGGCTTAAATAGCAAGACTTTGTGAATATTGTTTGCAGGAAGTGCAATTGAGTTCTTGTTCAGTCACTTGAATCCAAATGTGCAAACTGAATGCAGAAAGGCTGGAAGATACCTGAATATGGGTTAAAATACATGCTCCATATGTATCTGTTCACATTCTACACCAGGGACATAAGCACAACTTCCTGGTTGATCTTCCAATGAGGCACTGACAAATTGTGGTTCACTCCAAATGGAAATGGTGCGTTTCAGATTAGACGTGAACCCCAACTGCCTTGTCCAGTGGATACGAGAAATCACCAATACCAACTTAAAAAAGAGCCAAACAGGTTATCACCAATATCTAGGCCAATATTTATCCCTCAAATCAAATTATTTGATCACTGTGACCCTAAATATGCTTCAGAGACAAAATATCTTCAACGACTGCCAAGAATATTTGGCATGTGACAGCTGAAAGTGGAGAAGGAGCATTCAGATGATACCGAGAATTGTAAGGCTAAACATTAGAAGCACAAGGAGGTCTTGTGTAAGCAGTGAATGAGACCAACCACCTCACAAACCACCCACTCGCCATGTCAGCCACCTTCTCTTTGTTGAGTAGTACATGATTCTCACATTAGCTTCTTCAGCCATTTCAGAAAAAAATTAACAAGGCTCACCTGGCAAGTAAAAAGTCCACTGCTATCACAAATACATTTCTGTTCATCTGTCCTGTCAAAGTATGATTCATTGTGATTATTCCCTTTAAGCATTTCCTTTAATTTATCCTTAATTTCTATTTCTTTTTCTTTTTCAAAATCCTGTAAAAAAGAAATACATTTACAATAATTAGGTTCCTGCTGTTGATTGAAACCTGAATATAATTACACTGGGCTGTAAAACAGCTGAGGTATGGATTCTTCACAAAGAGAGTAACTGTGAATGTGGATATTTGCAAAGAATTATTTCAATTGGTCCAAAGTTGACAACCATGCTTTCATTTGCCCCCTATGTTTATTGAGGGTTCCTGTGCATTTAATAATTTCATAAATCCATATACCCAGTGCTACCTAGATTACAGACAGCCAAATGAATAAAATCCCAGCCTGCCCAATCTCTCCATATCTCTCCTAATTCCTACATTCAATTCCGCTGTTTTCAGAGCATTGAGCTCCAGATTGTTGTGACTGTACCAGGATACCAGCTGTGTCACTTCCTGTCTGTAGGCAACCTCCTCCCCATTCTGGATCAGTCCAATCAGGGCTGTGTCGTCCGCAAACTTGAACAGCTTGGCAGGAGTCTGTGGAGGTGCAGCTCACAAGCTCACATTATAGGAGTAGAATTAGGCCATTTGTCCCATCGCGTCTACTTCGCCATTCAATCATGGCTGGTCTCTGCCTCCTAATCCCATTTACCTGCTTTCTCCAGTTGTTGATCTAGAGAGAGTAAAGGAGAGAGGAGAGTACGCAGCTTTACAGTTCTCCTATGCTGAGGGTCAGCGGGTCCTAGATGTACTTTCCCAGCCTCACATGCTGCTTCCTGTCTGTCAGGAAGTTGGTGATCCACTGACAGAGGTTCAGGCACAGTCAGCTGGGAGAGTTTAGAGTGTAGTAACACAAACAGAATCCAAACAAGATCTGGTGCAACAAAGGATACAAGCAGCTTCCACTGGCTGCACATCCCCAGAGGATGCCAGCACCATTCACTTTCACCAAGCCATCGCACGAAACTCTGATTTTTATCTAAAGTCAGTCAGCACTGCAGGATCCAAGTCAGCCAGCACTGCAGGATCCAATGATCATTTTGGTTTCATTTCAGATTTATGCCAAATACAATATTTTGCTTTTTTTATATTGTTAAGAGATTGCAAGGAATCCTTCACTATAGAACACAGCACAGAAACAGGCCCTTCAGCCCACAGTGTCTGCGTAAACATGATTTCAAAAACCAATTCTTATCTGCCTGCACATAATCCATATCCCCGCACATGCATGGGCCCATGCAAAAGCTTCTTTAATGCCGCTATTATGTCTATTCCACCACCACCCCAGCAGCACGTTGCAGGCGCCTAGCACGCACTGTTTAAAAAATATCCTGTGCATTTCCTTTAAGCGTTGTCCCTCTCACCTGGAAATCCCCTCCAGTATTCAATATTTCCATCCTAGGAATAAGATTTTGACTGTCTACTCTATCAATGCCTGTAATAATTTCATATTCTGCTATTAGGTCTCCCTTCCATAGAGTCATACAATGTGGAAACAGGCCCTCTGACTCGTAGGGCAGAATGGCCTCCTCCTGCACCTATTTTCTATGTTTCTATGTAACTTGCCAACTCCGAACAACAAACCCCATCTGCAATAGTCCTGTCTGCCTGCATTTGTCCCTTATCCCCCTAAACCTATCCTATCCATATACTGGTCTAAATGTTTTTTAAACGTTGCAATAGTACCTGATTCAACTACCTCCTCTAGCAGCTTATTTCATACCCACCACCTTTTTGTGTAAATAAGTTACCCTCGGGTTCCTAAAGATAGCAAGCATTAGACATCACATTTTTACATTGGCAAAACTCTTCTAATTTCATACCTTCGGAAGATAATTTCGCATTCGCTGGCCACAGATGGATTTCATGTACTGTGATTTAGTTTTGAATCGCTTGTTCAGATCTGTAAAATAATAAATCCTATCATTCATGCTTCTAATCTGTAGCAAGAATTATAAATTCTGCTAATCTGACATGTTCAAGACTCTGGTGCAAGACTGAGATTTCCAGGACCATTGGATGCTATTCCCTATTATCACCTCAAAACCACCTTTAATTCTTTTGTAAGATGCGACAATGCAATTTAATACATTTTCCAATGAACATGACAAATATCAAGAGAGTGTGGGAAATGTACCCTGCTGTGTTTAAAGGAAGCATATGGAAGAGGGAGGGCCTCGGTGAGTTTCAAGGAAAAGAGGAGCAGAGTTTCAATGGATTTACAGGAAGTGCAGAAGCATATTTTAACAGTTGTTTGGAGGATTCTTGTTATTTTACTTTCTTTGCAGTTGGATAGTAAAGCTACAAAGATATTTGGCAGGTATGTGATTGCATGAAATTACAAATTATGTATCAAACCTGATGTGTTAAATGTAATACAAGGAATTGCAGATGCTGGTTTACAAAAAAAGACACAAAGTGCTGGAGTAACTCAATGGGTCAGGCAGCATCTCTACAGAATATGGATAGGTGACATTTTGGGTCAGGATCCTTCTTCAGATCCTGACCCAAAACTTCACCATCTATGTTCTCCAGAAATTCTGCCTGACCTACTTGGTTAAGTTACGCCAGCACATTATCTTAAAATGCAATTTTGTTTCTAGCACTGCTAAATCCTTTTCCTTTTGACACAGTACCTGCCAATTCCTCTGCTGGCTGCTTCTGGGTAACATAGTCTGTGTCTTATTTTGTGTTTATTCTGTCTAAGTATTTTCATCTGTGTGTCATTAGCATTTGTGTAACCGATTGAGTTCCCTGTTTATGTTCTGATGTTTGTCTCTGTCTTTGATTTTCTCAAGTTGTATCATATACACTTCATCTTCCTGAACTCAGTGGTCCACACATGGGAAGTTATTTTGTGTTTGGATTGAAGGCAAGAGGGTAACCCAATCATATAATCTGCCAAATGTTTTGTTCTGTGCGGTCGTACAAACACTAGTGCTGAACTGGAGTTCTGCTAAAATGCTACAGAAGTCAAGATGATGGAATAAAGGGAAGGATTAGATGTTGGACACATTATAGAAGAGGTGATTGCTTAGTCCAGTTGAGTACTATTCAAGATATAATACACATCACCTTCAAACCACCTTGGATCCTCCTCCCGTTTTTCAGCTGAAATATTTTCCTGACATATTGGAATAAAATTCTCCAGGAACTTCCTTTTCTTGGGTGATGACACTTCATTTGTGAGTGTAGCTAGTGCATCATTGTCCTCATAAAAGGTCTCCACAAATTTATCGAAAATGTTAAACATCTCTGTAAATTAATGGAGATATATGTTGTCAGTCTGAGTTCCAAGCCTGAATTGGAATAATAACAGCAGACATTATAAATAACAGCTTAGCAACTCGAAGCAATGCTCCTTTTAATGAAGAACTCAGATTGATTGATTTAAGACACTTGTAGGAGCATGCAGTCTTAATCTCAAAACAATTTGGGAGATGTGCAGGTAAGTGAGACGCTAACCTAAATATGAGCACACTCTACATTCAATGGCATCCTACCCCTGACACAGCTTTGAAACATTCAGCCCAAATATGGTGCAATTTCCACCTTCACACTCAATCCTGAAGCCAATGCTTCGATTGTTTTGCAATGCTTTCTGATGACATCACTCACGCAGTATTTTAAAATCGGTTCCGTCTTTCAAAATGTCTTTTTCGCGATTTTTAACGGGAGCGGAGCTCAATGCAGCGCCTTCACAGCTCCATGGCGCCACCGGAAGTCCCCCAACATTATTCTTCTATATCCCCAAATTCGTATTTTAATGGAGACTTTACAGAAATTGATCAAATTAGGAAAGGGCTTGACTATTTAAATATTATAATCAGGGAGTGTATGTAAGAGTTAACCTGATTTCTGGTTTTAATCTGGGCTGGCTGCATTTCCAGGGTCTTAAGAAACAGAAAGCAAGGTGTAGATAACCCGAAATATCACCCATTTCTTCTCTCCAGAGATGCTACCTGTCCCGCTGAGTTACTCCAGCTTTTTATGTCTATCTTCTGTAGATAACTACTTGTGAATTAGCTGGTGATTTTCCCCAGATCATTTAACTTCTCCCCTGTCCAGCAAATGTTGCCACGATGACCGTCCAATGTCTAAACCCACAACCCAGGAACGGAACGAACTACCCACGATAGTTTACTCTGTCATGCCATCCCCGCCAACCTGTTTTCAGAGAGCATCCTGTTTGGCCACCATTTGTACTGTCCTTCCCTGCCAACTCTCCATCCCTGTTCGTCACCAAACCCCTTCATTTACCTCCTTTCCACTCCTGCCCTTTTTGCAGAATGACGAGCTTACAGTTACGATCCAAAGCAAGAAAATAACGTTCATCAACTTCCGTCCCATCTTCAAAAAGGCATACACGACAACCGTCCTCTGACAGCTATTCAAAGTCAAAACCAGCAGTTATCATCAAGTATAATACATGATGTTGCCATTTCATTTTCAAATCAAATCGAATTTCTTGACGCATGCACAAGTACGATGAGATACTGGTACAATACAAATCCAGAAAAATACATGAAACATACATATAAATTTGACACAAATTTTGCAGGACAGTGAAAAGTAAAAGACAGCACTAAAACAAGACATTACTGGAAAACACCATCTATACTATTACTAAAACTCACATCTTGACCACTTCCGGTTTGGGTTTTTTTTAATTTGCTCAAAAACGGTACCCTTTATTGCTAGGATTTTTCGGCACCTTACTCACCGTTCTCCTCTCTCCAAGCGCACCAAGTTTTGTTACGATCGGTGGAATTATACAAAAGTTATGAAGGTTTACAAAATCGTGTGATCAGCAGATTGGTCTTCTCGCCTGTCAGTCACCATGAAGGTAACGCCCCTTCCAGCCCCCGCTGGACAATAAAACCCCGGAGGTGGGGCTGAGTCCGTGAGCCGCGCAAGAGTGGTGTCGGGAAAGCCGCTGTGTGGAGTCGGGAGAGCCACTGTGTGGAGTCGGGAAAGCCACTGTGTGGAGTCTGGAGGTGCTGTGTGGTGCCGCGGCCAGTGGCCGCTGAATAGAGGCCCTCCACCCCCACGCCCCCCCCCCCCCCCCCCCCCCTCCCCCCTCCACCCTCCTCCCCACACACCCCCCTTAGTTGTAGTAGGATGATTCAATTGCCTGATAACAGATGGGAAGAATCTGTCCATTAATCTGGATGTGTGTGTTTTCACATTTTTATACCTTTTGCCCGATGGGAGAGGAAAGAAGATGGAGTGGCCAGTGTGCTACTCTTTGATTATGCTACTCTCCTTACCGAGGCAGCGCGAGGTATAAATGGAAACAATGGAAGGGCAGTTGGTTTGTGTGATGGTCTGGGCTGCGACCACAATTCGCTTCAATTTCTTGCAGTCTTGGGTGCTGTTCCCAAACCAAGCTGTGATGCATCCTGATAAAATAGAATCTGTCACCTGTGCAGCTTTTTGTATTTCTGTGCAATGCACTTGCCCCACTAGGCCACGATGTACCAATCAGGATACTTTCTGCAGTGCATTTGGCAAATTTTGATAAGGATACAGCACAGTCGTCAGTGGGTGAGTTGTTGCCTTGCAGCGCCACAGACCCTGGTTCGATCCTGACTATGGATGCTGTCTGGACGGAGTTTATATGTTCTCTCTGTGACCGCATGGGTTTTCTCAGGTGCTCCAGTTTCCTCACACACTCCAAAGACGTACAGGTTTGTCGGTTAATTGGCTTTGGTAAAGTTTGTAAATTGTCTCTTGTGTGTGGGATAGTGCTAGTGCACGCGGATTGCTGGTCAGCACGAACGTGGTGGGCTGAAGGGCTAATTTCCACATTGTATATCTAAACAAAACTAAAGTGTATGGTAAGATGACAAATCTCTTTAAACATCTCAGAAAGTAGAAACACTTATGTGCCTTCTTCATTAGTACATGTATATTCCTAAATTCTCCCCATTGAAATTTGTGTATACATGGATTCTGAGTCCATTCCAATTGAATCTGTCAGTAAATTCAGGATATATGCATAATATTTAAGGCTAGTTCAATTTAAATTCAATTTAAATGCTGTTCCGTTTGGAACCAATGACATTTCTATGCATATCCCTTTAAACCAAAAAAAACATACATTTAACCTGCACATTGAAACCTAGCAATAACTCCAATCAAATGAAGTAGGTTACTGCTTGCACACCACCCCTGGCAAGGTTTCCAACTGACCCCTGAACAAATTTTGACCTACAATCATCTCTGCACTCAGTGGTAATTCCATTGTCCGAACACGAGGTCCAATGTCTGGCCTCCAGTCTATCTTTGACTTATTGCAGTGCACGAATGTGCCATTGGAAGATGTGCTGAACATCATAGGGTAGATGATGCCGATGTCTTCAGCCCATAACCGCCTTAATCTGGCACAAAAACATTGTGAAGTCCGGGCACATACAATCATTGGCATTCTATAAAGAGACATATCTCTAAACCAAACTAGACTAAACTAGAATGAAGACTATATAATTTGTCCAAAGAAAGGTCCTGACCCGAAATGTAATCTCTCCATATTTTCCAGCGATGCTGCCTGATCTGCTGCGTTACTCCAGCACTTTCTGTGCCTTTGCGTAAAGCAGCATCTGCAGTCCCTTGTCTCCACTGCATTATTTGTATTGTGATTCAAAGTTATGTTCCCAGCAGTTCCACATTATCGATTCTTTTGATAACAAAACAAAATGATCAACCTAAAGACCCTTCATCAGAACTGGGAAGGAGAGAAAATGAGTCCAGTAAACTGCAGGGAGGGTGGGGGGGCAAGGGAATGATTCTGATAGGGTCAAACCCAGGTAACCACGGGGAGAAGATTTAAAGGAAGTTATCTGTCTAACAAAAACAATGAACTGCAGATGCTGGTTTACAAAAAAAAAGACACAAAATGCTTGAAAAACTCAGCGGGACAGGCAGTATCTCTGAAGACAATGGAAAGGTAATGTTTTGGGTCGGAAACCTGGTCTGAAGAAGGGTCCCGACCTAAAACGTCACCTATCAATGGTCTCCAGATGTGTTGCCTGACCCGCTGAGTTACTGCGGCACCTTATGTAATATTTTGAATCTGAATAAGTGAGAATTTTATTGAGAAATGTCACTGCAATTCTTTACTCCATAAGAATCTAGAGCCAAACATGCAGAACAAAAGACAAGAAATTTGATACACGAAGAAGAAATGTTTCAAAACTGTTTCAATAACACCCAGCATTTAATGTATCTACTCTGCCTGTTATGTCACATTGTATTGATTAGAGGAGGGCATCATTTATCTACATTGCCTGCTACATTGTTAACTATTTGAAGAGCATGCATGTTCAAATTAATGCGTAATGCCATCATTAAAAGAGAAACTGTTGCAACCTACTCACATACTAGTTTTGAGGATGAATTGTAAGCAGCTTTGAAAATGATTGAAAGGTGATTTGCATTTATATAGTGGCTTTTGTTAGCATTAAATACTCCTCTATTCTGAGCGTAGCTAACCTGCAGTGCAACTGAGAAAAGGCTCAACCATTTTCTTTCCACTCGAGAACCATGGCCGTTCCAAGGTCAGTCCTGGAGCTGCAGCATGCAAATGGTACATGTTTGGAGGCCAAGCTCCAAGTCATTCTTGACATATTCATGGAAGCATTCAGGAGACATCCTCAAAACAATGGTCATCTGCCACCCAGAATGGTGGCATGGTGGCGGTAGAGCTACTGCCTTACAGCGCCAGAGACCCAGGTTCAATCCAGACTATGGGTGCTGCCTGTACAGAGTTTGTACGTTCTCCCTGTGACCTGCTTGGGTTTTCTCCGAGATCTTCAGTTTCCTCCCACACTCCAGAGATGTACAGGTTTGTAGGTTAATTGGCTTGGTATAAATGTATGAATATAAATTGTCCCTAGTGTAGAATAGTGTTAATGTGTGGGGATCGCTGGTTAGTGTGAACTCAGTGGGCCAAAGGGTCTGTTTCCACGTTGTATCTCTAAACTAAACTAAATTGTTCCCCCACAATGCCATTGACCTTTTCCTCTGCTGTACTAGAGGGTCAGGCAACATCTGTGGAGGAAATGGACAGCTGAGGTTTTGGGTCCTGATCCAGAATATTATTTGTCCATTCCATCCACAAATGCTGCCTGACCTGCTGAGTTCCTCTAGCACCTTGTGTCTTGCTCAAGATTCCAGCATCAGCAGTCTCTTGCATCTCCTGTACCATTCTAAGTTGATTATGAACATATGTTGGTTCTGTGTTGAACTTGAAACTTGAAAGAGCACATGGGGTCTTAGTTTTGTGTCTGAACAAAGGTTCTGACCAGAAATGTCACCCATCCTTTTTCTCCAGAGATGCTGCTTGACCTGCTGAATTGTTCCAGCACTTTGTGTCAATCTTCCGTGTAAACCAGCATCTTCAGCTCCTTCCTACCCATGGGATCTTAGTTTATTGCTGAATCCCAAAAAATATATCACACCTTAATTTGAATTCTGAATTGTACTCAACTGAGAATTTGAGCCGAGTGTTTTATCTTTTAAATAAAATTCTTGGAAATTGAAGTCTGTTCACGAATTTGCAGATTACACAATGTAGCACGGTGACGCAACGATAGAGTTGCTGCCTTACAGCACCAGATCGATCCAAATTACGGGTGCTGTCTTCACAGAGTTTATACGTTCTCCCTTTGACCACATGGGTTTTCCCCGGGTGCTCTGGTTTCCTCCCACACTCTAAAGACGTACAGGTTTGCAGGTTAGTTTGGCTTCGGTAAAGATTGTAAATTGTCCCTATCGTGTGAAGCATTGCGCTAGTGTACGGGGATTGCTGGTCGGCGTGGACTTGGTGGGCCGAAGGGCCTGTTTCCGCGCGCTGTATCACTAAACTAAAAAAACTAAGAGGTTTGAGATCAACCCTGTCCTCAGATGCTGTCCTCACATGCGTCGTAATTGCATGTTTCTCCTGTGACAGTGTAAGTTTTTGCCAAGCGCTCCCATCTCTCCGCACATTCAAAAAAGATGCACTGATATGTTGATCATAACAATATGATAAAATAGGAGCAGGAGAACGGTGACGTCTCTGGTCGCCTACCCTTCTTCGGACTCTAAACAGTCATGTTCTAAACAGTGACCAAGGAGCTCATTGTGGACTTCAGAAGGTCTAGGGGCGGCACGCACACCCCCATCCATATTAACGGGACGGAGGTGGAACGTGTTTCCAGCTTCAGGTTTCTGGGGATCAACATCTCTGATGACCTCTCTTGGACCCAGAATACCTCAACTCTGGTCAAGAAGGCTCACCAGCGTCTCTTCTTCCTGAGGAGACAAAAGAAGGTCCATCTGTCTCCTCAGATTCTGGTGAACTTCTACCGCTGCACCACCGAGAGCATCCTTACTAACTCTATCACAGTATGGTATGGCAACTGCTCTGTCTCCGACCGGAAAGCACTGCAGAGGGTGCAGAAAACTGCCCAACGCATCACCGGTTCCTCACTCCCCTCCATTGAGTCTGTCCAGTGCAAGCGATGTCTGCGAAGGGCGCGCAGCATCATCAAGGACTGCTCTCAACCCACCCCAGCCACAGACCTCCCATCCGGGAGGCACGACATGCCTCTCCGTTGCCGGACCAGCAGGTTCAGGAACAGCTTCTTCCCTGCGGCTGTTACATTACTTTACTCTGCACCTTGGTGATTGCCAGTCATCCCCCCCCCCCCCCCCCCCCCCCCCCCCCCAGAAAATTGCTGTCGCTCTTCTGGGTGAGATGCTAACTGCATTTCGTTGTCTCTGTACTGTACACTGCACATAAAGATTGAATCGGAATCTGAAATCTGACAGAGTCCCTTCCCGGAAAACGGACTGATCAGATCTGTATCCGAAAGTCTTGTTTCGCAAGAAGAAAGTTTCATCCCTTTACTGGGTATAAGTCCCACTCTAAATGCATCTAGATCCAAAATCCCAGTAAAAAATATATATACCAGACGTCTTCATTACTTACAATAAAGGTTGTAAAATAAGAAAGTGCATTACAACGTTTGAGAATAAAGGAGCTCCCATAATATCCTATCATTTCCGGGTTCCGTGCCCGATCGCGCTTTGCTTTCAATATTTATGCTCTTTTGTGAACTACATGATCGATTATAATCTCACCTTCAATTTATCACAGCCCTCTTGCACCAACTCCTTCAGGTTGCTGGCTACCACTCCATACGGACCGTCCCCGCTTGTGTTGGTCACTCTGAATGGTTTGCCGTCCATGACTTCGTTCTGGGGCGGAGTTGGCGGGAGCGCCTGTGTGTGTGCGCGCGCGGCGGGAACCAGGCTGCAGATGCTGGTTTACACCGAAGACAGACATGAAGTGCTGGAGTAACTCGGCGGGGGAGAAAGGGGGAGGAATAGTCGACGTTTCCGGCAGAGACCCTTCTTCAGGCAGGAAACGGCACGGAATCGCCATGATCAAGTCCAGCAATTTAAAAAAGGAAAGAAGCAAGTTATTGGAAAACGCCCAGCAGGCCAAACAGCATTGTGTGGAGAAGGTACACAACAATGCTGGAGAAACTCAGCGGGTGCAGCAGCATCTATGGAGCGAAGGAAATAGGCGACGTTTCGGGTCGAAACCCTTCTTCAGGCTTTTCAGACTTTTGTGTACCTTCGATCTTCCAGCATCTGCAGTTCCTTCTTGAACAGCATTGTGTGGAGAGATGTGCTTAAGAAGGAACTGCAGATGCTGGAAAATCGAAGGTACACAAAAAAGCTGGAGAAACTCAGCGGGCGCCCGCTGAGTTTCTCCAGCTTTTTTGTGTACCTTGTATGGAGAGATGTCGTCTTAATGAGTGCTTTTCACATTTTCTGTTTTTATTTAATATATACACACGTTTTTTTTTAATTACCAGTGATCATTCGGAAGTAATCAGTCATAGTTTTATACAGTGTAGAAACAGGCCCTTCAGCCCAACTTGCACCGGCCAACATGTCCCAGCTACACTAGTCCCACCTGCCCGCGTTTGGTCCATACCCCTCCAAACCTTTCCTACCCATGTGCCTATCGAACTGCTTATTAAATGTTGGGATAGCCCCTGCCTCAACTACCTCCTCTGGCAGCTTATTCCACACACCCACCACCCTTTGTGTGAAAAAGTTACCCCTCAGATTCCTGTTATTCATATTTAGGTTGGTTGATGGGGTCCATATATATTGGCTGTTATGTCCGCGATAATGTCATTTTGTTGGCACCTTCGCTCGTGATTATTCCAGCATGCTCCTGAGTTGTGCCTTGTTGAGGATAGAAAGACCTTTTGAAGTTAGGAAGTGAGTTATGCATCTATTTATGTGGCCACTATTTATTTCAAGATTCGAGAGTCAAATGTTTTCTTGTCATATGTACCGAAAAATAAAATTCTTAGTTGCAGTAGCACAACAGTACTCTGAAACCCATAATAAACAAAACACAGTTCAATATATATATATATAAAAATAACATACAAATAAATAATAATAGTCAAAAATAATGCCCCCAAGTGTATACAATTTGGAGCATATTTGGAGGTTATAGTGTTTAATAGCCTGATGGTTGTAGGGAAGAAGCTGCTCCTGAATCTAGACATTACAATTTTCAGGCTTGTTTATCTTTTTCCCGATGGTAGGAGTGCAACGAGAATGTAGCCAGGGTGGTGTGGGTCTCTGATGATGCTGGCTGCCTTTTTGAGGCAGGGACTCTTGTAGATCCAGTTGAGTCTCTGGTCAATGGTGGCATCCAGGATACTGATAGTGGGGGATCTTGGCTTCTTCTTCTTCTTGCGTATGGCATGCACAGCCTAAAGTTGTCGGACAACTTGTTCTATTTGATCTTATTTGATTATGCACGCCGGGTAGATTGCATTTGTCGAAACAGGGAGGTTACAATCTCCCACTCCCACCACATGAAGGTTACAATCTCCCACCCTGGGGATCTTGGCTATGTCAATGCCAGTGAATGTCAATGGTAGATGATTAGATGTGTAGGAAGGAACTGCAGATGCTGGTTTAAACTGAAGATAGACACAAAATGCTAGAGTAACTCAGCGAGACAGGCAGCATCTCTGGAGAGAAGGAATGGATGACGTTTCAGTTGAGACCCTTCTTCAGACTGTCAGGGAAAAGGAAATGAGATAAAGACAGATGCAGAGAGATATTGAACAAATGAATGAAAGACATGGAAGCAAAGTATTGATGATAAAGGAAACAGGCCATTGTTAGCTGTTTGCTAGGTGAGAATGAGTAGCTGGTGCGACTTGGGTGGGGGAGGGATGGAGAGCGAGGGAATGCAGGGGTTAGACACTCTCTTGTTGGAGATGCCGGACACTTTAGCGGCACACATGTTTCTTGCTACTTATCAGTCCATACCATTTTGGTTTGGTTGTCTTGGTTTTGTTGCATGCAGGCATCAGTAGCTTTGTTTGCTGAAGAGCAACAAATGAAATTCTGTTCGCAATCTTCAGCAAACTTTCTTATTTCTAACCTTATGATGGAAGGAAGTTCTTTGGTCAATCGGCAAAACATGGTCAGTCTTAGGGCACTATTCTGGGCAACTTCTGCATGATGTCCTGGGGCATTTGTGTAAAGTATGACTCCAAACAATTGGAGTAATGCCTATTGACTTCATTTTTACTGGGGTGTCTTGATAACACACTTTATCCAATGTAGCCCTGGCATTTAAGGCAGTCAACCTGACCTTCAATTCACCTCACCTCAAGAAAACATTATTTGCACCAAGATTGAGTTGCAATCCGAGATTGAATGGTGCTGGCAAAACCAAAACTGGGCATTGATTGTCTTTAACCACTGCATGATAGCACCGTTAATAGTTTCCATTGCTTTGCTGACGACTGGACATTTAAATAGCCAGATTAGATTTGTCCTGCTTTTTTGTTATCAGGACCTAGCTGGCAATTATCTATTTTACGAAATAGATGCTAGTATTTTAACTACTGAAACAGCTTGGCAAGCAATTTGCCTGGTTCAGGAGTCAAGGCTCAGTACCAAAGATCCTATAGCGGATCTTTGCTCAGTACCACTGCTGGGAGGTTGCCTGGTCCCATGGACTTTGCTATGTGCAGTGCTCTCAGTTTCTTGATTTCAAATCACATAGGCTGGATTCTTGTTTCTGTGATGGAGGGAATAGCAGGTGGAAGCTAAGATGGATCAATTTGTTACTTCTGATTGAACACGACCGCTAATGATTCAGCTTTTGCATTGACACTTGCATGCTGGTCGGCACCTTTAGTGAGGATGCAGATGTTAATGGAGCCACCTTCTCACCTTAGCTGTTTAATACTTCACCATTTATGACTAGTTATGGTAGGACTGCAGGGTCTTAATCTTTTGATTGTGAGATTTCTTATCTCTGACTATTAAATGCATTTGTTAGTCTTCAGGCATATGTGTGTTGCAGGTTGGAATGGAATGGGATACTTTATTGTCACATTGACAAGGCACAGTGAAATTATTTGCTTGCAAATAGTGCAAGATTAGCATCCTTACCAACTGCATCACAGTATGGTATGGCAACTGCTCTGTCTCCGACCGGAAGGCATTGCAGAGGGTGGTGAAAATTGCCCAACGCATCACCGGTTCCTCGCTCCCCTCCATTGAGTCTGTCCAAAGCAAGCGCTGTCTGCGGAGGGCGCTCAGCATCGCCAAGGACTGCTCTCACCCCAACCATGGACTGTTTACCCTCCTACCATCCGGGAGGCGCTACAGGTCTCTCTGTTGCCGAACCAGCAGGTCGAGGAACAGCTTCTTCCCGGCGGCTGTCACTCTACTCAACAACGTACCTCAGTGACTGCCAATCACCACCCCCCCCCCCCTGGACACTTATTATTATTTATTCAAATCATTTGCTATGTCGCTCTTCAAGGGAGATGCTAAATGCATTTTGTTGTCTCTGTACTGTACACTGACAATGTCAATTAAAATTGAATCTGAATCTGAATCTGAAGATATGTAAATAGTAGCAACCTATGGCGCTGACAAAGTTACAAAGTACTCCGGCTCTCTCCTTACCATCAGTTGTACTTGTGTATTGTTTCATTGTACTCGTGTATATACATTATGACTTGACTGGATAGCAGGCAAAGAGCATTTCACTGTATCTCTGTGCATTGACAATAATAAATTAATCCCAATACCAAAAATGCCATTAAAAGGTGAAGGAGAGGGGGGACTGAGCATGAATGATTTATTGAATCTTCCATAAATCCCACAAAACAAATGCATTGCTCCATGTGTGTGTGTGGGGGGGTGGGGGGGAGAGGTGGTGCCATATCAATTCAAAGAGGTATAGCTAATAATTACCAAATTAAATGAGGGGTCCAGTGCAAAGTGGGTTGTTGGCAATATATAATATGCTTCAGGCTAGTTTTTATCATTCTATACCATTTAAATTCAAAGTTCAAATTCCTTTTGCCTGTGGCTTAACTCTCAATAAATGTTTTTCAATCATGTTCCCTACCTTTTAGTTAAGAAATGCCCTAATTTCAAAATCACCATAGATGTTTTCATATTTCTCATTCCTCTGCTCCTTGCTATTTCTGTAATTTTCTCAACCTATACTCCTTCAATTTTGCTGTCAAAGCCTAACCTGTGGAATTCCCTCCAACTCTCTCATTGTTATTAACATTTCCTTAAGGAAGATCTGTTGTCGAGAATTTTCTTTTAATCTTTAGCTGATCGAAGAGTGTGGTTCTTGATCAGCAAGGATATTGGCACAAATTCAGGTCATGTTACAAGGTTGGATTAGACCACAATTATTATCAAACAATCAAATGAGGGCGACACGGTGGTGCAGCAGTAGAGTTGCTGCCTTACAGCGCCAGAGACCTGGGTTTGATCCCTACTATGGGTGCTGACTGTACGGAGTTTGTATGCTCTCCCCGTGACCTGTATGGGTTTTCTCCAAGATCTTCAAGTTTCCCCCCACACTCCAAAGCCATACAGGTTTGTAGGTTAATTGGCTTGGTGTAAATGTAAATTATCCCTAGAGTGTGTAGGATAGTGTTAATGTGCAGGGATTGCTGGTCAGCGTGGACTCGGTGGGCCGAAGAGCCCGTTTCTGTGCTGTATCCCTAAACTAAATTGTCTGTCCTCTTATTACAATTTACTTGGTTGTTGGCAGTTGACTTTACTCAACAGTAGTCATGTCTTCTCTGGTGAGTCTTTAATAAACGTCCTTGTTCAATACTACTGTCTCCTTGTGTAAGATCAATACCATAGTTCTTTATGTTTGTATTCTGAATGGGACGGCACAGTGGTGCAGCAGTAGAGTTGCTTCCTTGCAGCGCCAGAGACCTGGGCCTGGGTCCTGTCGGTACGGAATTTTTGCTTTCTCCCTGTGAGCGCGTGGGTTTTCTCCAGTGCTCTGGTTTCCAACCACATTCCAAAGATAATAATAATAATAATAATAATAATAATAAATTTTATTTATGGGCGCCTTTCAAGAGTCTCAAGGACACCTTACAAAAATTTAGCAGGTAGAGGAAAAACATGTAAGGGGAATGAAATAAATAGTAGAGACATGACTAGTACACAAAGTAAATACAGAATTCAATACAAAACACAGTATGAGGCTAATAATGCACAGATGAAAAGGGACGGCACGTGGGGCTAAGGATAGGCAGAGGTGAAGAGATGGGTCTTGAGGCGGGACTGGAAGATGGTGAGGGACACGGAATTGCGGATCAGTTGGGGGAGGGAGTTCCAGAGCCAGGGAGCTGCCCTGGAGAAGGCTCTGTCCCCAAAACTGTGGAGGTTGGACTTGTGGAGGGAGAGGAGACCAGCTGATGTGGATCTGAGGGACCGTGAGGGTTGGTAAGGGGAGAGGAGGTCAGTGAGATATGGGGGGGCCAGATGGTGAAGGGCTTTGTAGGCGAGGATCAGGATTTTGTAGGTGGTCCGGTGGGAGATGGGAAGCCAGTGAAGTTGTTTAAGGACTGGAGTGATGTGATGCCAGGATTTGGTGTGGGTGATGAGTCGGGCGGCTGCGTTCTGGACCAGTTGGAGTCGGTTGATGTAGGTGGAGCTGATGTACAGGTTTGATGGTTAATTGGCTTCTGTAAGATTGAAATTTGTCCCTAGTGTGTAGGATTCTGGATCTCCTGCCATCAGGCAAGAGATATCGAAGCATCAAAGCCCGGACTACAAGACTGCTAAACAGCTTCCTACCACAGGCTGTGAGGCTGCTAAACAGTCACTCTGTACTCACAGTCACTTGATTCTGCGGCTGGCACGGACACTTTAATAACTGGCACTGGCCACTTTAATAACTGGCACTGGCCACTCAAATCAGCTGCCCCGGACATTTTTATGATTGGTTTATTGTATTTTAACGTTGTGTTTTACCTGCTTTTAACTATTTATTTATACTGTTCCATCAGGGACTGGATTGTTTTTAGTGTTATTATGTGTGAAATGTTTTAAATTTCATGTGCGATGCTCCGCTATTCCCTGGGAAACGTCTTTTCATTTTGCACTGTACAACTGTTGCTTGCAAGATGACAATAAAGGTTGATTGATTGATAGTGCTAATGTACAGAGTGATCACTGGTCGGCGTGGACTCAGTGGACCGAAGGGCCTGTTTCGTGACATATCTCTAAAGTCTTTAGACTTCGAATAGTTATTTTGGCCTTCCGACATCCATTTCTATTGGTGAATTGGGAAAACAGCATTTATTGGTGCATGTGTCTCAGGTGCCTTGCACTAAAACTCAAAATGCATAGTACTGGAGGAAATCAGTGGGAGGCAGCATCTGTGACAGACACATCAGCCAGATCCGCTGCGTTCCTTCAGCACTTTGTGTATTGTTCAAGATTTTATCATCTGTGGTTTCTTGTGTCACAGTTGCTGCCTGATATGCTGTGTTCCTCCAGCACTTTGTGTATTTGAGAAGATACCAGAATCTGCAGTATTTTGGTCTCCATTCTACAAAACCCATAGGTCTTCTGGAATAAAGATATTTCCTGAGGCATATGCTGCTTACTGGTACATTCCATGGAGCCACTACACACATTTTATGAAGGATTCATAGTCCTTGCTGTTGCTCTCACTCAATGTTGAATGACTAAGTCCTGTGTAATAAAACAGTCTCTCAAATAATTCATGGGTCCATGAATTATGTAAGAGGAAAATTGAGTGGCATTGTAACATCATGTATTAGATTAATGATGTGGGGGCCGGAGGTCGGACGAGCTCATGGCAGGTGCCAGACGTCAAATGGGCTGCCAAGAACAAACTTAGGAGGGGGGGGGGGGGGGGTGTTGTGGGGGGGAGGGGGGGGGGGTGGGGGGTGGGGAGGGTCTCGAGAGAACAAAGGGGGACTTGGCAAGGTGGAGGCAAGACAATAAAGGGAAATGAGTGGGTGGGGAATGCTGAGAACAAAGGAGGACCCGGCATGAGGAGTGCCAAGAGGACAAAGGAACAAAGGGGAAGGTGTGGCGGAGGGGGGGCACCAAGAACAAAGGAGGACCTAGCATGAGGAGACTGCCAAGAGAGCAAACATGGATCTAGCTTGGTGGGGCTGCCGGTGCCCTTTATGTGGTGGCTCTTTGCATATCTTTTGTATGCAAAACAAGTCTGAAGAAGGGTTTCGGCCCGAAACGTTGCCTATTTCCTTCGCTCCACAGATGCAGCTGCACCGGATGAGTTTCTCCAGCGCTTTTGTCTACCTTCGATTTTCCAGCATCTGCAGTTCCTTCTTAAACAAAGAATATCACCACAACATCTCACACGTGATAATAAAGTATCATACATTCATTACAACGCTCTACATAGCACAGCCTATTTGATGGTAGACAAAAATGCTGGTGAAACTATGTGGGTGAGGCAGCATCTATGGAGCGAAGGAATATTGGATGATCAGCCATGATCATACTGAATGGCGGTGCAGGCTCGAAGGGCCGAATGGCCTACTCCTGCACCTAATTTCTATGTTTCTATGAATAGGTGACGTTTCGGGTCGAGACCCTTCTTCAGATTTATTTGATGAAGAATTTGTTTCACTTTGTTCTTTTTCCAGCTCGGAGTTAAAGTCCCATCTGATAATGCGCACACCGCCATCAGCACTACCTGAGGCGGCATTAAAGTCTCACTTGACGTTGCTCACACAGTCATCTGCATTACCTGAGGCACCGTGTGACGTTGTGGCAACGTTACAGGCGCTAAGTAAATGCAGGTGGTGGGTGTTGTTGCTGTTGCTGTTGCTATTGCAATGCGCTTGCGCGAGGCGTGGGGTGGGGGGGGAGGGGGTGAGGTGAGTCTGGCGCGTGCGCAGTACCCGCTGTTGCTGGCGGTGGTTATGGAGATGCGGTGCGTGGCGGAGGCCGCGGCGCTGGCGCCGACAGCGGGACACGGACCGCGACCGCTCGGCTGCGGGGTCGCGGCGCCACAGGGCAGGTCAGCTTCGTGAGAAATGTCCCAATGCGACGGCGGCAGCCGCAGGCTGGGCTCCTGGGCCCCAGGCCGACCGGACAGGAGCGGCCCAGACATTGCCCCCAACGGGTGCGGAGCCCGGAGAAGGTTCCAGCACGTTCTCTCCCGCGGTGGTTCCTCTCCTTCTCCCCGGGGACGATGCACCCCCCCCCCCCCCCCCCCCCACCACGTACAGAGACGATTGACTACTGCCCCTCAAGCGTGGAGCTCGCCGGCCGCCGGCTCTTCATCCCCTTCACACCCTGCCCCCACCATTGGGTCTGGCCTCCCCCTACACCAAAGATACTAGAGGAGCTCCTCTACTAGTACCTTTGTCCTACACCGTGCTCCCTCCGCTTGGTCTGGGTCCGCCCCCTCCCCCCCCCCCCCCCCCGCGTCGGCTCCCCTGTCCCCAACACAACCAGGATATGTGGTGGGGGTGGGGGGACACGTGGCGGGCCTTGCCCTTAAGTTCTATCCATCTGTACCTCTTTTTTTTAAATATTTTATCATGTCTCCACTCGTCTCTTGTCTTGCATAGAGAAAACAATCCAAGTTTGGCTGACCTCTTGTAGTTAATGCCCTTCATTCAAAGCCTTCATATCATTCCTACAATGAAAGACCAGAACTGTATACAATATTCCAAACGTATAATGACTTGCAGAGCCCTGTGGGGGGGGGGGGGAGGGGGAGAGGGAGGGAGGGAGGTGGTGGGGAGGGAGGAGGGGAAGTGGTGGTGGGAGGGAGGGGGGGGGAAGCGGAGGAGGGAGGGGGAGAGGGGGGGGGGGAGAACGAGGGGGGGGGGGGGGGGGGGGGGGGGGGGGGGGGGAGGGAGGAAGAGCAAGCGATCCCCAGAACATATATCTGGAACACCACTGGTCACAGACCTCCAGCCAGAGTTGTAGGATCGGTCAAAGTCAGCATGGATTTATGAAAGGCAAATCGTGTTTGACTAATCTTCTTGGAAGTTTTTTGAGGATGTAACAAGTAGAATAGATAAAGGAGAGCTAATGGATGCGGTGTAACAGGACTTTCAAAAAGCCTTTGACAAGGTCCAAAATTAGAGCACATGGTATTGGGTAGGGTATTGACATGGATAGAGAATTGGTTGGACTTAACGGGTCCTTTTCAGAATGGCAGGCTGTGACTAGTGGGTTGCCGCAAGGCTTGGTGCTGGGACCCCAGTTATTTACAAGATATATTAATTTAGATGAGGGGATTAACTGTGATCTCCAAGGTTGAGGATGACACAAAGCTGGTTGGCAGCATGAGCTGCGATGATGCTGCAGGGTGACTTGGATAGCTTGGGTGAGTGGGCAGATGCAGTGTAATGTGGATAAATGTGAGGTTATCCACTTTGGTGGCAAGAACAGGAGGGCAGATTATCTGAATGGGGTCAGATTAGGAAAAGGGGAGCTGCAATGAGACCTGGGCGTGCTTGTACACTGAAAGTAAGCATGCAGGTACAGCAGGCAGTGAATAAAGCTAATGGCATGTTAGCCTTCATAGCAAGAGGATTTGAGTTTAGGAACAAGGAGGCCCTACTGCAGTTGTACAGGGCTGTGGTAAGAACGCACTTGGAATATTTTGTGCAATTTTCGTCTCCTAATTTGAGGAAGGACATTATTGTTATTGAGGGAGTGCAGCGTAGGTTCACCAGCTTAATCCCGGGATGGCGGGACTGACATAATGAAAGAATGGGTCAACTGGGCTTGTATTCACAGGAATTTAGGATGAAGGCATCTTATACAAACATAAAATTCTTAAAGGATTGGACAGGCTGGAGCAGGAAAAATAATTCCCGATGTTGAGGGAGTCCAGAACCAGGGGTCACAGTTTAAGAATAAGGGATATGCCATTAAGGTCTGAAATGAGGAAAAACCTCTTCACCCAGAGAGTTGTGAATCTCTGCCACAGAAGGCAGTGGAGGCCAATTCACTGGATGTTTTCAAGAAAGAGTTAGTTTTAGCTCTTAGATTTAGCTCTTCTCTACTCATATAGGTTTATTTGCAGATTCCTCTGGGCACCATATTATGGGAAAAATATTGTCAAGCTTGAAAGGGTTCAGAGAAGATTTATGAGAATGTTGCCAGGACTAGAGGGTGTGAGCTATAGGGAGAGATTGAGTAGGCTGGGACTCTATTCCTTGGAGCGCAGAAGGATAAGGGGTGAACTTATGGCGGTGTACAAAATCATGGGAGGAATAGATCAGGTAGCTGCACAGTCTCTTGCACAGAGTAGGGATTGAGGACCAGAGGACATAGGTTCAAGGTGAGGGGGAAACGATTTAATTGGAATCTGAGCGGGGAATTTTTTCACACAAAGGGTGGTTGGTGTATGGAACAAGCTGCCAGATGAGGTAGTTGAGGCTGGGACTATCCCAATGTTTAAGAAACAGTTAGACAGGTACATGGATAGGGCAGGTTTGGAGGGATATGGACCAAACACAGGCAGGTGGGACAAGTGTTGCTGGGACATGTTGGCCAGTGTGGGCAAGTTGGGCCGAAGGGCCTGTTTCTACACTGTATCACTCTATGATAGCAGTGCAACGCCCCCTTTTGTTTGGAACTCCCCGCCCCATCATGCCTGTAAATGCTATACCCAGGATTATTAAGGTTCTATTCCTGTTGCGTTTACATGATTGCCACAATATCTTATATGTGCCGAGAGCACGATCCCTGTTCTCGGCACATTCATTTTATCCACATAGCTCCTTGCATTAACATAAATGCAGTTAAGCCTACCATCTGTGTTTTATTATCTCTGCCCACTAGACTTGTTGGGTGTATTTACAACATGTACATCTCTCTCCTTTGCTGTGCTGTAATCTTCAGTCCCATGCCCATTGTATCACTTGTTTAAACCATCCTGAGGTAGCACCAGTAAAACACCATGCCATGATGTTGATCACTCCCCAATTTAGATGCAACCCATCCTTATGCAGGTCGCCCTGCCCCAGTATTGGGGCACAGCCAGACGTCATTCTCCAACTTGGTACCAATGACACGGGTAAGATGAAGGGAAGAAGTACAAGGGAATTTGGCGAGTTGGGTAGTAGGTGAATCTGCAGGATAGTGATCTCAGGATTGCTTCCTGTGCTACATGATAGTAAGTGTACAAATAGGAAGATAGAACAACCAAATGCATAGCTAAGGATCTGCAGATTGATTTTTGGTTCACATTGTTTGGAAGAATGTGGCAAAATCTGTTGGAACTGCATTGAATTGTATGTTGTAATTCTCTTTGTAGGAGATGATTATGGAAGTGGTCCGCTGTGATTTTATTGTTACACTTTGTGTTCAGTTCAGATGTTTTCTGTACCACTTTAATAACTTTGAAACGGGTAAATAAATGATGTAGCAACTGAATTTTACAGCCAGCCAGGGAAGAAGATATTAAAATTTGAATTTTATGTTTTTAGGCAGCACTCCTGCAAGTGCAAAACGATAAGACGGTGTGCGGCCAAAGGCTATTTTACCAGATGCTGAAAGGTAATATGCATGTGAATTGATTTCATTTTGTGGAAAGGGCTTAACTATTTCCTCATTTGATCTATCTGGTTGATGGGTTCTCACTTTGACCTTTCTGCTTGGATCCCTGTCAAGCTTTGGTTGTGTGGTTTTTACTGTTGCTATTCCATAGCTTATTGAGTTTACTTTATTTTTGGTAGTTCTGAAATGGTTGCAATGCAAAATTGTAGTGCCAATGGATACATCATTATGCCCTGAATTCTTTTGCATAACCTTTGCCAGGACCATGTCTGTTTTGTTAGTTTAAACTTTTGTGGATAAGAGTTAACCATCTTCTCTATCTTGTGTGTTGAATAACAAAAAAACAGCGCATACAGGATTTGTCCTTTTAGGTTAAATATTTTAAAATATAGTGCTTTTAAAATAATTCCATAACAGCATATTAGGAACTTGTGAATGGTTTTGCATCACAGGTGTATTTGAGCTACGTCACAATGCAAAAAATATTAGTTAAGTTTAACATGTTAAAAACTAAACCATTCTCTCTAAACACATTGAACCAAAAATAGCATGCAATTCCCAGCATAATTTCAACTGTCAGAGTAAAAGCACAGGCAGGTTTCTACTCTGAGTAATCCAATGTATTGCAAATTAACTAAAAATGTTAAAAACATGATATCCAAAATAGAAAATCTACTATTGGTTAGCTATCTTTCAGAAATAGTTTCAGAGCTTCTGATCTTGGTAGACTTTATAATTTGTTCCATATTGTGCATATTATGTGCATAGAAACATAGAAAATAAGCGCAGGAGTAGGCTATTCGGCCCTTCGAGCCAGCACCGCCATTCAATATGATCATGGCTGGTCATCCAAAAATCAGTATCCTGTTCTGGCTTTTTCCCCATATCCCTTGATTCCCTCAACCCCAACTGTTAAATCTAACTTACTCTTGGGGAAAAAAAGCATTGAATATTAAAATGGCATGAAACATCAACTTTGCATGCACATTTGAAAACACATCTTTCTAGAATATATCAGATGTTAATGTTTTTAAACGGTGACTGTCCCTTTTTGTTGCAGTGACTACTGAATCAAATTAGATGAAACTTAAAATCAAAGTCAATGCTGATTTTAAATGTTTGCAATTTAACTAACATGCTTGCACTTCTATACGTGATTTATAATTTAGTGTTTTTGGATGTTGATGATATCAATTTTTTGAGTCGTACAATATTACTAAAACATATGTACATCCTTGCAGTTCATACATTTTTTTAAATTTGTCTGATTACAGCTTAACTCCAGAATGCCCCATAAAATTGGATTTGTTGCTATAAGCTCATCTGGCCATGAAGATGGCTATAATTCAAATGAACTGATGGTGCATGCACCAACAGTTAATGGCTGGCGGTCACCAAGGTAAGAAACATCAAAATATTGCTTTTAATTCCTATACCGATTTATGCTTGGTTTAGAGTGTCTGCCATTAGTTTGGCATTTTTCATGAATGCTAAAGTTTTGAAGTTGTTGGCAGAACTGCCAGTCTAGTGATTTACCAGTTGGTCTCCACAGCAGTGGAACTATAACTTGCTATAAATTCCCAAAGCCAAATGCAAGGGAAGGAAATTAGAGCATATTGATTTCAATGGAGATTGTCTGGGCTGTAGGCAAGAAAGGTAGAAATACATTTATTACCTGTAGGTGGTTTAATTTTCTTTGTTTATTTAAGATTTAGAAATACTGATATATGGGCAAGCTGAGTGTGCCTTTGCCAACTGTCAGGCTTTCTCAGGTTTATCATGTGAAACGTGCTGGCTTGCCCTTGTGACGAGATCAAGTTGCATTGGGTGTTAGAGCCACACGATGCTTTGCTGAATGAGTTGTAGTTGTTTCCAACCTATAATTTAGCCAATCCCATTTAGATGAAGGCATCTATGTAGTGATTGTGAGCAACAGTAGAGAATCAAATCTTCTCAACAACTTATCCTGGACCAACCATATTGAAGCAACGACAAAGAAAGCACACTAACGCCTCTACTTCCGTAGAAGGCTTAGGAAGTTTAGCATGTCTCCTAGAATTTTCACCAATTCCTACAGTTACCATAGAAAGCATTTTATTAGGATGCATCACAGCTAGGTTTGGAAACCGCTTCATCCAAGACCCCAAGAAATTGCAGCGAATTGTGGATGCAGCCCAGACCATCACACAAACCAACCTCCCTTTTATTGACTACATTTATACCTCACATTGCCTCAGCAAGGCCAGCAGCATAATCAAGGACGAGTCGCACCCTGCCTTCTCCCCTCTCCCATCAGGCAAAAGGTATAGAAGTGTGAAAACGCACACCGCCAGATTCGGAGTCAAATAGAAATTGACTTGAGCAATATAATGTCAGTATATAGATCCTCTTTAAATCACGCTGGTCTCAGTTGTATATTTAGATCTGACTTCTGTTTATATATTTTTTGTTTGTTTAGGTTCTGCCTCTACCCACAGGAGATTGTCCTACAAATGGTGGAACGTTGTAGGATTCGCAAACTTCAGTTACTTGCACATCAGTACTTGATTTCTACAAAAATTGAATTTTACATCAGTGAAAGTCTTCCAGATCACTTTGGGTCTCAGCATGTGGACAGATTCCGTAGACTTGGGTATGGCTGAATGACAGACAAACAGATTTAAAACTGGCTGCAAATAAGTATGCTGCCACCTAGTGTGATCAAAATTTAAAAACAGAAAGATTGAATAAGCATGGATTGCAAATTAAATGTCCTGGTTGAATATTCATTGATGGGAGCCATACAGAGGAAAGCAATTTAAGAAATTTAGAATATTCTGCCCGAATGGTAAAGGGGAAAGCTTGATCCAGCTCTACGTTTTCATTTGGAAAGCAACCACTTCACATGAAAGCATTGCCTTCGAACTGCAGGACTTTGTACAAACAAATTTCTCTGAATCGTTCATTATGTGAAGTGAATGTGGAACTCTTGGAATGCCATTACTTATTTGCAGAAACCAGGAACTGCAGATGCTTGTTTATAAAACAAGACACAAAGTGCTGGAGTAACTGAGTCAGGCAGCATCTCTGGAGAACATGGAGAGGTGATGTTTTCTGTCGAAACCCTTCTTTGGGTGGATTGGGGGGGGGGGGGGGGGGGGGGGGGGGGGGGGAGAGAAGGCTGGAAGAGAGGAGGGGCTGGTTAAAACATGGCAGGCAATTGGTTGATATGGGTGGGGAGAGTCTTTTGATGCAATAAAACCATAAGTGCCCAAAACCCTCAACCTGTATCAACATATTATCTGTCAGCCCTGGTCCCTCTCCTCACTTCTGGCGTTTTTTCCCGCGCCCTCTACAATCAGTCTGAAGATGGGCCCAAATCCAAAACATCACCCATTCATGTTTTCCAGAGATGCTACCTGACCTGCTGAATTACTCCAGCCCTTAGTGTCATCACTTATTTGCAGTCCACTTTTTTTTAACTGGATATGAAAGTATGTTTTTCACCATATTGTTTCAATAAAGCTTGCTATAAGAATAAGGTTGAAAAGTATGGTGCAACCTTTTGCACCCGAGGCATCGTGTGATGTAGACCAGGCTCTGAGAAATATGCCAGCCTCTTGTGTCCTGAGCTCTTGCTCCCTAAACATGCCCTGACAACCTTTGGCAACTTTTTCATTTCAAAAGCTTCTGAACACTTTTTAAAGTCTCTAATCAGGAGCATTCAAAAACTATTTAAATAAGTTGAATACATGTAAAGTAGAAATCTGATTAAAACATTAATTAAGGTAAAAGAGAGCCACTTGACTTTTTGATCCTATTCTACCACTTAATAAGATTGTACCTGATCTGATGATAACTTCATTTTTTAATTCAAATTTACCTGCAGGAACTTGTCACTTCCTTGCTCATTGAAATTGACGTATCTCTGCCTATTTTTAAAACGACTGCTTCTATTGGCCTTTGAGGAAAACAGTTCAAAAGTCAGTGACATTGCAGTTAGTGGTGCTGCTTTCCAATTATCCTAATTTGTGATCCTGGTTTGATACTGACAAGTGTTTATGCAAAGTTTGCAGGTCTCATATGATTGCAGCAATTTTTCCCACAGTTCAAAGGAGTATTGATAGCTTACTTGCGTTTTATAAATTTCGCCAAATATGGATAACTAGCAAAATAATTAAAGGGAAATTGATGAGTATGGCCGATGCTCTACTGGCAGCTAGCATGGGCCAAATAGCCTAGTATCATAAGTGAGGGAAAATAACTTACTATCTGTTTTAAAATTGCTGGCATCTGAATTCCAAAAGGCAAGCTCTTCTCTTCATTTACATTTTTATGTGTGTGTTCTCCTTAATTTCATTTTGTGTAGTCTGGATTTAAATGTGGAGCTGCTTGAAATGTTATTGTCCAGCTGCAAGTTGGAAGTTCTAAAGTGCTGAATTTATCTATTTCAAATGGTGATTACCAAATTTATTTTAATTTGCTTTTCAGGTACGTTTCTCTGTCGGATAATCAGAAAACAGGGTTCAAAGCCCGAGAACTTAAGTCTGTTCATGTTGATGCCGTTGGGAAATATCTAAAATTAACATTCCATAAAAATCATGTCAATAGATACAACTTGTATAACCAGGTAATCATCATAATTTTATGCACATTGTATAAATGTATTTGGAATAACATTTGAAATCTTTTATTGCAGCCCAAGGATTTTCCCTGTTTGCTTTCTCCTTTTGTTCATAGTCATGGAGTCAAACAGCACAGAAGCAGACCCATGCCATACAGTTGGTGGTCTGCCCATTGTTTATCGTTCAACCAATTAGCCTAGAAATTGCTTTAGTACATTTTAATGATATTAAAACTTTGCTTTTTCTGTTTCAATGCAGTATACTTTTCGATCTATTGCTAATTTTTGCACCTGCCGGCATTTAGACCTGTGACTGCAATCTTGGCAGCTAGCTTTTAAAGTGACTGGTATTTCTCATGTTTTTACAGTGAGAATGTGTAATGCATTGAGGTGGTCAACTCAAAACTCAAGATGCAAAGACCTAATTTAATTATCCTGCAACTGATTTTTGAATTCTTCAGCACAATTTTCTTTTAATGTAGGATGAATCAATTTCCATGGTATTGGCAGAAACTGTTTGAATGCAAGTTAATTTAAGTATTCTACATTAAAACATATATTTCTGTATAAATCTGAAAATATAATTGTTTGAGCCTATAACTTGCTATTTCCTATATATGGATTTTTTTCTTGACAGCAGGTTAGTGTTGCTGAGATGACTGACTATTCTCCAAAGTCAGTGATTTGCCAAATTAACTTGGCCTAAAATAATAGTCAAAATGAAGCTGTTGTGTTATGAATGCTTTTCTTAAAAACAATAATTTCCTGCTGTGGTGAACATAGTTATGTGGCAAAAATAAAATTCCTTGACATTGTAATAATAATGATGGAGCCTTAATTTGACCTATGGAAAAATTAAGATGCTCAAAAGATGTGAATGAAGAAATTTTGAACATGAATATTGCAGGTGGTGATAATGCAGGCATTCTGTCTGAAAAGGGGAGTGGTGGGTGGAATAATTGGTATGTGATAGAAGTTTGAATGTTGGAGTTTAATTATTTGGTATGGAAAGATCAATTCGGATAATTCTGGAAATGATAAATGCATGGACAAAATGCAATAGAAATTTACCAAATTTAAGGAGGTGTAAGTATAAAATATTAATTCCTAAGAATTAAAAAACAAATTAGATTCAATGATTATCATGGCTTGAGAAGGGCTAAGCATTGAGTTGTGATCATTAAGGTTGCAGACCGTGTGGTAAAATTTGAGGATGATGGCTTTGTTGTATGAAATTTTAGTTGAAAATGTGACAAATTCAAAATGTGAAGCATTCTGATTATAATATTTTATTGTCATAATAGAATGCATACAATATAAATCTAGGAATCATAAAGTCATATGTGAAAGCCGATTCCGTGTCTATAAACGTTTGTTGTTTATGAAATGCACGGATTAGAAAATTTGATGAAAATAAGCTGAGGATAGTTTCTTTCCAGGATTAGGAGCCACTGTTAAATATCTGAACCTAGTTCCATTCCAATTTTAACTATCGAGGAGAATGGACAGCATGGCCATACTAGACGGTTTAGTGGGTTATTAGGGGGAAGAAAAGATCTTGCTCAAGTTACACATTTCTTCCGATAAGGATACAAGTGTTGCCTTGGAGATTTGCAGTGTAGCAAATCAGCCACTTACTCAATCTGTAAGCCAGTATAGACCCATGATCAATGTGAATGGTCCAGTTATTTGAGAGTTGGTAATATAATTTGAGCTATTTAGCGATGCAATGTCAGAAGGAATTGTTTTAGTGAATTAATTTCTTTAAGGTTAAGGTGGTGATGGCAGTGAGACGCCCAAGGCAGCTATTTTCTTATTGCCAAATCTTTGCTACATATATTTTATTTTCTTTGTATGTATATTTAAACAGATTGTGCATATTCAATAACGGCGGATATCAGCAGAGAGCAGTTAACTCTGGGGGAAATTTTGCAACTACCTGTACTTTTAATTGGTTTAGACTTTAGTAACTTAAGAATTCTCTACTAATGTACTTTTGTTATGTTGTTAGATAAAATGCTATTGTGAGTGTATCCAAGCAGCCACATAATATGTGTATACATTTTAATAATGTTCAGTCATTTGTTTAGGAGTGACTAATGTATTGAACATTTGGAGGCACAAGTTACTAAGCTACATTCATACAACTGTCAACCGAGTGATGTAGAGTTTCTGAAATAGTGTTTACATTGTAATACTGGGTGTGACCAAAATTAAATACTGTGCCAATATTTGAAGAACTTGGAAAAAGTGTGTAGTCAAATAATAATTGAGCAGTATATAATGCCAAGGATGACTAAATTGTAAAATGTCATCGTTTTCCTTAGTTTCCACTTGGATATAAATGCTGTCTCGCATGAGAAAACACCTTCTATGACTGACAACGTTTGCTTGCAATGCCTTTCTCTGCTAATATTCTTTTGTACACTTTCCCTCAAATTATTAATTAAATTTAATTGCCACGAAAATACAGTTCAAAGCATTTGGGCAAGTCTTACTGAACTTGACAATTCATTCTCAGCAACCTCTGCAGTAAGCGATCTAAATCAAGTTTTAGTTTTTAGTATTTTTGATTTCCACACTTAAGATTGACTCATGGTAAACGTTGTAAATGTGAAATAAAAATAGTAAATGCTGCAATCTCAGGAAGGAGAAATATGGAGTTAAAATTAAAGTTGTTATCAGAACCCACCAATTGGAAACAACATTTTCAGGAAACAACATTTAGGACTGAATTTGGTACAGTAAATCAGGAGTACATGTGAATTGCTGCTGCTTCTCTTGGGGGACTTGTTTGAGTCCCTGGGTGGTGGGAAGAGAAGTGCAGTTGTCTCTGCTGATTTTGTATGAAAAGATGTAGTGAAAAGTAGGTGTAGAATAATGAACCAAGAAATTGGTGGATGGTTCCCTCAGAATGGTGAATTGGAAAATAGAGGTGTCTGGTGCTCACTGTGGCTTTTCTGTCTATGACTCTACTATTTTTCCTCTCTCATTGTTTCCTGGTAGTTACATCTATGTCAAACAGCTCACCTGTGACAATCAAGCCTTTACACCCTGTCACCTGGCAGCAGCCCACTTGTCACTCTGCCTTTCTTGGAAAGTTGGTGATAATGATGACTTTGTGATAATGGTGACTCTGGCCTTTCCCTTCTGTGTAACATAAAACATTTTTAATTTCTAACTTCCCTGGTACTAATGGAAAGGTAATCAATCTATCATGTTATCGTCATCTATCCACAAATGCGGCCTGATATTTCTAACATTTTCCATTTGTTATTTCAGATTTACAGCATCTCTTTTCATTTACAAATAGGCTAGTATATAGCCAAGGAGATCAATTCCTATCTCTTTCTGTCACCATCTGCCAGTTGAAACACTGATTTGAGTTAGATTAAATCTGTCATTTTTACTGAACTCTTGATTTAAATAATGGATTTTCAAACACGTAAATGCATTAGTGCATAATATCATGTTCAAGATGCAGAATAATGGATCGTAAAGCTCTAGGAGATTTCCTGCATTTGAAGTTGAGGTAAAGGAGTGGTAGCTTTGCAAAAACATGCAAAGCTACTTTACTCCTTGCCTTTTATTTTGCTATCCAGAGGATTATGGTTGTAGTTTTCTCCTGAGCTATAAACAACATTTTGGATATGGAACAGGGTGAAGGCTATATAGTCCCTTGGTATTTTTATGCCATTAAATGATAATGGTTAATTGTGTAGTTAAGTCCACTTTCTTGTCTGATTCCCAATATTACTTGATTCTCTTGGTGTCTGAGGATTTTTACGGTCTTGTTTATACTCCACTACCGATCACCCATAAGCATTTAGACAGAGCATTTCAAAGATCAACGACATTCCTTTGTAAATAAGTTATTTCTCATCTCAGTCCTCAGGTGGATACCTTCTCTTGAGGTTCTTCCATTTGTGGAAGCAGCCTTTTGGCATTTCCCCCCAACCTTTTACACATTTTAAAAAAATTAATGACTGGCCCCTGCATTCTGCTAAATTCCAATGAGCGTAAGCCAGATTTGGTCAATTTTGATCAAATTAGGAATCTTTGGTCCCTCTTAAATGTCAGGAATGAATCTTGTAAGTCTGTGCTGCACCATCATGGTAAATGCATGCTGTCTTGGAAACCAAATTGACAAATGTGTATTGCAGCTCAAGATGCCATATTTATTTGTATTTGCTAGTCTAAATATGTTTTAATTTTAGGTAGCATTGGTGGCTGTAAATATCCTTGGCGACCCAGTGGATTACAAGGAGACTTTTATAACTGTGAGTAGAAATGTTATTTCCATACTTTGTCCTTAATTTACAGCTGGCATAGTTATAACCACATTGCAGGGATGGTGATAACAGATGATGCTGAAAAATGAACTTCAACTTCAATACAATGTAAACAATGCATCTGACAAAATACTGTTTAGTGGGAGAAAATTGGCTCGTTTGTTGGATACAGCAGAGATGTAGTTAAAGCAGAGTTTCCAGGAGCGTGTAATAAGAACTGATAGGCAAATTAATTTGTTTGGTTATCTATTTATTTTCATTTGGTTGCAATAGTTATGAAAAGTAGAGTTATTAGAACAGGCTCAGGGCTGACTATTGTGAGGAAGGATATGTAATTTGTCTCTTTAACATGATTGATATCTTTTTAATCACCAATAGTCAAAAACATGACCCGAGGTATCCAATAAGTATTTATAAAAGCAGACTCTTGACAGTTGACTCATTCCTGGTTACCAGATGCCTTTCGTCATTTACAAGGCATCCCAGGAACATTTTCTAATATTCAACACTTGCATAGATGAGTGGCTCCAATTGCCAGTCAGACAGCACGGAGATAGGCTGTGCATTCATGTGTCTGCGCCAACCATGGAGCACCTATTTGCTCTATTCCCACACTATTTCCATTTTATTCTCCCAAACTGGATTTTACCACCGAACCACATAAAGCGATGGCTTGCAGTGGCCAAGCCGCATGGTCATGGGGGGTACATATATATTCCACATAGATGGCAGTGGAGGTTAGGAGTGAACTCTGTACTAGCTTTATCAACTATACTATTGTGCTATCTGAAATGTATGGTGAATAAAAGTGTACCCGCATTTAGGTTGCTAAAGTTGAAACTATTTAAAATGTGAGGCGATACACTGCATTTGTTGTAAGAGTAATGCCGGAAGTGCTGTTTTCATCATTTTTCTGTAAATGTGGCTGATTTTGGAACAGTTCTACCTGCATGATTGATGTGCGATATTATTTGTTTTTTCTCTAGGTGTGCATTTCTGCCTCCACCTCCACCACTCCACTCTCACACTTGTCTGTTGTACCATCTAAGTCAAACCTACTCATTGGCCTTCATTCCACTTTGCTGTCCAATGCCCACATACTCTTAATGTCAATGCATGAAGTCTATAAGAATTAATGAGACAGAAGTAAGAATTTCTTCTGAAATATCCATAAATCATCACTCCATCAACATTGGTATCGATTACGTTTTGCTCACAGCCATAGCAAATAAACAGAACAGGGAATTCCAGAGTTTTTCCATACTCAATTTCATTCTTTCCTATACAGAACTCTCAAAGACTTGCACTTCAGTGGGAACACCTTTGATCTCATCCTATAAGCTCACCCAATCTTTGAGTAAAGGGAGTCCCACCAGCATGCGATTGCATGCGTCTAGCGCGACCAAACGTGGCCGCTTGAGGTGTACGGCCGCGAGGGGCCGGTCCCACTTCGAAGCCCAAAGCCGTATGGAGTTGTGCGGGGTTGTGCGGGGCTCCGAAAATCCTGCACTGTCCGAAAATTCCGCGCGCCAACGGCCTGTCGGCCCGCAGGCGCATTGAGGGCGTACGCAGCGTCTTGACGGCGTACGCCTAGCGCGTGGTGTTGCGCGATGACGTCACCACCCGGCGTGCTGTTGCGTGATGACGTCACCGCCCAGCTGATTGGTGAGTATGATGTCAGGACCATGCAGGCACAACTCCATACGCCTCCGCGGTTCGAAGTGGGACCGGCCCCGCGCGGCCGTACGCCTCAAGCAACCACGTTTGGATGCGCTAGACGCATGCAATCGCATGCTGGTGGGACAGGCCCTTAATTCATGTGATTCTTTGCTCTGTCTTCAGGGTAAATGTATATTAGTTTGGAAGTGGAGGAGAAAATCTATATACCAAATGTGGTCTTAAGAAAAGCCCTCTCTAGGTTTCATTATTCTAGTATTAAAGGCCAGTGTACAATTGGCTGCCTACAATACTTGCAAGTTAACTATATTAAATATACAATCTGACAAATTCTTCTGAATATCACCATCTTATTTTAAAAATATCCTTCTTGCCTAACGGTTATTTTTGTCACATCTTCTTGTTTCCTCTGCCACCACTTTGACATGTATCTAATCAGTCCATAGTCCTTCAGATTCAGTGCATCTGACTCACTAAATGTTCACTTATTGTCAATACAGATTGATGCATTACACATTTTTCCATCTTTCATTGACATAATTTTTGTATTCCATAAAGTTAGTATTCCATTCTGTAAATAGATAAAAAAAAAGATAAATTATCTATCATCAGCCTTGTGTCCTCTCTTTCCCCCCCACCCCTGCATATTTTTGAATGTCGTATGAAAATCCAAGGAAAAAAATCTTTCTGCCATAACGTGTTTCCACAATGTGAAATGAATATAATGTGATTGATGAATTAGGAAGCACTATTTGCATTATGCAGCCCTGACTGGTTGTAGCATAGAACATATCCATGTTGAGCCCCGGAAACTGGAGAACAACTTAATGTTACGTTGGAAATTATTTGGCAAGAAAACACTGCCCTCGGGGGTGGGGGAGCAGCAACAGTCTTGAGAGAAAAATTTGTAACCTAGCGCCAATAATCTTATTGTCTCAAGAATCTAAGCTGCTAGTTTCACGGCGGGTGGACATTAAAATTGACAAGCAATCTTTTCTATTTGGCACTTGTTTAATGATCCTCAATTCAACAACGTAACATAGTGTTTTAGCTTAATGAATTTTAGTTATAAAAAATACCATAATTTTTGTGAAGCCGGAGGCAAAATAACTTATTGCCAGTCTAAATCTCTGTAGCCCCAACCCTTTTCATTCCCATTGACTGGCTTGTTTTATAACCTATTTTTATGTGTGACATAGCTTAGGAACATAACTGTCACGTTATAGCAGAACTACCTGTACTTACGATAATAGAGAAGGCTATTCAGTTTGTGGATTCTCATCACAGCTGTCCCATCTATTCATTTTCCCATCATCTTATTCCCATGGTATCATGCAAATTATTCTCATGCCCAGCTTCCCCTTTTGAATTTTCCCTCCTACCTATCCAAGTGGTAACTTAAAAGTAGCAAATTAATCTACCAGCACGTCTTTGTAATGTGAAAGGAAGTGAGAGTGCCTGGCAGAGAGCTGTGTAGGCTTGTGGAGCAAGTACAAACTGCACACACAACTGAAATCACAATCTGTCAAGCGTACCTTTCTGTTCATCCTAACCAAATCTAATTCAAGGAATACTTTTTTTTCCTTGTAGCCCACTAAAGACAAATTGATTGATCATTACCTTGGATGTAGCCCAGATGATCCAGCACTCGATGGAACTTACATTGGGTAAGTAGTCATATATTTAAACAGTAAAATATCTTATGTGCATACAGCCTTGTGAGTGCTGTAAGGATTTTGCATGTTTTGATGAGGTTTCTGCAAACTCTAGAAGAGGTGTCATCTGTTCATTCCAGGATTCTAATCGAGTACATTCCTTCTGTGACCAGTCTATCCTCATTTAGATAAGGAGGCCAGAACAGTACACAGTTTTCCACGTGTAAGACCCTGTGTAATTGCAGTCAGAGATCTTTACCCTCATACTCAGATCCTCTTTTAATAAGCCAATATACAATTTGTTACCTTAATTGCTTGTTGCACCTATGTGTTGCCTTTCAGTTACAGCCTACTTTCTCCGCCTTTTCCTTTATTTTTCCCGCACCCCACCCCCCGACATCAGACTGAAGAGGGGTCTCGACCCGAAACACCGCCTATTCCTTCGCTCCATAGATGCTGCCTCACCCGCTGAGTTTCTCCAGCTTTTTTGTCTACCTTCGATTTTTCCAGCATCTGCAGTTCTTGCTTAAACATCATGTTGATCATTGATCACCCGTTCACGCTAGTTCTATGTTATCCCAATTACTCATCTACTCCCAACACACTGGGGGTAATTTACAGAACGAGTTAACCTACAAACCCGTGCATCTTTGGGATGTGGGAGGAAACCTGAGCACCTGAAGGAAACCCATGCAATCACAGGGAGAGCAAAAAGCAGGAATAGCTCCATATAGACAGCACCTCAGGTCAGGATCAAACCTGTATCTCTGGTGCTGTGAGGCAGCAGCTCTACCAGCTGTTCTTAACGGTTGGTATAAATTGTGAAGAATTCACTCGTGCATCACTCCACTGTGTACCCCATTTGTCACAGCCTGGCAAACTGAGAAAGATCTGTTTTTCCTGCTGTTTGCTTTTTGTTCAATAATCAATTAACAATCCATGTTAAGATTCGGAATCAGATTTGCAGTATTACCTACGACGGTCAACAATAACTGAGTTGCAACACTTCAACTTTGAACAACAGCAACATGTTATTTACTTTTATGGGGTTAATCTTCATAAACATTTTAAAAGTATAATTTATTCATGTTATCATTATTTGTTTTCAGTAAGTCAGAGGTTATCTCGCCCTTGGATGACCTAGCCTTTGATATGTACCAAGATCCTGAGGTGGCCCAAATAATACGTAAATTAGATGAAGAAAAACATGAAGCAGTTAAGCTTGAGCGCTATGACTTTGCAAAGAAACTTAAACAAGCTATTGCTGATCTTCAGAAGGTAAGATGTAATATTCAGATATTGTGCTCAATCTGTTTGTGGAGTAATTATATCAATGTCTATTTTGATTTACATATTAAACATTAAGATTTTACAGTCCCACTGTATTTGTTTTAGGAAGTTGGGAGAAATGCATCTGGGAGCAAAAAGACACTGCCTGAACTAAAGTTCCACCGTGGATACCATCATTTATGTATCTTGCAGGGTAGATTGTATTGCATTGTGTTATTGGGAGAACAAAAATTAGTTTGTAATGAGGCCATAATTATTATCCAAGATACTTTTCAAACCTAAAAGAAAGTCTATGTGGATAACATTCACTGCCTCATCAATCACCTTCATTGTCTCCTCAAAAATCTAAATCAAGATGCTACAAACATCAAAATAAAAATAAAACAACCAGATCACCTGACTGTTACCTTTTGTTAAGTATTTTTTCTTGGCTTAAAGTACAGATCTTTACTTTTGTTTTATAAGATACAAATATAGATGAAGATAGTCTTTCAGCACAATGTTACCTTACTTTTATGGATTACAATTTAGCTCTAACTAATCATTTGCTTCCCTGCACCAATACCTTTAGTGTTGCGTACTCTCAAAATTGTTAGACCAGGTAGTGAGTAATTATAGAAAAATGAATGTTTGAAAATGAAGTTGGATTTTGCTGAAAAACATACAGCCTTTAGAAGAAAAATAGAGTTTAGATTTTGGGTCAACAGCCTTTAATTGGAACCTTTGGAGAAATAAGAACCTGAAATTGTTACAAATTTATACATTTTATAACAAGGTTTAAAAAATGATTGTTTCATTTTATGATTTGGGAAAATTATTTATCGAAATGTTTTTTTTTTAATTTTCAAGTAATTGCTTTGTTCAGGTAGGTGAACGTCTAGGCCGTTATGAGGTGGAAAAACGATGTGCAATAGAGAAAGAGGACTATGATCTGGCAAAGCAGAAGAAACTGCAAATGGATGATTATAGGATGAAAGTTTACAAGCAATTGGAGCTACATAACCTTTTAGACATGGGAATGGTCAGTATACATTTTGCTCACAAAGTATTTTGAATTTTGCCAATATCTTTTCTGGCATGTGAATTGGCTCCTTAAGATTGTTTGTCATTCAACCTGATATCGACTTAATTTTCCTACTGGTAAGTGTTTGTAAAGGAAATGAACAGGAAATGAAAGGAAAAATGGTGAGCACTTTCACAGTTTTTCTACTGTGAATTCAGGTGGGAAAAAAAAAGTTCAGGGTTTATTTCAAACCTCATTCTCTCTCTTCTCTTTTTATAGATAGATAGATAGAATTTTATTTGCCACACAACCAGGGTCGGTGGTAATTGGGTTTGCCAGCAGCGGTACAGTAATAAAGAACACACAACCGCAATAAACATTTTACACAAACATCCCCCACAGCATTCATCACTGTGGTGGAAGGCACAGAGCTTGGTCAGACCTCCTCCATTATCCCCCGTGGTCGGGACCTCCACCTCCGCAGCCGTTGCTGCGGGCGTCCAGATGGTAAAGGTCAAAGTCAAGGTAAGTCCAGGATCGGCTCTTCCCCATCGGAGACCGCGGCTTCAGGCTGGTGTAGGCCGCAGGCCGGCAGTCGAAGATTTCAGGTTCCCGCCGCGCCGCAGCAAGAAGCACCGCAGACCGCAGGGCCGATGGTCGAAGCTCCCCTCCAGGGGTGATGGTAAGTCCATGCCGGCCCCGCGGTAGAAGTTGGCCGCGGGCCGGCAGTGATGGCTTCTTCTTCCCCCGGGTCCCCCACGATGCCGCACCAGCTGGAGTTCTGCAGACCGCGGCTTCAGGCTGCTGGCAGCCCCGGGCCAGCGAAACGGAGTGCTCCCCTCCAGCGAGGGCTCACCCGCTTTGCGCCGAGAGTCCACACTGCGCCCGCCCCGGGCGCGTCGATCCTTGCTGTTAGGCCACGGGGGAGGCGACCTGGAAAAAGTCGCCTTTCCGTGGAGGAGGTGACCATAGCGGTTTCCCCCTTACCCCCCCACACCACCCCCCACACAAAACACACCGAGAAACATTAAAAAACATACTTTAAAACATACTAAAAAAATTAAAAAAGTTGAAAAAACTAACGCGCTACTGACAGGCTGCTGCCACTTCAGCGCCCCCTTCTTCTATATACTTCTTATGCAGAAGCTTTAACTGTTTTTATTTGTTTAGAATTAGCTTTATCTATTATTTGTTGTTGTGTAATATTTTCCCACTTTAACCTAATACAAAACCTTGCAACAGTAGAAGATTTTTAAAATTTCAGAAAGATTCGGACTCCTTTGGTTTGCCGTTGTCTCTTTCTTGTCTTCGAGTCTTTTTTTTCATCACTGGTGTATCTTTGAGAATTGTTTTTTCTGTCACTGTTTTTCTATCATATCTGTCCATAGTAGTCTGACTCGTGCTTCTGCAATACCTTTGTGTGGTTTAAGACCCAGGTTTCTCATTATCACGCTGAATGTGAAATCACTGATTAATCTTTTCTCATTACCACATCTAAAAGGTTTTTTTTCCCGGCTAGTTCTACAATGTGTTATTTCAGGAAACTCCTGAGCGTCATGTTTAAGTTGATGTGGTTTCTGTATCGTGGCAGTAACAATGCTCCAAAAGCATTTAATTGGCTATGAAATTAGAGTGGTATAATCCTGAATTGTAAGGAACATTATATAAATGTACAGTTTATGCTTTTGTTCTCTCTTTGGCGTTTCCTGACTGTTTTCTGAGCTGGTTGTACAATGAATTAGATCACACTTTAAGACTCGGGATAATTAACGTTGAACATTTCTATCTATTCTTTGGTTATTTGCTTACCCCGCAATTTAATTAGTTAGTCAAAGGCATGTGATTTAATATTATAGATTTTTATGGTTATGAAAGTAACCAAATTTTAACAAATGACTCCAGATTTGATAACATTTAGTTTGCACGTCAATAATGTTTTTACTGTCCAGATTCGAAAGCTTCCTGAGTTTCCTCTTGAACCAATGGATCACCCCAGTAGGCTTCAACAGGAACAGAAAGTTCTGGAAGTGGAATCCAATCGGTTATCTGATAAAGTCCATCTGCAAGAAATGCCTCTAGTAAATTCCAAACTACAACACCAAACTGCTGGAAAGCCAAAGTGGTCTCCTACACCACAGCCTTCTCCTGCACCACCTGTCAGGCTACCTTCTCCAAGGGTATGTTTATGCTTTAACAAATGTTTTAGTGACTGGCCTTTGAAGGCAGGAATGAAAATATTTAGTGTTTAAGAAGGAACTACAGATGCTGGAAAATCGAAGGTACACAAAAAAGCTGGAGAAACTCAGCGGGTGCAGCAGCATCTATGGAGCGAAGGAAATAGGCATCGTTTCGGGCCGAAACGTTGCCTATTTCCTTCGCTCCATAGATGCTGCTGCACCCGCTAAGTTTCTCCAGCTTTTTTGTGTACCAATGAAAATATTTACATTGGTTACGGTTGTTGATACACGATTACTGGAATTGCGGTCTTCATATTTCTATAAGAGAAATGTGACACGTTTGTGAGTTAACACTGTTGAAATTTTTAATACAGCAAGTACATTGAGAGACTGCCCACTGTGAAATACTTAAACATTTCAAAGGGAATTTTTCTTGACTGACTAATTTGTAGCTTGTGCATTAGCCTGGAAATTTTAACGTATTCTCTGCAGCTAAAATAGCATATTTAACTTTAAGCTGTGCTATTTTTTTCATTTAATTTCTAAACTCTAAACAAAGAGATTGCAAGCAGCTAGGGAAAGCGAAGGGATTAGAAACTAGATCTATGTTTGCGCTTATCTACCTGAATGATCTCTTGATGGCCAATAATGTTAAAAATATTTCCCTATCAAAACAGTTGAACAGCTGTTGAAAAGATACTTATATAATTGGGAAATCTGTAGGAAACTGACCATCACATTCCTGTTTTTTATTTCCTGTCCTTCCCCAGGTGGATACTGGCTCGCTTCCTTATGATGAGAGACCACTCCCAGCTCAAAGCAAGCCTTCAGAATTGGACAGTGATTCTCAACAAGACAGTAATGAGATGCCTGCTGTAAACACAGACACTTCACCTACATCAGGAAGTGGTATCACTGGAGAACCAGAGCCATTAACTGAGAAAGCTTTCAGAGAAGCTAGTTTCGCCATTGATTTATTTGGAGAGGCACTGGTGAGCAGTTCGACGTAATATATATATGCACTATCGGCTACTTGGAGGAAAATACAAGAATATTTTTTGAGGAAATGTGTTCTTTCAGAATCAGATTATACCTCTTTTCTTCACTGTGTTTGTTGCCAGTAGTAGTTCCGTTTCAATAAAAACTAGAATTTTCAGAAATACTTGGGTCAGGCAGCTTTCTGAAGAGAGAACCAGAATTGCATTTTTGGTGATTGATTCTTCATCAGAGATAGAAATAATTAAGGGCCTGTCCCACTTGGCCGCCATTTATGCTACCTGCTAGCGTGTGGGTAGCGCGGGATGGGCGCACGGAGTGGTGCGGAGGAGTGTGGAGTGGCGTGGTGGAGTGTGGACTTCGTCCTGCACGGAATCTTCGCGCGCCAATGGCCTGTCAAGCATGATGGCCAAAGTGGGACACCTCAAACAGCAGCAGAAGCAGGCAAACGATCGCCGAGCTCGGCCTGGGGCTCACGGCCGTTGCGGATCCGGATCCGTTCCTACTCCCAGAGTGGGGCCTAGACGATTGGAGATAGACACAAAATGCTGGAGTAGCTCAGCGGGACCGGCAGCAGCTCTGGAGAGAATCAATGGGTGACGTTTCGGGTCGAGACCCTTCTTCAGACTGAAGAAGAGTCTCGACCCGAAACATCATCCGTTCCTTCTCTCCAGATATGCTGCCGGTCCCGCTGAGCTACTCCTGCATTTTGTGTCTATCTTCAAATGACGTCACGCGCTCCAGATGGCTGTGCGGACGCATGATGATGCGTGCGATAGTCGCGCGTCAGTCACTACCAGCCTGTCGTGTAAATGACGGCCAATTGGGACAGGCCCTTCAGAAATAAAAATCTTTGTTGCAGCAAAAGCTGGCAGGGTAAGAACAAAGGAATCAGGTGAGCCAGAGTTGCATTGGAAATAAAATTGAAACAGATTTTGGATAGTGCTTTGAAGATTAATTGGAACAGATGAGTGGACACTACTTGAGATTATAAGGCAAAGAGATAAGAAATAGCATGAAATTAGAAGTAGGTGGACTTTGTGATGAGAGTATATGAAACTTTTGACACAGTAGAAAGGGAAAATAAGGCCACTGATAGTTTCAGGCAATCACTGATCACAGGTAGGAAACTATATACAATTTAGAAGCATTATTTTTGATTCCGCTTTCAGATTTTTCCATTTTGCTTTTGTATTTACTTAGTGGTTAAAATATATGACATTGAGGTGGATTTTAATATTCATGTCCTAGGTTCACTGATGACTAAGCATTTCCAAACTTTCTTCCCTCTGAGATGCTCTGGTAACAAATGCAAAACTGCCAATGACTACTCCATCGGTACTGTACAGTTCATGTACTCTGTATTTATATGCTCTCAAAATCGAATAGCTTTGAGGTTCTACTGACTGGATTTACATGGCCGGTCATCACGCATATAGATCCTTACTCTTCTCATTTTCCTAAGGATATCCTCCAACCAAATATTGGCATAATTTGCGTGACAAATAGTCTGATTCCTTTGTTTTTGCCTGAGGAAGGCTAGAATTTGGAGTGGTTGTCTCTTCTAGAAATTATGATAATTATATAAAGAGTACAAGTATGGATCACTGAGAAACATTCAGCATATTGTGTCTAAAACTCTTCAATTTGGTGGTGGTGGTCTGATTTTGCCAGATTAGCAGACTTTCTGGGTATTGGATGTTACTTCAATTAACACGCAAACATAGTTTTATTTCACATGACATGTCGTACTCTCTTGTGAAACCAGTGATTTTAAACAATGGAGGAAATGACAAGAGCTTGGGACCTTGGCTCCACTGCAAATCTATATTCTGGTGTTCTGCATCCTATCCTAACCAGCCTCAAACCCACCCCATAGACCATAGGGTAAACACAAAATGCTTGAGTAACTCAGCGGGACAGGCAGCATATCTGGAGAGAAGGAATGCGTGACGTTTCGGGTCTTACTGTACATTTTTACTGTATTGTAACCTCAAGATCTGAAATTTTCTAATATTGTACACAATGCTACTGGTTCCATTGTTATGGAGACTGTTTTTCGATACCACTTTTACAGTTGGCACAGAAGTGGTATTAATATGGCTTTATTATTGTCATGTGTACTGCCATGAAATGAAATGCTTTGTTTGCATGGTACCCAGTTAAATCATGCCATACGTGAATAGAATCAAGGAATACACAACTACGCAGAGTAGTGCAAACAAAAAAATGCCAGAATGCAGCATATAGTTTTACAGCGTTACACCATTACAGAGATATTGTGCATAAAAACAGTTCACGGTCTGCATTGAGGTAGGTTGCGAGATGGGAACACTAGCTTATGGGAGACTATTCAGTAGTCTGATAAGAGTAGGGAAGAATCTCTTTCCGAATCTGGCTTTCAAGCTTTTGCATTTTCTGCCCGAAGGAAGAGGGAATGACCAGGGTATAAATTACTGCTTTCTCGAGGCAGAGTGAAGTGTAGATGAAGTCAATGCAGGATGGGGATGCTGGTTTGTGTGAAGGGCTGGGCTACATCCATAACTCTGCAATTGCTTGGCATCTTGGGCCAAAGTAAGCTGTGATGAAAACCGAGAGAATGCTTTCTAGGGTGCATCTATAGAAGTTGGGAAGAGTAGTTGGAGAATGACGCAGTAGCAGAATTTTCAATCTGATCAAGATTTCCATTGAACTCATTCAAATATCTTATGTGGATTTCTGATCAATTTTTTTTATTGGTTATAGGTGGCTGGTGCCTATTCAAAAACTTGGTCGTACAGGGAAGATGCTTTGCTGGCTGTTTATAAAAAGCTTTCCACTGTTTCTGATGATATTTCCAAGGACGAGCTAAAGAATATGTTACGAGCTGCAATCTTCCTTGTTCGTAAAGCTATTAAAGACAAAGTATCATCGGTAAGTTATGAACAATGAACCTGTACTTTCTCCAGTTTAAATTGATTTTGTAATGCCTTCACCAATTATTTTCCAATGCATTTACAAGCAAGTATATTTTACAATCACAAAAGCAAATTATTTGAGCAGGATGATAGCTGCTCCCAAACATTTACACTCTAGCATTTATACATTGATTTCCAACAGGAGTAAGATCAGAAATGGAATATAGAAGCAACATGGCTGAAATAGTCTCTTAGTCAGCTCTGCCATTCAGTAGGTGTCATTGGGCTTTGTTGTTGGAATAACCTAACTCACGCACAGTGATTTTTATTAGACTTTTATTAGTATTATATTACAGCATGGGTAACTTCATCTTAACACATAACTCTAGACGGGGAAGAAAAGGAAGAGAGACTTTTTATTAAACAAGTGGGCGGAGCTATAGTATGACATAACATGAGTGACACACTGATCTACATCCTCCCTCTTAAAGAATTAAACGTCAGTACAAAACCATTGATATGCATAGCAATTGATAATATGCTGGAGGAAAGTCGAACATAGCCCGGGTACTTCACGGTGGGCTTGCAAACGCGGCCAGCACGTGTGCGATATAAACCATCTCCGTTTTTAGCCACCGGGGACAGAGTCGGTGGCTTGACTGGTGGTGGAGATTGAAACAGCATCCCCGGTGATGAAACAGGGGACTTTGGCACAGGCGTAGGAGGTGTCGCTATTGGCAGAGCAGTGGTTTCAGAAGTGGGTTGTTGTGCTGGTACAGGCGGACCGATGCCGCTGGACGTGGACGGAAGTACACTTGTACGGTCTGGATATTACGGAGGTAGAGCCATTCACAGGCAGGATATGCTGTCATGTCTGTAGGTGCCGCCATCAGCACTGACCAAATAAGAGCGTGGCTCAGAGGGAGTTCCAGAAATTACATGACCTTTGTCAGTTTGCAAACTAACCACCTGCCCCTTGGTTAATGGTGGCAGCGGCCTGCGTTTTTGTTATACCATTGGTCTCCAATTGGAGGCATGGGTTCGAATCCCACTTCTGACACTATGTCATTGGGCTTTGTTGTTTGAATAACTTAACTCATGCACAGTGATTAAGATCCAAATAGTTTTATTGGTATTAAAGCATAGGTAACTTCATCTTAACACATAACTCTAGACTGGGGAAGAAAGAGAAGAGAGGCTTTATATTAAACAAGTGGGTGTGCCTCATAACATGAGTGACACTGATATACAGTAGGATAATGAATGATCCTATCTAAACTCCAATAAATTTGAATGCTTTGGTATCCTAACTATTTGATAGTCTTGAATTAACATCAATGACCTTCTGTCGATGAGCATTGAAAAGCTTTAAAATATGCAGTATAAAAATCATCTCTTCTAATGGCCAACTCCTTATCCTGAGATGACTACTCGTGAAGATAGCCTACAAAGGAAGGAAAAGAAGCAGGGTGACTGGGATAATGGGGGAAATGTTTGCACAGCGAGGTGGGAGTATTACTCAAACTTGACAAATTCATTATTGATACCATTGGGTTGCAAGCTAATCAAGTTGAATATGAGATGCTGTTCTTGCAGTTTGCATGGGGCCTCGCTCTCTCAATGGAGGTGGCCAACGGCAGAAAGGTTAATATAGGAAGAGGAGTTAAAATGTGTAGCAGCAGGGACACCCAACAGGCCTTGGCAGACAGAGTATAGATGTTCGGCAAAACAGTAATTTAGTCTGTGCTTGGTTCCTCCGATATAACGGAGACCACATCAAGTGCACCAATTGCAGTTGACGAAGTTGGAAGAGATGCACGTGAAACTCAGACTCACCTGGAGGGCTGTTGGGGATGTTGAGTTCTCCATATTCCTAGCTAGAGGAATTGACATCTCTGCTTGGTAGTCCGTAAAATTGACATGTTAAACAGTAGTATTGTAGTGCGGTGATAAACCCGAAATGAAGGCTAAGAGCCAGGTATTTTGGGAGGAATTTTATGACCGCGGCAGCAGAGACCCGACTCGCCCCCGGAGCAGCAGCAGCGGAGACCTGACTCGGCCCCGGAGCAGCGGCAGCGGAGACCTGACTCGGCCCCGGAGCAGCGGTAGTGGGACCTGACTCGGCCCCGGAGCAGCGGCAGCGGAGACCTGACTCGGAGCCGAAGCTGTGGCGGCGGCAGCGGAGACCCGACTCGGCCCCGGAGCAGCGGCAGCAGAGACCTGACTCGGCCCCGGAGCAGCGGCAGCGGAGACCTGACTCGGCCCCGGAGCAGCAGCAGTGGAGACCTGACTCGGCTCCGAAGCTGTGGCGGCGGCAGCGGAGACCCGACTCGGCCTCAGAGCGGCAACGGAGACCCGACTCGGCCCCGGAGCAGCGGCAGCGGAGACCTGACTCGGCCCCGGAGCAGCGGCAGCGGAGACCTGACTCGGCCCCGGAGCAGCGGCAGCGGAGACCTGACTCGGCCCTGGAGCAGCGGCAGCGGGACCTGACTCGGCCCCGGAGCAGCGGCAACGGCAGCGGAGACCTGACTCGGCCCCGGAGCAGCGGCAGCGGAGATCCGACTCGGCCCTGAAGCTGTGGCGGCGGCAGCGACCACCCGCGGAGTTTGAACCGTCGCCTCGGCGCAGAGGGAGAACAAAGAGGGAAGAGACAGAGACTTTAAGATTTTGCCTTCCACCACAGTGAGGAGGTGTTTGGGGAACTGGTGGATGTTAAATTTGTGTTGATTGTGTCTTTTTGTCATTTTTTTAATTATGACTGCAGGGAAACAAAATTTCGTTCAGACAGAAAGGTCTGAATGACAATAAATGAATCTAATCTAATCTAAAGATGTTGTTCTCTTGTCCAGTTGGGTCTGCAAGAGAGCAATCACGCTTAAACCCCTGCGCCCTTTATCCCTGTAGCTAAGGGCCGCCCCTGGACTAGCCCATTCCCGTGCCGAGGGGTTAGATAGAGGAAAGGCCTGATGGTCCTTGGGAGCCGCCACAGTATAATATATTTTCTGGTGCTCTTCGGACTCCTTGCTCTACACCCTGCTTGCTTTCCAGATCATGGGTTGCCGTCTACACTAATAACCAAGCCAGATGCCAATCATTTGGATGCTAGATTTTGAGTTTTACTGGTCTCTTCATACCCCTGAGGGTGGATATTTATGATCTAAAAGCTAAGTAGCTGCTAATTCCATGAGAGTGACCTGGAAAATAATGTGGGAGGATTTTTTCTAAGTGACTGCAGGCATCTCCTACAATATTGTGGAGGGGATGAGGTTATGGGGGGTGCATTCCTAGAAAACAGTCCATATAGCAACCTTCTGGATCAATCAATATAGTAAGCTTCTGTAAATTTATTTCAAATACTTTTTTCACAGAAATGTTGTAAGAAGAATTTGTTTTGCCTTACATTTTTGGGTAGTGATTAATTAATTTTTTAAGGTGGAATGCTCCTTACCATTGTTTACTGGAGTTGATTGTACTTAGAATTTTACAATTGCCACTAGAGTGCAGCAAAGTACTAGCTTCATGATGCCAAACCAAGATTTATTCATGAGATGCCAGGAACTGCAGATGCTGGTTTATACAAAAAAAAAGGCAGTGCTGTAGTAACTCGGCGAGTCAGGTGGCATCTCTGGAGAACATCTCTGGCAAAATGTTTAAAGGAAACATTTGGACAGGTACATTGTTAATCATTTTAATTCCTCTTTCCATTCCCATGCTGACCTTTCTGTCCCGGGCCTCCTCCGTTGCCAGAATGAGGCCACATGCAAACTGGAGTAACAGTTCAATTTGTAGCTTATAACCCAATGGTAGAACGTTGGATTCTGCAAGGTTACTTAATAAAATCTCTATTCCACTTCCCCAATCTTCTCTCCCTCCCCCATGCCTTCCTTGTGCCCCACGGGGACTTGCATCCATTTCTTTCTCCTCCCCTGTCACCTACATTCCTCCCTCTAGCCTCATAATTTGCAACTCTTCCATCTTTATCTCATGCCTTTAGACTGGTCTAGTCTTTGTTCAACCAGCCGCTTATCCAAACCTCATCCTCGCCTGTATCTACCTGACACATTCCAGACTTTGTCCTGCCCCACCTCTCTTCCAGGTTTCTTCTCCCCCCCCCCACCACCACCACCACCACCATCCATCCAAAATCAGTCTGAAGAAGGGTACCGACCCGAAACTACACCTATCCATGTTCTCCAGATATGTCGCCTAGCCCACGAGTTATTCCAGCACTTTGTGTCAATTTCTACAGGGAAGAATCACTGACTGTTGACTCTGAAAACTGTCTGAAAGACTGGTTGCATTCTTCTCTCCTTGCAGAAAGATTAATAAACATGAAATCCATGGTTGTGCTGTTCATAGGACTTGTGGTTTTCTGGATTATTGTGCACAATGTAACTTTTATATCAGAAGTAGTCCAATTTCAAAAAAGGCTTATGATGCCAAGAAAGCAGAAGGATTTAGGTCGTTCTGTTGCAGTATGTGGACACGGACATACTTTTACCAGTCCTGCCTACTGAAAATAAGCCGTATTTGCTTTCAGTTGGAGAATTAAATTTACTGATGTCACCATGATTATAAAGTTTTAGATGTCTAAATTGTTCTAAATTTATGGGACTGCATGTGAAATTATGATGAAAGGGGTAAACATTTTAAATGTGATTGCCATATTGTCTTTATCTTGATTCAGCATTGAAGTTTTTCCTTGCTTTATTTCTTAGAATGAATTGAATCCTTAAATATTTTATTGCATCAGAAGCTTTGCAATTGACCAATTATTTTGCACTTGTCATTGTAGTTTGAGATGTTAACAATTTTTTTACCAACATATATATAATTCTAGCTGCCAATGCACCTTTCTAATTTCAAATAGTTAACCTACAAATGTTGAACTCAAATTGAAAGATGTTTTTATAATCCACTATGTCTTGGCAGCAGCATTAATGCAACAGTGCCGCTGCTGCCAAGATAGTTGAATCTATTTATTTTTTGCTTTCATCTTTCACGTGTTTCAATGGAACACAATAGAAATTGCCTCATCACTAAATGCTGGTAGCAAGGGCAGGCATTGCTATGCTGTAAGGGCAGACTGTCCTGTGGTAAACTGTCGATTGATTTTTATGTTCCATTATTCCTATCATTTCTCATCAATCTTTTTGAGATTCTATAACCTACCTCCTGCTGATCTGACCTGGAAGGTAAACAATCCACTCCTGATATTTCTCTGGCCCAGCAGTGCAGGAATGGCTTGAGAACTTTGTAAGAAGTGCCAATCTTAAGCTTTTTACTTGTACCAATGTTTCAAACTATGCAATGAGGAATCAGACCTGCATTTGGTTTAATGTGTAGCATCACTTTTTTTCTAATGTTAATCAGCCGTGGTCACATTGAATGGCGGGTAGATTCTCTTGTCTTAATTCTATTCTCCACCGCTAAATAATTGGTTCTCTTAGTTTTAGTTTGGAGATACAGCGCGGAACCAGGCCCTTCGGCCCACCGAGTCCACGCCAACTAGCGATCCCCGCACATTAACACTATCCTACATACACTAGGGACAATTTACAATTAACTCCAATTAACCTACATACCTGTACGTCTTTGGAGTGTGGGAGGAAACCGAAGAACTCGGAGAAAACCCTTGCGGTCACAGGGAGAATGTACAAACTCCGGGTCTCAGGCGCTGTAAGCACTGTAAAAGGCAGCGACTCTACCGCTGCACCATCGTGCTGCCTAGCTGGGCTAGTTCCTTCAATGGCCTTTACTTTTGATTCCACAGCTGAATCTTGTGCATATACCAAAGTCCCCCAAATGTACTTAGCGTTGCAAAATTTGGGCTTTGAATGTGAATTTTAAATGTATGATACAACAATATGAATAGAGTCAGTTCTGCTACAAAGTTTGCTTTTTCATAAAACAGATTGGGTTGAACGTAGTTGATAAATTAGAGAACATTTTTTCCAATACGGGACAAATTACTTATAATGCATTTTCTATCGGGAATTAGAGTAGAAGTAACATTTGGAAATTGACTCGCAGTCTTGTCAGGAAAAACAGTTGAGGGAAAATAAACTGTTTCCAGCCATCTAATTGTCTTTTAAGAACACAGTCTGCTATGGAAATTGGCAAGAATTCTTTATATTGACACTTGTGCATTGCTACTTTATGAAACATTGTAACATAAAGCATTTAGTATATTTAACTTGCAGTGGCAAAATCAAAGCTATTTAAAAAAAAAACCTTAATTTTGAAAATTGTATGGGAGGAATAACTTTTGTACTACGAGTATGCGATACTCTAGATTCTATCTCCCTGTTCCCCATTGACACAATTATTTTTCTAATGTATTTCTAAAATATGTTTCTTTGGGACATAACTATCAAATAGTACAACTACCAATACTTTTTAAGATTAAAAAAAATCCTGTGCGTAATTTTATTCATGATATATTTAATTAATGTTTTGAATAAAGAAAGGTGAGATATTTTTGTTTGCATAAAGCATGTAAATCATTGTTGCTCTTATTACCATTTCTTAGGTTTTCCAAGCATCTCTGAAGTTACTAAAAATGCTGATAACTCAGTTTGCTCCCAAACACAAGCTGGGCAAAGTTGAAATTGCTCATTGTGTTGAGAAAACGTTACCCATCCTCCTCAGTAAGACTGGAGATGCAACAACACATCTTCGAGTGGCTGCAATGAATTTCATACAAGTAAGCAATTGAGTCCTTGTTATGCTTGTGCATTAAATGCTCCAGAAAGGTGCTTTTAGATAAATAGTGCACTGCCACGTTAAGGGATTAATCGGAGGATTATGTTTTGACATAACCAGGATTTCAATTTGGACTCCATTTTTTTAAAAAAAAATTTTGCTTGTTTCAAAGCAATGCCTAAGTATGATGCATTTATTTATGAAGGAAACTGATTATATGTAGGCACAAGGAACTGCAGATGCTGGCTTACAAAAACAGACAAAACAAATCAGTGGGTCAGGTGGCTCCTCCGAGGAACGCGTTACAGGTTGAAACCCTTCTTCAGACTTTTTCTGGTGCTGGGGGGGGAGAAAGCTGGAAGAGAGGACGGGCATGACAGTTTGAAGAATGATAATGTTGAAATAAAGAACTGCAAATGCTGGTTTAGAGAATAAAAAAGACCCCAAAAAAATAGATAGTGAATACACATGGTTTTGATGGGCAGCTGGTTGGACAAATGCCAGAGATAAAAAGATAAAAGGTGTGAGGTAAGAATAGAAGAGGTTCCATTTTCATGTTCCCAGCCAACTCTTTATTGTCAACGTTTGTCTACTGTAGTCTAGTCGACCATTTTGCCGAACACTTGCTGCAGTCTGCCTAGGCTTGCTGGATCTCCCAGTTGCTAACTGGGGATAAAATGATTGGATTGAAATTTTAAGTTGTATTTCAAGATGAACTTACAAGTGAACAAGTCATCTGTTTAATGTTAAAATTTGAACCTGGGAGATGTATATTGAAGCCATTGGTAATTGATTTAATGTTTGTCGTTAAATCAAACTTTGCAATAAAACCCACCAGTCTGCTTTGATTTTATTGGCTGCTCGTGCAGTTTGAGGGCTATATTTGTACAACCGCACTGATCATTACATTAGTAAGTAGTGAAATGCCAGATGTTCTTTATTTTGCAATTTCTATCTTCCTTTGCTTGCCCAATATGGTTATGAAAGAAAATATGTGTGCTGCCAATGACTTTAGGGGCTGTCCCTCTTGGGCGACCTAATTGGCGAGTTTAGAAGAGTTTGAAAAAATGACATGTTGACGACCCCGTTCGACTATGTTGAAGACCAGTTTCGACTAGCTACGACTAACTTCAGGAAAATTGGACACCGAATAGTAGAGAGTGAAGACGACCTCCTTCGACCTCCCATCGACTATGATGAAGACTATCTACGACTACCTTTGACTACCCTTGATTACCTACGACTGACATGTCGACCTACTACGACTAAACCTACTAGTAAAAAAAGTATCGATTTTCTCCATGGCAACTTATTTTTACTCGCGGGCAGTTTTAACATATTGAAAAAATGCCGCGACCTAGCTGAGGCCTCGAGTACGCAGAGACCACTCTCGAGCTTGAAGGAGAGTTACGAAGACCTCCTACGACCTCGTGTCGACCATGTTGCCCTTGAGTGTTGTCGAGGGCAAACTCGTCAGAACTCACGGATTAGGTCGCCCAAGTGGGACAGGCCCTAAAGTTTTGAATTACTATCGTTGCTGCTGCATTGCAGCTAATTGGGATTAATCAGCCAAATGTGAAATGACAACGTTGAATACAAACAATGGTTTATCTCTACTAAATCTGCATGATTGTTTTAAATGGCCTTTGTCATTCATTTAATAGTTAGTTGTCATTCCACCAATGGATAAACAGAGCATATTTACTCATGTACATTATTTCAGAGCTGTGAACGTAACAAAGTCCATCATGCAAAATCAGCACACCCCATGCCCCTCAAATTGTTTCCATCTATATTATCTGCTGCCTTGGGAAAGCAGCCAAAATAACGGTGGATTACTCTCACCCAATCATTCTTTCTTGTCCCCTCCTGACTGGTAGACAATACAACAGCTTCAGACCAAGAGCAGCTCATTTTCCACTGTTATCAGACTCTGGAATAGATCCCTCATGTTATGGATGAATTCTTGATCTCCCAATCTACCCAGTTGTGGCCCTTTTAATCTGCATTTTCTCCTTAGCTGTAACATTATTCTGAAGAAGGGTTTCGGCCCGAAACGTTGCCTATTTCCTTCGCTCCATAGATGCTGCTGCAACCGCCGAGTTTCTCCACCATTTGTGTGTACACTATTCTGCATTCTGTTTCCTTCTCTCTCTTGCATACCTTAATGTAATTTTGTATGGTATGATTTGCCTGGATAGCACAGCCTTTCACCATCATAGTACACATGACTAATAAACCTACCTGAACCAACCAGATATTTATTTCCCTGTGGTAAATCCATTCTCTGTTTTCATTTGAAAATGTATGCTGTTCATTTGGTATATTTGGTTGTATTTTGTGTGTTCCATATTTTGCCAACTCATTTTAATAAAAACTAATGCCGCTTCCGAATGCAGTGGTATTTTCTCAAGCTATGTTCTCTAAATGTATTTACTATGAATTGTTGTCCTTACAACAAAGTTGTATAGACCCATTGTATAACGTGCAGTAATAGATACTGTGGAGCTTTATAAGAGGCTTTTATGTACCTTGCTCAAAGTGCTGAATATGTATTCTTTTAAGAGTTAGTGATCCTATTCTATTTGAGCACAGTGAATAAGACTTTGGTTTCATTCTTGATTCTTTATTATATTTGAAATTGTGTACTGCTTAGAGTTGTCTCAATTTAGTCAAACTTTTAAAGAAAATCTGACTGAAAATTGTCATCAGTGTTCTCTATTTCATAAATTGGCAATTGCTTTTTTTTAATGCCCGAGGAGCCATTCACCCACGTACGTGATATGTAGACTGCAGATGCTGGTTTACAAAAAAAGACCCAAAGTGCTGGAGTAACTCAATGGGTTGGGGAGTATCTCTGGAAAACATCAATAGGTAACATTTCAGGTTCGGACCTTTTAGACTGTTGTAGGGTGGAGAAAGCTGGAAGAGAGGTTGGGGTGGAACAAAGCCTTCTAAGTGATATGTTAATATAGGTGAGGGGTGTTTTGGATTGGCAGATGGTTGGACAAAGGCCAGAGATGAAAAGACAAATGGTGTGAGATAGAGAGGAGAGAAGAGATGTGAAATGTGAAGCCGGAAAAAATAATCTAGGTGGAAGGGCCAGGGGAAAGGGAAAAATATGTGTCTCCAGGTGGGGCACAGGGAGCAGGGGGGAAGTATTGGTGAAACTCCCCTCACCTATATCCACCTCTAACTGCCAGGCTTTGCCCCATCCTACCTCTCTTCCATCTTTCTCCTGCCCACTGCAATCAACCCGAAGGGTTCTGACCCGAAACGTCACGTATCCATGTTCTTCAGAAATGCTGCCTGACCCGCTGAATTGCTGCACTTTGTGTCTATTTTACTGACGTGAGTTCTTAGGTACTGGAAAACATTTGACTGGAAGACTGCAGCGCTACTCTTAATTTAACAAGGTTATAAGAAACCTCGGACCTATCCAAAAGTTGAACGAAACAGATGCAGTGAGTAGAACTGTTGCTTCGCATCTCCAGTGACATGCATTCAAAACTGACCTGTGGTATTCTTGTGGTGCACAGAGGTCCTTCTGCAGTTGTACAGGGCCCTAATGAGACCACACCTGGAGTATTGTGTGCAGTTTTTGTCTCCAAATTTGAGGAAGGACATTCTTGCCATTGAGGCAGTGGGTTCACATGGTTAATTCCCGGGATGGAGGGACTGTCAAATGCTAAGAGAATGGTGCGGCTGGGCTTGCATACTCTTGAATTTAGGAGAGGGGATCTTATTGAAACATATAAGGTTATTAAAGGTTTGGACACGCCAGAGGCAGGAAACATGTTCCCAATGCGGGAGTCCAGAGGCAGGGGCCACAGTTTAAGAATAAGGAATAAGCCATTTAGAGCAGAGACGAGGAAATACAGAGTGGTGAGTCTGGAATTCTCTGCCTCAGAGGGCCGTGGAGGCAGGTTCTCTGGATTCTTTCAAGAGAGCTAGATAGGGCTCTTAAAGATGGCGGAGTCAGGGGATACGGGGAGAAGGCAGGAACGGGGTACTGATTGTGGATGATCAGCCATGCTCGCATTGAATGGCGGTTCTGGTTCGAAGGGCCAAATGGCCTATTCCTGCACCTATTGTCTATTGTTTATTCGCCTTGTGTCTAGGTGGATTTCTTCTAGGTGCTCTAGTTTTCTCCCACATCTCAAAGAAGTGCATATATTGTATGTAATTTGGCCATTGTAAATTGTGAGTGGTAGAATCTGGTGTGTGTGGGGAGAGGAAAATGGGACAGTATAACTGGGTGCTTGGTTGTTTGATGGTAGCTGTGGACTCTGTGGTCCATAGGGCCTGTTTTTATGGTCTATGACTTGAAGTTAATTTGTGTTTGACCACATTACAAATAGGTAATATTCCCCTCCACTAATGCCAAAGAGAATTGTTGTAGCTGTCACTCTAGTTGGAATTATTTTGATTCAAGACTGGTTAAGAATGATATCTGGGAACTACTAGTTATTTAGTTAGCGTAGTTGAGAATGCTTTGCCTTATTTGATTACAAATGTAAGTTTGTACCATGATGTGAAAATTTGATCTGAATCTATGAGTGAAAACTACAGAAAGTGTGCATAATCTGTAAAAAAAAACGGATAAAGCAAATCTGAGCAGTCCTAAAATTTGTCAGAAAACCATGTGGCTTTGATTATGTTTAGTTATTTGAAAATTGTAGTTTGTTAATGTCTGTTTATTTTGTAAGAATGATCATGTGTAGTGTCCATAATAAGACAAATTCAAGGATCACGATTTAAACCAGATAAGTTGTTAAGCAACTGTATTGAAAAACCTGTTCTCTCTCACAGGAAATGGCATTGCTGAAAGAAGTACGGCCACTTCATATAATCCCACCGCAGCTGATGCAGCCCCTGAAACCACAGGTTGCAGTCCGCTTGGTATTGAATCAAATTGAATTGGTGGAGCGTTTACTGAAGGAGTTGGGCACAGATAATAGTGGTTTCACCATAGACAATGTCATGAAGGTAAGTGAAATCATGTGTCTTCAGGTAAATCCTGGGGAGTCGGTTAACATTCTTGTGTAAATAATTATATTAAATTCAAGGAGTAACTTCTAATTAAAAGTAGGCTTTTTTGTCCCTTTCCAACTTTCCTACCAATCCCCAACAAGGGCCAAGAAATGGTTTTTATGAATATTGACCTGTGGAGAGTTGAACTTGATAAAAGGTAAAAAAAAAAAGATTTTTACAATTGTTGTCTGAACATACTCATGACTCAATTGTCAACATATTCATGTGTTAATTATTTTGCATGGAAATAGGCGGTAATTTGCAAATTACTGTTCGGGAAGTAACTTTCCGTTTAATAACGCAACAGTACACCTACTGTACTTACAGAAACCCATAACTCTGATAATATGCACCTTAAATGACAGAAGGTTAACCAGTGCATGTATAGATTGCTTGTTTCTTGTGCTTGAAGCTACTGCAACTCTATTTAACAGCAGATTACAATGAGAGTTGTTCTGTAATATTAAAAGATGCAATATGGGTTGGGAAATATATTTATTAACAAAAACTAAATGCTGAGAATTCTTAAAAAAAATTTTTGCTGAAAATACAGAAACTCATCTGACAATGTCATATCAGTAAAGTGAGTCACAGTTTGTGCTTCAAACTATTTAATCTCGAAGATTAGTGACCTGTAATCCCATCTCTTTTTCTGTTTTCTTAAATGTTACGTTACTTTCTGGATTGTATTCTGGGAGGTTTCAGCCTTGCTGTCAAATCCTGCTGTATCTTATAAGGTGTCTTGCAGACTAAGGGAAAAGCTCACTCCATAGCTGGTTGTTTTGGAGTCTATGAATTGTACCAGATTAATCAATTTGGGAGGGAAACTGCCTGAATTCAAATGTATTACCTATGAAGTACACTATACCTTTTTTAATGTCATCAATCTAGTTAGTGATCTTCAATAAACCCTGATTTCAGCAACAAATCAAAGTTGCGTCTTTGAAAAGTTATTAGAGCAGACTTGCTTGCAGCTGCTTACTACACGTCCATTGCTTTGATAAACCTCTTGTGGAATTAGGACAGCATTATTCCGAGTTTTAGAGCATCTCAGATGGGGAAGCCTAGCCAAGAGCCTTCTGGCATGAGCATCTCTGTTCTCATTCAAGTGAATGGTGGGTTTGTATTTCAGGAAGAAGTCCAGTAATATTTTTAGCTTCTGAAGTTGAATTTTAGTGTGTGAATGTGTTGTTTGCAGCATTTTAACTTGTTCTGTGTGACACTGAATGATTCCATTTGTCAAATACTGTAAGGTGATCTGAGGTCACCTTAAGGTTCTAGCAGTGGATCTTCAGAATGCTCTGGTTTAGATTTACTTGTAGTTGTGAACTTGCTCTCTACATCTGCAAGAAGAATGATGTTGAGGTTGGGCCTTTGAATCCAAGAAGAGTTTGGCAGAGTGCAGGAGATGCATTTCTAACACATGGGTATGCTGAATCCTGACAGATTGTAATTTTACTAAGTCTTTTATGAGAAAGGGTTTGCTGCATACTGAAAACATGTTGGTTACCTCTTCATGAATGAGATTTTCTGTGACAGCCTAAATTATTAAACCTAGAACCAGAATTGCCTGAATAAACCAAAGAATGCTATCCTATTTTATTACTTTTGAACTCTTGGTATGCTTTTTGACATTTGAAGGGCTAATGGCCCTGAGAAATAATTGAGGAGTTACAGATGAGCAATGCAGTTTTGTTCAGGTCTTTCCACCATGTAAACGTCTCCATGTTTTCTTGATGGTGAGGCTATTTGAAAGTGATGGCTACATGTTTTTTCTTGGCTACTGTCATTGCTCCAGCTGCGCAAAGACATGCTGTTCAAGTCCCAAACCTCTGACAGAAGCACGGTTCAGTCGGGAAGCATGATCTGTCCTAGATGATGACGTATACAGACCAGCACATATTGTTGTCAACAAGGATTTTCAGATAACTTCGGCCCATTTAGTGAGGGATTAATCTCTTGGTCTGTTGCACATCTTACAAAATTTTCTCTGTGGTGAAGAAGGTGATTTTTAAGGAATCTGGGTAATTACACCAGTGATTACACAAGTATAGAATAGAAGTAAATATCTGCAGCAGAGGGTAATTGTAACATTTGGCATGTCAGTTTTGTTGTGGGTAAATCCCGTTTGATTAATCTGAACTAGTCATTAATGAGGCTGATCACTGAGGTTTGAGATTCTTTAATGCAATGACTCAGTGAGTTAAGTTACAAGACTGGTATCCAGAGTTAAATTATGAATGCAATTGTAATTCTACCACACACAACTTGGGGATTTGGATTTAAGTAATTAAATCTGGAAGTTAACTAATGCTATAAACAATAATGGTGGTAATGTTACTACAGGTGCACAACCTTTTATTCGAAAGCCTTGGGACCAGACACTTTTCGTAATTCGGAATTTTTCGGCTTTCGGAATGGAAGATTTTTAGCGTAGATTTTAACGGCTGGCTCAGTGGTAGAGTGCTCGGCTCATATCCGCGAGTTTGCGCCTCGATCCCAGCAGTTACTCGATCGCGAGTTTGAGTCTTCAATGTAGTTTTTTCTTGCAGAATAGGAGAGAATAGGGAGGGTTAGGCTGGGATCATTCTCTGCGAGATGATCTTAGTGCGGGAGACAAGTGTAGGAGAGGTGTACTGACTGTGTGGGCAGAACTTTGGAAGTGATTGCCCACCATTCTCAAAAGCCGCTGTGTCTCCCTGTCCCTGGGATAACAGGGGGCGATCAAACAGCACAATACCCCCCCCTCCCCTCCAACTCCAGAGGAATCCGCTCCCCGATGGGCCGCTGCGGCGACAAGTGGCAGTTCGCCCACACCCCGAGCTGCGCCACCCCAAGAACAAGACGTACCTTGGACACCATCAGCTTCTGCCCCTACGGGGAGCGTGGTCCTCTGGAGTTGCAGCGGGGCTGGGCTGGAGTTGCTGATCTGGGATCTCCGTGCTTGCAGTGGGCCTGGGGGTCGGTGTCCCGATGAGGGCGCAGCTCGGGCTGTGGGAGAACTGCCACTTGTCGCCGTAGCGGCCCATCGGGGAGCGGCTTCTGGTGGTCCTGACGTCTCCGGCCAGTTTGCAGTTTTCCTCTGGAGTTGGAACGGGGCTGGGCTGCTGCTGGCTGTGGGTCTCTGGGATCTCCGTGCTTGCAGTGGGCCTGGGGGTCGGTGTCCCGTTGGTCCTGACGTCTCCGGTGACTGGCACTGGCCTGCTGGCATCGCCGACGTGAAGACAGTGCAAAGCCCCCGCGCCGTTGCAATGGGCGGGGAGCTGGAGAGGGGAGGAAAGGGGTCACACACATGGCCGGGAAGCAGAAGGGTGTAGGGAGCGACAATCTGCTGCTGCCTGCCCGCTGAGTTAAAAAGTTCCCACGCAAGACTCACGATACACTGTATCGTGAGTCTACCGTGGGAACTTTTTAACTCAGCGGGCAGGCAGCAGCAGATTGTCAATTATTAACCCTCCCGCGCAATATGTCCTCACCTTCTCTTTTATGAATGGGGATTTAGTTCCCCTTTCTTCGAGGACTGATCGGAGGTTCCGCTGTCACCTCTGCGGGCCACCCTCGGTGAACTTCTTCAAGGACCGAAAAAATGTCCACTATTCGGAGCTTTTCGTTATTTGGAATTTCGGATAAAAGGTTGTGCACCTGTACTGGATTATTGTAAACAGAATTGTTGCAACTCCTGTCTTGAGAGGGAAGCAAATCTGCTTTGCCCGTTCAGTCTGACTCCAGGTGCACCCATTGTGGTTGACTCAAACCTCTTTAAAATGGCTCAATAATTAATCACTAGGGAAACAATGGGAGATAGATCAAAAATGGGGAATAGATCATAAGTACACATGCACTCCAACAACAGCCAAATCTACCTCCAACTGTGGGACTGCTGATTGAATGATTATCGATAAATTTAGACGATATATTAAAATTTGGATCATTAATAATCTCTCAATCTTTTCTGTAAGTTTACAGCAGAAGCTTTGGAACACTCTGCTTCAGAAGTCCGAGATACTGCTGTGCGGATTATCTTTAACATGTATCGACGTCATGGGAGTGTGATTTTGCACTATCTTCCACCTGATGATGCAAATATTCGTAAGAATGTGCTATACAAATCACTTTTTGATGGGTTTGCAAAAATAGACGGGAGGCCAACAGAAGCTGAACAACGAGTAAGTTCTATGGCGGTGAAAGTGTGCGTCCTTTGATTTCTGATCTTCATATTTTTCATTTCACTGAAAATGCCAAGGAGATGAACTTTGGTGTGTTATTTCTGTTAATCTCTTTATATATGCCATTTTTTAAAGGGGCTTAATTCATCATAAAACAGAAACGTGAATTCCACAAGCCATCCTAAATACATTGAGGGCAGCGGTGGCGCAGTGGTAGAGCTAGGATAGTACTAATGAAAGGGTATCGCTGGTCAGCATGGACTTGGTGGGCCTAAGGGCCGGTTTTCGCATTGTATCTCTAAACTAAAAATGTTACTTAATATACTAGAGAAATGAACGATGACATTTCTAAAGGAAATGTCACAATTCATTAAAAATAATTTGAAAATATTACAGATGTACTAGATTCACTTCTAATCTCTGGAAAAGGAACAAATGTGACGTAAGAAAGGGGGAAAATACTAAATACCATTGGAAGCAATGCAAGAAGCAATTTCACATGCAGATAAAAATGTTGTTTAATAAATTATTTATTCAGTCATGTTTCCACTAGGCACATAAAAAAGCTGTGGCAGACGAGGCAGAGAAGCGGAAGAAGGAAGAAATACGAGCTCTTCAGGAACAGCTGGCGGCATTGAGAGAAATACAGGCAGAAGTCCAGGCTGAAAAGGTGTATAAACCTGACTTAACAAGGTGCAATGTACAATGGTTCAGTAAAAAAAATAAAAAAATAACAAATTAATGAGCAGTGGGGGATAAATTGGGTGAGAGACTAATTGGATGTCTCAAGGAGCAAAAACAATGATGATCGATTAAATCGCATTTGTGTGCAAAGATCTCTAATTATTTACTTGGTCAATGGAATTTAACAGTTAACCTTAGGTAAGATATCTGAACAGATAAAATAGATATAACACATTTTTTCATATAGCTTGAGCGCTAATCACTAATTTATAATAGGCATGCTGTCCATCACATTTATCATTTTACTCTTATTGCTGCTCTGTATGACCTTTGTTTCCTCACCATGGTTCTATAATATAAAATGGTGAGCTGCAATAACTTTATTTAATAAAGAGCAAATATTTTTTTCATACTAACCAGAGGGAACCCTTGTTCTATAACTCACTTAGAATGCCCAGAATCTCTACTGGCTGAAATACAATCCATGCCACCTTGCCCAAAATGTAAACCTTTCAGACCTGGACTCATTCTGTCAAATCTGCATTCTTTCCAAAGCCAATATTCTTTCTTAAATGCAATCCCAAATATTGAACATGGATCTATAAGGAAGTTAAATCTACGCATGTATGTCCTTGCACTCTCAAGATAAAATATTAATGTCCTATTTGCCTCATTTATTTTGCTTCTGTATGCTGAAAAATATCTGCTTCTCAGACTTTTTAGCTTCATTACATGAAGAAAATATTAGATTCTGTTGATGAGGAGGATAAAACCTTTTACAGCTTGTTCACTACTTAATCTGCCACGGCTCAATTACAGATTTTTGCTCTTTTGGTGCTATTGTTTGTACCACATGGTGGTATCAATTAGTCTGAATTAGTATTTTACTTTATACTCTTTATTATAATTGTGGTGGAATGGAGAATTGGATAAAGCAATTAATTATATTGTACTATTATAAATATATATTTTCTCATTTTAATCAATTTTATACGAATATTAAGGGACTATTTCATGCTCCACTTGATTTAATTGTTTTAAATAATATCCTGTCAAACAGTACTGAGATGTATTTTGGAGGTTCATATAAATATTTTTATATTTACATTAGTACCTAAAATTTTCAACTAGTTTTGTTAAATGTGATTATGCTAACTCTGAGCAATTCGCATTCATTTGGTTGCTTCGTCAATGTCGGAATTGCATTCTATTAACAATTACATAGACATTAGACCATCTCGATTTTCTTTTTTAATAAAATAGCCCATGATTATTGGAATGTCTTCTCTTCTCAATATCCTTAGGTGGAAACCAACGAGTCCTAGATATTTATTTCTAGTTTTGCAATTTTCTCTTCTGACATTTTCCATATTATAATAATCCTGTAAATCTGTATGCTTTCCTCAAACTTCTTGGACTTCATCTTTTTATGTAGTGATGATTAATAAGTATATGATAAATCTGGCTTTCCTTAATTCCAAATACTTTATATGCTTTGAAGCATTTGATATTCTTAACCAAAGATAGTCACCAAATGCTGGAGGAACTCAGCGGGCCAGGCAGCATCTCGGGAAAGAAGGAATAGGTGACGTTTTGAGTCGAGACCCTTCGGTCTGAAGGAGGGCCTCGTGAGGTCAAAAATTAGGCCATTCGGCTCATCAACTCTACTCCGCCGTTCAATCATGGTTGATCTATCTCTTCCTCCTAACCCCATTCTCCTGCCTTCTCCCCATAACCTCTGACATCTGTACTAATCAAGAATTTATCTCTGCATTAAAAAATTCACAGACTTGGCCTCTACAGCCTTCCACGACAAAGAATTCCACAGATTCGCCACCCTCTGACTAAATAAATTTCTCCTCTTCTCCTTCCTAAAAGAACTTCCTTTATTTCTGAGGCTATGACCTCTGGTCCTAGACTCTCCCACTAGTGGAGATATCCTCTCCACATTCACTCGATCCAAGCCTTTCACTATTCTGCATGTTTCAATGAGGTCCCCCCTCATTCTTCTAAACTCCAGCGATTACAGGCCCAATGCCATCAAACGCTCATCACAGGTTAACTTACTCATTCCTGGGATCATTCTTGAAACGTCCTCTGGACCCTCTCGCAGTCTTGACCCGAAACGGAGTCTGAAGAAGGGTCTTGCACCGAAGTATCACCCATTCCTGCTATACAGAGATGCTGCCTGTCCCGCTGAGTTCCTCCAGCATTTTGTCAATTTTCGGTTTAAACCAGCTTCTGCAGTTCCTTCTGACACAATATTCTTCACCATCGTTTTTTAAACAGTAGTTTATATATTTTTTCTCCTTCACATCTCTTGCAAACATTTTCTAGTATTCCTATTTTGCAATATTAGCTGGTTTGTTTGAATTCAATTGCTTGCTTTGCATACCTCCCGATTTCTCGGATCCCCAACAATTTTTACCTTCGGTATAAGCACGTTTCTACATTTTCAATTCTTTGTTAACTGTGGTTGTTTAGTTAAGTACTGCTTTTGCAGCTTGCTTTATAAATTGTGGCAGTTTAAACTGCATTTTGAATGCCTCCCCTCTGTATTTCTGTATTTTAAATTAGCAATTTGGCTGAGTATAGTGTAATTGATTCTTGCTTTATTTTTTCAAAGTCAGCCTTGCTTAACTTGTAAAGCCTGGCTGATAACTCGCCCTTAAATCTAATATTGAATTTATCATTAACTCTCATTATATTTAAACTTCTATCAAATTGCACATTAATAGGATATGAGTCAGCAATTAACTTTTATTCCATGATGTGACTGATTTAATTCAACGGTGCTCATTTGCATGATTATAGAAATATGTAACAGGTAGAAAATTAAACTTCACTAACAGCAGATGAGGGAATCAAATTACTGACAATTTGGTGGTCTAATACCACAGACATGACAACTCTCTGGAAGCCAGAAAATATCTGAAGATGAAATATGCCTGCTGGTATCAATCTCAAAATATTTACACAAAGTCTGCAAATATAATTTTAATTTTTGTAATTGAAAGGAAGAAAAGTCTTGTTTTCAGATCCACCCTCTTTCGGATTAATTATTTAAACTTGTGGCAAGCTTGTAAAATATATACAGCTGAACGGTTGAACGTCTCTGCAGAGACCTTGTCAATCATTATTTATTTTCTCAAAACTTCCTGCTCAATGTCCATCCTTACTAATCCGTACATTGGCCGTACATTGGGGGGTGGGGGGTGGCGGGGGGAGAAGAAAGGAAAAAGGAGGAGGAGGAGCCAGTGGGCTGAGGAAGAGATAGGAAGGGGAGGAGACAGCATGGGCTAACTAAATTGGGAGAATTCAATGTTCATGCCACCAGGATGCAGACTCCCCAAGCGGAATATGAGGTGCTGTTCCTCCAATTTCCAGTGGCGCTCGCTCTGGCCATGGAGGAGGCCCAGGACAGAGAGGTCGGATACGGAATGGGAGGGGGAGTTGAAGTGCTGAGCCTCCGGGAGGTCAGGTTGGTTAATGCGGACCGAGCTGAGGTGTTCGGCGAAACGATTGCCAAGCCTACGCTTGGTCTCACCGATGTAGATCAGCTGACATCTAGAGCAGCGGATGCAATAGATGTGGTTGGGGGAGATGCAGATGAACCTCTGTCGCACCTGGAATATGCTGCTGCACCCGCTGAGTTTCTCAAGCTTTTTTGTGTACCTTCGATTTTCCAGCATCTGCAGTTCCTTCTTAAACACAACAGCAAAGTTTGAAAGTTGAAACAATATTGACGCACGCCCTTTTTGGTATTTCCTGGTTTTCTTTTAAATTATTTTCCAACTTGCTTTATAGGGAACAAGTTATTCTGTGGTGCTTCATTAGTTCCATTGTTTCCATTAATGTTTATATGTAATTTCCCATAGACAATGTAGGTTAAGCAATATCTGTACTCAAATGTATGCTGCCACATTTTAATTATAAACTATTTGCAATTGTTTATATATTTTTTCTCCTTCACATCTCTTGCAAAAGTTTTCTAGTATTCCTATTTTGCAATATTAGCTGGTTTGTTTGAATTCAATTGCTTGCTTTGCATACCTCCCGATTTCTCGGACCCCCAACAATAGCGAATTGAGGAATGCAGTTGAACAGAGACCTCGTCATATCGTTATTTATTTTCTCAAAACTTCCTGTTCAATGTCCATCCTTACTAATCCGCACATTGGCCTTCATCAGTCAAGAGTATTGAGTATAGAAGTTGGGGTGTTATGTTATAGTTGTACAAGATGTTGGTGAGGCCACATTTAACGTATTGTTTTCAGTTTTGATCACCCTGCTACAGGAAGGATGTTGTTAAGCTGGAAGGAGTGCACAGAAGATTTACGAGGATGATGCTAGGACGAGGGCCTGAGCTATTGTGAGATTGTGCAGACTAGGACTTAATTTTGCAGAGCTCAGGAGGCAGCGTGGTGATCTTACAGAGGTGTATAAAACCATAAGTGGAATATACGAATGCACAGATTCTTTTAGCCAGAGTTGGGGAATCACGAACCATAGGATATAGGTTTATGGTGAGAGGGGAAATTTTTGAATCTGAGGGTCCACGTTTTCACACAGGGTGATGGATAATGAAACAAGCTGCCAGAGAAGGCAGCTGAGGCAGGTGCAATATCAACATTTGAAAGGCATTTGACAGGAAATGGGTAGGAAAGGTTTAGGGCGATATGGGCAAAATGTGGGTGTAGGGTATAAGGGCATCTTGGTCAGCATAGGCAAGTTGGGCCAGAGGGGCTATTTCAGTGCTCCCTGACTAAATATTTTTGCATCTCTGAACCAGCATAGCTTCTTACTCTTTTCTTATCAATTTTCAAATGGTCACACTATACCAAGATTACCTTGTCTATCAGCACTAATAATTTTAATGGTTGTCCTTCTTAGGTGCATTGCATCTAACATGTCCAACCCCCGCCCAACTGCAAGCATTCCCATTTCTCCAATCTGTTTGGTATTTACCAGCACTGGGTATAATTCAGCAAATATTACCGTTGAGGTACTGCTTTTTAAATGCTTGCAATTTCAAGAAATGATATAATACCCATCTTTTTTTACTGATAAGTTTTAAAAAGGTTAAAGAACAGTGGAGGAGGGTAGGTCCTTTTCTAAGAAAAGACTAGCTTTCACTATTCTAATGTAGCATAACATTCTACAGCAAAGTTGTGGGGACACAAAAAAGCTGGAGAAACTCAGCGGGTGCAGCAGCATCTATGGAGCGAAGGAAATAGGCAACATTTCGGGCCAAAACCCTTCTTCACTGATGCGGGATGGGGGGAAGGCAGGGTGAAAGAAAGGAAAACAGAGGAGGAGGGGCCCGAGCGCTAGGGAGAGCCAGGAAGGGGAGGAGACAGCAAGGGTCAACAGAATTGTGAGAATTCAATGTTCATGCCACCAGGATGCAGTCTCCCCAAGCGGAATATGAGGTGCTGTTCCTCCAATTTCCAGTGGTGCTCGCTCTAGCCATGGAGGAGGCCCAGGACAGAGAGGTCGGATACGGAATGGGAGGGGGAGTTGAAGTGCTGAGCCACCGGGAGGTCAGGTTGGTTAATGCGGACCGAGCGGAGGTGTTCGGCGAAACGATCGCCAAGCCTATGCTTGGTCTCACCGATATAGATCAACTGACATCTAGAGCAGCGGATGCAATAGTTGTGGTTGGGAGAGATGCAGATGAACCTCTGTCGCACCTGGAATATGCTGCTGCACCCGCTGAGTTTCTCAAGCTTTTTTTGTGTACCTTCGATTTTCCAGCATCTGCAGTTCCTTCTTAAACACAAGTAAAATGTTTCACAAAAAAGCTGGAGAAACTCAGCGGGTGCAGCAGCATCTATGCTCCATAGATGCTGCTGCACCCGCTGAGTTTCTCCAGCTTTTTTGTGTAACCTTCGATTCTCCAGCATCTGCAGTTCCCTCTTAAACATAGTAAAATGTTTGATTGTTGAAACAATATTGACGCACGCCCTTTTTGATATTTCCTGGATTTAATCTGATGATGCGTTAACCAGGAAAAATGCTGCCATTCCAGTCCCTCTTAAAGTCATGTTTCAGTAGTATCTAAATCTTCATCCTACTTTCATGCATTTCATTGTACATGCAGCTGATCTGCCTTATTTTCTATATACTTTGCAGATAGTTGTAGGTTTTCTTTTAAACGATTTTCCAACTTGCTTTATAGGGAACAAGTTATTCTGTGGTGCTTCATTAGTTCCATTGTTTCTATTAATGTTTATATGTAATTTCCCATAGACAATGTAGGTTAAGCAATATCTGTACTCAAATGTATGCTGCCACATCTTAATTATAAACTATTTGCAATCGTTTATATATTTTTTTCTCCTTCACATCTCTTGCAAAAGTTTTCTAGTATTCCTATTTTGCAATATTAGCTGGTTTGTTTGAATTCAATTGCTTGCTTTGTATACCTCCCGATTTCTCGGATCCCAAGCAATAGCGAATTGAGGAATGCAGTTGAACAGAGACCTTGTCAATCATTATTTATTTTCTCAAAACTTCCTGCTCAATGTCCATCCTTACTAATCCGTACATTGGCCTTCATCAGTCAAGAGTATTGAATATAGAAGTTGGGGTGTTATGTTATAGTTGTACAAGATGTTGGTGAGGCCACATTTAACGTATTGTTTTCAGTTTTGATCACCCTGCTACAGGAAGGATGTTGTTAAGCTGGAAGGAGTGCACAGAAGATTTACGAGGATGATGCTAGGACGAGGGCCTGAGCTATTGTGAGATTGTGCAGACTAGGACTTAATTTTGCAGAGTTTAGGAGGCAGCGTGGTGATCTTACAGAGGTGTATAAAACCATAAGTGGAATATACGAATGCACAGATTCTTTTAGCCAGAGTTGGGGAATCACGAACCATAGGATATAAGTTTATGGTGAGAGGGGAAATGTTTGAATCTGAGGGTCAACGTTTTCACACAGGGTGATGGATAATGGAACAAGCTGCCAGAGAAGGCAGCTGAGGCAGGTGCAATATCAACATTTAAAAGGCATTTGGCAGGAAATGGGTAGAAAAGGTTTAGAGCGATATGGGCAAAATGTGGGTGTAGGGTATAAGGGCATCTTGGTCAGCATAGGCAAGTTGGGCCAGAGGGGCTATTTCAGTGCTCCCTGACTAAATATTTTTGCATCTCTTTGAACCAGCATAGCTTCTTACTCTTTTCTTATCAATTTTCAAATGGTCACACTATACCAAGATTACCTTGTCTATCAGCACTAATAATTTTAATGGATGACCTTTTTAGGTGCATTGTATCTAACATGTCCAACCCCCGCCCAACTGCAAGCATTCCCATTTCTCCAATCCGTTTACTATTTACCAGCACTGGGTATAATTCAGCAAATATTACTGTTGAGGTACTGCTTTTTAAATGCTTGCAATTTCAAGAAATGATATAATACCTGTCTTTTTTTACTGATAAAGTTTTAAAAAGGTTAAAGAACAGTGGAGGAGGGTAGGTCCTTTTCTAAGAAAAGACTAGCTTTCACTATACTATTTGTATTGGGGGGGGGGGGGGAGAAGAAAGGAAAAAGAAGGAGGAGGAACAAGTTGTTCTGTGGTGTTTCATTAGTTCCATTTGTTTCCATTAATGTTTATATGTAATTTCCCATAGACATTGTAGGTTAAGCAATATCTACTCAAATGTATGCTGCCACATCTTAATTATAAACTATTTGCAATCGTTTATATATTTTTTCTCCTTCACATCTCTTGCAAAAGTTTTCTAGTATTTGATATTTGATCAAACTTTGAGGAATAATATCTATCTATCTTGGAACTATCCTGTTTGCTTTTGCATAAAGCAATTTGATAACTGCAAATAATAATTTCCACATTTGATGTGAAGATCAGCTTTATGGTATTTGAAGGAAAAAAACTGCTTACTTTTAATATGATTAAGAAAATGTTGTTTTGCAAGAGTGTGGTATTACGACCGTCCCATTTAATAATTCTGCATAATGACATGTAGTCCAATCTTATAAAATGGTTTTGGTTAAAGTTAATGTTTACAGTGGTTCTATGAAAATCTTATGAATTATATATAAAAGTATAAAATGCTGGAAACACTTGGCAGATTAGGCAGCATCTGTGGAAAGAGAAACAGAAATAAAAACTTCTACTGATTTAAAAATCACCTATGGAAGTTGAAATGTGATTTGCCTAACAGGACGGTACAAAATGAAAACAATGTTTTTACAATAAAAAGCTTGAAGCACTCACTATTGAGGTAGCGTGCAAAAATTGTGCTTTTGAGTTTTTTTTTTGTCAAATTGCAAAGCATTTTTATTGGTATTGCAGCTATAATTATTCATAATTAAGAGGATTCTAATAGTTTAAATATCACTTTTTTTCAGGGGAAGGATGTCGAGAACAGCAAACATTCTAAAACAGGTTTGTGTAAATTTATTTCCATTATTTATTCGCAAATGAGAGAAAAGTGGATAAGCTTTTGTCGTTCAGCTATGAGACTAGTAGACTGGGATTTAAATTTAGATCTCATTCCCAGTTTACAAAGAAGCAAACATTATTGGAGGAATGTGGGGACGATGTCTCAGCTTTTGGAAAATTAGAGGACAGGCTGCGAAAGGAGGGAGGCAACTATTTTATGAATAGCAAGTGTAGCTATTTTCCACACAACCGAAGGGACCTTTTTCATTATTTTAAATACATTCTATATCACAAATAACAGACAAATAAATAATTAAGTCCGTTGATCTGTTAAACAAGCAGTCTAATTGAAGCCAAATGCCCAAAATTCACTTGTGACTTCAAACATTCAAAGGTGACTTTTGTCCAGACAAAGTAGCGAGGGGTGCATTTGCATGGTTTTATATAGACAATTGAATCTGCTTGGTCATTTAGTGAGGTGTTACGTGTAGGCAGGCTCTTGTTCACTGTGAATTATAAAAGTTGGTTACTCAGTACAAGTCCCAATAGAAGCAATTGTCCATCACAGAAGTAGGTTCCTTATCTTCCAAATTTAGATTCCTTATCTTTCAAATACATGTAAATTGTTGAAGCTCTTTCCAATTATTTATACTTTTGGGAACATCCAAGATTGTTTCAGTCTTATTTGCTGAAGACCTTGCTGCAGATAAGCAGACATTTTTTATATTATCCTGCACAGTGTTTTGCCACAGTGGGCTGTTTGCAACATTTTAAATTGAGTGTTGGTGCAAAAAAAATTCTGCACAATTAGTGTCGTACTACAGTCTCGGCTTTGTAATCAGATTGCGGATGAATGACTCACCATGAAGAATATCGAGTCTATTAAGGCACTTTATGGACAGATTTGTCTTTTCAAATTTAACAGAAATTCAGGTTTGGCATTTGCACTCAAGCTGAGATAATATCTTATTGATTGTTACAATAGTAAAAAATATAGAAGTGAATAATTCCAAACAAACATTCAGCAGGCATCTGTTGTGATGTGAAGAATTAAAAATGTTTCAGTTAATATTTGAGAATTTTCCTATGTGTTTGTGTTTCATTCAATTAAAGTGAGGCTGAAATTTAATATGCAATAACATTTGAAATTGGAATAACTGAAAATTAAGAAATAAAGCAAGAAATAGCTCCCCTTTGGTCTTGCGTGTCAGTTTTGTCATTCTTCAATATCTTGAATAATTTTACTTCAGAGCACTTTCTGATACCAGTTATAAATCTCTTGAATCCCTTGCACAAAACACAAAGTGCTGTTGGAACTCAGTGGGTCAGGCAACAAATAGGGAGGGAATGGACAGGTGACATTTCAGGTATCCTTGAATCTATTAATGTTTGAAAAACTGTCATTCTGTATAATTGAAATGAAAAGGTGATTTGGTTGTAATCTTTCCAGACCAGGGAACAAAAGTTCCTGCTTCTCAGCCAGAGATACCATTTGAACAGTCCACAGTTGCTGATTATTTGGATAAGTAAGTCCACATTTAACACCTGTCTAAAAGCAGACTCTTTTACGATATGTCTAAAGTTAATTTGTCTCCTTTGTGATTGAACAGGGTTGTAAATTGTGCAAGATTTTCCCAGAAGCACAGCAATTGTATTGCAAATGAATTGAATTTGGGGTGTACCTTTGAAAAACATAATATCCACGTTCATACATAAATTGCTTGATATGTAATTGTCAGGTTAATCTGATTGTAATTCCAAGGTTTCAGGCTATGACGAGGAAGGGAAAGTTGATCTTTTTACTTCGTATTGAAAACATTTAGATACAGGTGTTTAACAGCTTGTGGGGACATTTTGGATATTTGGCCTTTATAACAAGAGGAATAGAGTATTGGAGCAAAGAGGTCCTACTGCCACTGTACAGAGCCATAATGAGACCACACCTGGAGTATTGTGTGCAGTTTTGGTCCCCTAATTTGAGGAAGGACATTCTTGCTATTGAGAGAGTGCAGCGTAGGCTTACAAGGTTAGTTCCCGGGATGGCGGGGTTGTCTTATGCTGAGACAATGGAGCAGCTGGGCTTGTACACTCTGGAGTTTAGAAGGATGAGAGAGGATCTCATGGAAACATATAAGATTGTTAAGGATTTGGACATACTAGAGGCAGGAAACATGTTCCCGATGTTGGGGGAGTCCAGAACCAGGGGCCACAGTTTAAGAATAAGGAGTAAGCCATTTAGAATGTAGACGAGGAAACACTTTTTCTCACAGAGTGGCGAGTCTGTGGAATTCTCTGCCTCAGAGGGCGATGGAGGCAGGTTCTCTGGATGCTTTCTAGAGAGAGCTAGATAGGGCTCTTAAAAATAGCGGAGTCAGGGGATATAGGGAGAAGGCAGGAACGGGGTACTGATTGGGGATGATCAGCCATGATCGCATTGAATGGTGGTGCTAGCTCGAAGGGCCGAATGACCTACTGCTGCACCTGTTGTCTATTATTGTCCACCACTGTAATTGTGATAATGGGCTTATAACAGTGCAGACTGATCTATTTTAAAGTCAATTTAGAACTCATTTGAGAAATCTTTTTCCAATCTGGTAAGATAATGTATAGCCAATCTTACATAAAATTCACAGAATAATTGGGGAGCATTGTTCACACTACTCCATTCTTTGATTTGTTGAAGTGGGAACAGATTCATAAGATCTTTGTATAATCTGCATGCTGGTGGAGAGCATGAGTCTGCACCAGACTCTTGAAATAATAGTGGGGACAATGGGCTCGTGCTATGTTTCTGCCACAGCGGTGCTTTCAGTAGTACATCTTTCTAAGTATATAAATGCTATAATAACCCCTCAGCACTCAGTTTCTTCAATGTACCACATAAACATGAAACTGATTACTGCATGAATTAAAAAGTTCTTCATTTGTGTAAGCCACTTGTGCAGGAATCAGTGCAGCTTGAAATCACAAGTCTGCATTTGGTAATTGTTTAGAACTTGAAGTCAAACTAGTTTCTAATTTATAGTTGCATTTGAATTGTTTTTCTAAATAAATACTCTGCCTTGAGATTGTACTTTTGCCATCAAGTTGCATTCTTATTAAATTATCTTTCTGTAGTGGGTTCATAACAGTTGTCTGTTTCTGCTTCTCTGTTAATCCAAATGCTAGAAGATCCAGAAGTCAGTCTGTTTTTATTTAAAATGTATATTTTGTTGGTTGCTGTCTTCCATTATTGAACTGAGTTTGTTGCATCTCAATTTCCTCTTTCAGTTTATGCATATTCTGTGGGGAGAGGAATGAAATGTTTACAGATGAAGGCTTGGACATCCATTACTGGAAGCACTGTCCAATGTTGAGACGGTGTGAGCATTGCAAACAAGTATGTTGAATTAACTGGCAATTTGTGTTATAGCCACATTCAACTGGCATTGCTTTCTGAATAGGAGAAATTCAAGTAGTGTTTAAACAATATGTTTACGTACTATATGCAAAAATACCATTTGTATTGGGGCATGTGTCCTTAAATATTTTGTGTACCCAAACATAGAACAGTGCAGCATTGGAAAAGGCCTTTCGGCCACCATATCTGTACCAATCATGATGCCAATCAAAACTAATCCCATTTGGCTGCACATGGTCTATATCCCACCATTCCCAACCTGTTCATGTGTTTGCCTAAATGCATTTTAAGCATACCTATCTACCACTCCCTTTAGCAGCACGTTCTAGGCACTTACCATTCTCTGTAAAATTAAAACTTGCCCTACACATCTTTAAAACTTTCCTCCTCTCACCTTAAACCTATGCACTCTTGATTTTGACCATTCATCCCAGGAAACAGCTTCTGGTTATCTACGCTATCTACCCTCTCAATCTTATCACCTTTATCAGATCGCCTTTGTTCAACCTCTCCTTATAACTAATCCACTCCGAACCAAGGAACATCCTGGTGAACATCTTCTCACCGTCTCTAAATATCGGCCTCATGTCCTTCCTGTAATGGGATATCAGTACTGCACACAATACACCTAATCCAGCCAAACCAACATTTGTTACAGCTGCATATGTCAACACTTATGCACAGCGTTCTGACTGATAAACACTTTTACCACTCTCCACTTGTATTGCCAGCTTCAGGAATCGATGGACTTTCACTCCAAAATTCCTTTGTAAATCTATGCTCCTAAGGATCGTACCATTTACTGTATACATCCCTTTTGCACTTAACCTCCTATAATGCAACACCTCACGCTTGTCATCCAGATTAAATTCCATCTTCCATTTGTTCACCGAAATTTCTAACTGATCTAAATGCTTCTAGATTGTGCTGCATTGTGGCCGGGGAGGGAAGTAGGTCAGGTAGCTGCGAGCAGCCGCTGAGACCAGATAGCGGAACCGTCCGCCACCTCAGCACCTTCTGCCGGCCCGCTCACCTCTGGCAGTGCTCTCTCCGTCTGAACATCTCTCTCCTGCCGCTCGCTGGCCTCGCTCATGTCAGCTGCTTCCCGCAAATCCTTAAATTCCAACTGCCGCCGGGAGCAGGACATGGCCTCGCTGTGCTGGGTGATACTGCATGGCATTCACTGCCCGGCATTCACAACCCAGTTGAGAGAAGACCAGAACTGGTAGCTCAATGCTCCAGGGTACAGTTGTTTCAAATAAAATATAGAGGGATGTAAATAAGCTGTGGGAGTTAAGATTCGATTTACATCTGTCATTATGAGCTGTAATGTTTCAATTTTATTTATCCTGCTTCTAGCCAGTATAAGTATCATGTACACTCGTGTAACCTCAAGTTTGTCAATTTAATTTGACATCTTCAAAAAGATCAATACAGTACATTTAGTATCAAATTAAATTATTTTTTGTGTTTTCCTATGTTTTGGTGAAATGCATGTGTCAAGAGTAGGCAAAACATACATTTTCTATGGAGAATTACATTCATGTTTATAAATGACATGAATATACCTTTTACAAACACAGCAATGTAATTGTGGTTTTCTACCTTCATTTTAATAGACTTCCATGTAGAAAGTTGCACTTAAATATTCAATATGCTAAAAATATGACACAGTATTTAAGCAACATTAGCCATAAGCACAGAAACAGGCCCTTCAGCCCGTCATCGATACCCCATCAAAGCACTTCAGTTTCAGGAGCAGAATTAGGCAGTCTCCTCTGCCGTTCAATCATGGCTGATCTATCTTTCCATCTCAGCCCCATTCTCCTGCCTTCTCCCCATAACCCCTGATACTCTTACTAATCAAGCTGTCAATCTCTGCCTTAAAAATATCCACTGACTTGGCCTCCACAGCCATCAATGTCCCATAGATTCACCACCCTCTGACTAAATAAATTGCTCCTCATTTTTCTAAAGGCATGTCCTTTTATTCTTAGGCTATGGCCTCTGGTTCTAGGCTCTCCCACTAGTGGAAACATCCTCTCCACAGTCCCATTTGCCCACATTTGAACTATATGCATCTAAAACATTCCTATCCGTGTACCTGTCCAAGTGTTTTTAAATACTGTTGTAGTACCTGCTCCAGCTACTTCCTCTGGCAGATTGTTCCATATACCACCACCCTCTTTTATGCAACATTCTTGTCCATGATACGATGAATAAATATGCAGCAGTGGAGCATTACGTGGATGCAGTTCAGCCATTCCAATATTTAGGTCATGCATTTATATATTAATAATCACCCTGTTTTGTGCAACATTCTTTCTCATAATATTGTGAATAAATGTGCAGCAGTGGTGGAAGAGAAGCAATTCCACTGGTAAATATGTACATTTGCACTGGGTAAGACCGGGACTTAAGTTAATTGGCACCCTTCATTTTGCCATTCCTTACTTGGTTGACAAAGTAACGTTAAAGATGTCATCTTTGGAAATACTACAACCCAAAAGTTAAACATTTTCTGAACTATGTGCTGGAAGCTCAAAATTTCTCCTGCACAATGGAGATGCTGTGAAAATAGCAGACTCAACAGAAGTAAGAAATGAAGTAAGGAAATATGTAGGAGGAAATGGCTTGGCCAATATATTGTGCATTGGTCATATAAAATGAATTGAATTGCACGTTTTACCTCAATCCTGGTCGTGAGGTCTGATATCTGCTCTTTTTCTGATAAAGAGTATGACATTTCAACAACGTGCTAGAATGAATGAGGACAACAGGGCCGTGAGTCCTAAAAGAACAGACTACACGGTAGTATAAGTCTGCAACATGACTAACTTAATGGTGATTAGTTTGTACAGAATTACGTTTTTTTTTAAAACGGATCATAACGTCAACGGAGTGTAGACTTAAATAAGCGGATGATTTTTTTAAATGTTTTAGATTTTCTTAGTCTTTTCATTTGCAATAGGATTCAGAATCGGATAGTATGAAAACAAGCCCTTTGGACCAACTTGCAAATGCCAACCAAGATCTACAAGTTCCACCTGCCCACATTTGGCCTTTATCTTTGTTATAATATGCCTTAACTACTTCCTCTTGCAGCTCGTAAATAACCCCACCCTGTGGAAAACGTAGCCCCTCAGATTCCTATTAAGTTTTTCTCCTCTCACTTTAAACCTGTATTCCTTGGTTCCTAATTCCTCTACTCTGTTAAAATACTATGCATTTAGCCTATCTATTCCCCTCATGATCTTTAACTCCTCCAAAGGATCTCGTGTGTAGGAAGGAACTGCAGATGCTGGATTACACGGAAGATGTCCCGCTGAATTACTCCAGCATTTTGTGTCTAGAGGAGCACCCCTCATCCTCCTGCGCTCCAAAGAATAAAGTCCCAGCCTGCCCAACCTCTCCCTATAATTCGGGCCCACAAGTCCTGACAACATCCTCATAAATCTTCTCTGCAGTCTTTCCAGCTTAACAACATCCTTTTCAGTTTAACAACTATTAAGCAGAGTGACCAAACCATAACACCATACACCAAATGCGGCCTCAACAATGTCTTGTACAACTGTAACATAACATCCCAACTTCTATACTCTGACCGATGAAGCCCAATGTGCCAAAGACCATCTTAACTGCACTATCTACCGGTGATGCAACTTTCAATGAACTGTGTACCTGTACTCTTAGAGCCCTCTGATCTCGAACACTCTCCAGGGCCCCACCATTCAGTGTGAATGTCTTTCCCTCGTTTGACTTCCAAAAATGCAACACCTTGCCCTCTTCCCCAATTGAACAAGATCTTCGGTAATTTTTGATAACCATTTTTGATTACTATTTATGATACCACCCACTTTAGTGTCATGTGCAGCTTACTAACCACATAAACCACAAACAGCAATGGGGTCAGCACTAATCCCTGAGGCACACCACTAGTCATGGGGCTCCAATCTGACAATAGGTGCAGGAGTAGGCCATTCGGCCCTTCGAGCCAGCACAGGCATTCAATGTGATCATGGCTGATCATCCCCAATCAGTACCTCGTTCCTCTCGGTCTGTACGAGAGTCTCCTCTCCAGATCCCCCGACTCCGCTATCTTTAAGAGCCCTATCTAGCTCTCTCTTGAAAGTATCCAGAGAACCGGTCTCCACCGCCCTCTGAGGCAGAGAATCCCACAGACTCACAACTCTGTGTGTGGAAAAAGTGTTTCCTCATCTCAGTTCTAAATGGCTTACCCCTTATTCTTAAACTGTGGCCCCCCCGGTTCTGGACTCCCTCAACATCGTGAACATGTTTTCTGCCTCTAGCGTGTCCAAACCCTTAATAATCTTATGTTTCAATAAGATCCCCTCTCATCCTTCTAAACTCCAGAGTATACAAGCCCAGCTGCTCCATTCTCTCAGCATATGACAGTCCCACCATCCCGGGAATTAACCTTGTAAACCTACGCTGCACTCACTCAATAGCAAGAATGTCCTTCCTCAAATTAGGGCACCAAAACTGCACGCAATACTCCAGGTGTGGTCTCACTAGGGCCCCATACAACTGCATAAGGACCTATTCGCTCCTAAACTCAACTCCTCTTGTTCTGAAGGCCAACATGCCATTCACTTTCTTCACTCCCTGCCTCTGGAAAGCAACCTTCCACCATCGCCCTCCGCTTCCTACTATGAAGACAATTCTCTATCCAGTTAGCTAGTTCTCCCTGGATTCAAGTCTTTATTTAAGTGTTTAAAAAAGAAACAATAATAACCAGACATCCATCCACCCAGTTAATTAGCTAAGTATTGAGAGTTGCAAATTGATGTCGGCTAACTAAAAAGTTGTGGTACCACAGAGTGTGCATCAATGGATTGTATTAAAGCATGGTATGCAATGCCTACTGAGTGCAATGTCTCTGATTTGGTGAGTAAAGGACTTTGCTGTGCAGAGGCAGCAATAGTGTAACTATTTATTTAAGGTATTAGGTAAATTAGCAAGCCAATTTAATCAAGGCAGGGCAGGACAACACAAACATATACAATGAATATCTTGTGCCATGTGGAATTCCAAGAAGAATGTAGCCTGTGCTGAGACCACAGAGCCACCAAAGGTTGAGCTGTACAGAGACTGAGGAGCACAAACAAAGTTTTGGCTGTCATGCTCTGTGTAGACTATGATGTTTGGAGCCATTTGGACAAGCACATGGACTCTCTTCTTTGATTGGAATGTGCAACCCCTAAAATGGAACCTATCAATTTCCCTCTAGTAACAGTAGGTCTCCCACTATGCAACTGAAAGGTTTTAGTTTTGGACCTGTACCTCTTAGGCGACTCTTTAGGCGACTGCTAGGGACTAGCTGTAATGGAATTCACCTACAACACCTGGCTGCAACCTACGACAGCAAAAATTGTCGCCGCTGTAGCTGAAAATCTTTCAACATGTTGAACATTTTGCTGCAGTCGCCTGTAGTTGCCCAAAAAATAGACAGGCGCATAAGTTGTTGCAATTCTTAGTTTCTGTTTAAAATTAGTAGAAAGCATTAGAAAGGAAAATTAGCAGAATAATAAATGTGCAGCAGTGGTGGAAGAGAAGCAATTCGAGAATTAATAGGTCCCCGTAGATTTTTTGGTTGTTGTCCTCACTAATTTTGAATGTAAATTCTAAAAGGCCAATAATTTCTAAACGTCTCTCTTAAATTAAACCTCATGGGGTGTGTCCAAGTATTCAAAGTGGCATGTTATGTCAAGCATGATATCAGAAAAATTACATTGCAGTTGCACTTGACTTAAAGATGGAATAGACAATGATACAAGCCATTTTTTGGTTGCAATGTGAGCAGAATAGGTGGTTGCATGGATTATAATGGCATGTTAAAACATAGAATGGACTGATTGGACATTACAGGCAAGTGTTGGGTCATATAGTTTGGACATGCAAATCACAGATATTTAAAATGATAAAACTGGAAACCCAAGGGACTAGATGGTCCATGTATGTAGATCATTGAAATGTTATGGATAGATTCGCTTTTCGTTTAACCTACAAACTGAAATGCTGTGATTCAGAAATAATTTTGAATTTCCTTCTCTATCCAGGTGGTAGAAATAGCCAGCCTCACTGAGCACAGGCTAACCGAGTGTGATAAAAAAGATAGCTTTGGGAAGTGTCAGCGCTGTAGTGAGGCAATAGCAAAAGAGGATCTCCAGGAACATCTGAAGACAAAGAACTGCAATGGTAAGCCAAAAAATATTATTACATCTAATTTAATTTTTTTCATTAAGGTTAAGGAAATTACACATAACAATCTTGGTTTGACCAAGTCACTTTAGGAGAACATGATCATAAATCCCATTTGACCATATACACACACGGTGCATCAACCTAATTTCACATGCTTCTACATTCACACTTATGTACAGGCACTCACCAACTTGTGTAATAGGTGAGTTACGTAAATACGCACCTGCGTTAACAATTCACAATAGGTGGTCCCATTTCCTGAATGACCTGTATTATCCATACGGGAGGACAACGAAGGCTTCCTGCCAGTTTCATAGATATAAAAGCGTTTTCCGTTTGAGCCACTTTTAATGCGACACTAGGAAGGCGAGCACGAACGAGGGAGGCAGTGGATAGTAACTCTGTCTGGGGTTACAACGTTAGTTGGAGCAACGGCAGTGTCAACAGGTGCATTTTGTGGAAGATGTTGACGACTCCTTCGCAAATTACACTCCCTCCCTTTCCATTAGCTGTTGCTTTGTACACTGCCACTTCACCATTGCCTCCTCCCTAGAGGTCACCAACTTCCACCTTGACCCCAGGTAGGAGGAGGAGCGGCCACAGCAACGGCTGACAGGAAGGGGCGACACCTGGTGAGAGGGGAGGGAGCCCCATAGAGCAAGACCGAGAGCATCCTGTAGCAGTCTGAAAAAGGGTCCCGACCTGAAATGTCACCTAACTATGTTTTAAAGAGATGCTGGCTGACCAGCAGAGTTACATCAGCAATTCGTGTCGTTTTGTGTATTAACCAGCATCTCTGGTTAATACAGTAGGTTCCTCTTGTTATAAAGACCAACATGCCATTTGCTTTCTTCACTGCCTGCTGTACCTGCATGCTTACTTTCATAGTAAGTACTTTCACACGGTGCCTCAGGAAAGCCATCAGCATCCATAAAGACTCATCACACCCCTGTAACGGACTGTTTGAACTACTTCCCTCCAGCAGACATTACAAGACCCCCAATACCATGTGCCCTAATTTTGCCCGCTAATCTCCTATATGGGACCTTATCAAATGCCGATATGACAGTAAAATTAAATTTTGAATTGAAGCAAAACATCAAAACACATACCTTAATTTCTGACACTGTATAAAACTGCGACCTAATGCAGGCTGTAATAAAAACAATTTTATCATTGCCTGGGTGGTGCCCAACATATCCTTGGGCCTGCCTTGGCAATTTTGGAAACAAATTTTGAGAACAAAAGAAATGCTGAACAAGGTCCTGAGGGAGTTCATTGTCTTTGAGAAATTGATATGAATCTGGATTAGTTTACACATTAATGATTATATTCAGGTACTACAAATAAAAGCTTTGCGTTGATGGTTTTGTCTTGCCCCAGATAAAAACAAAAGGCAGATGAAATTGGACTACTTTTCCTGGAGATGTATTTTTCATGAAATTTTTCTCAACTTCCATTATATAATGTAATCAATGTAACAGTCATTCTTAAATACTTTATCTGTTGTTTATCAGTGAACACAGTGGCCGGTGTGGGCAAGTTGGTCCAAAGAACCTGTTTCCACACTCAATGACTGTATAACTGACAGTGGACTGGATGGGACATTTTTGGTCAAGAAGCTGCAAAAAGATTATTTCTAAGACTCCACAGCTGTTTCCATTCACTTGCCATCATCAAAGGAGCAACTTAATTCACTGCTGCTTGTTACCTGTGCTCAAGTTAGTTTCAAAAATGAGTGCAGTAAAACTCCAATAATCTGCAGCAAATGCAAACTACATTTCTCTTCCCTGTAAAAGACTATTTCACCATCTGGGTGTAGAAATAAGAGATTACATGCCATAATCCAATTTATATGTGCAAATCCTGAACAAAATAATGTAATGTGAATATTGCAAAGAGCGTCCAATATTTTGCAGAAATCTTTTAAATCTTTTAGAAACATAGAAAATAGGTGCAGGAGGAGGCCATTCATTGTGATCATAGCTGATCGGCCCCAATCAATAACCCATGCCTGCCTTCTCCCTATATCCCTTGATTCCACTAGCCCCTAGAACTCTATCTAACTCTCTCTCAAATCCATCCAGTGATTTGGCCTCCACTGCCCTCTGTGGCAGGGAATTCCACAAATTCACAACTCTCTGGGTGAAAATGTTTTTTCTCACCTCGGTCTTAAATGGCCTCCCCTGATATTCTAAGACTGTGACCCCTGGTTCTGGACTCGCCCAACATTGGGAACATTTTTCCTGCATCTAGCTTGTCCAGTCCTTTTATAATTTTATATGTTTCTATAAGGACTCCCTTCATCCTTCTAAACTCCAGTGAATACAAGCCTAGTCTTTTTCAATCTTTCCTCATATGGCAGTCCTGCCATCCCAGGGATCAATCTTGTGAACCTACGCTGCACTGCCTCAATAACAAGGATGTCCTTCCTCAAATTAGGAGACCAAAATTGTACGCAATACTCCAGTTGTGGTCTTACCAGAGCCCTATACAACTGCAGAACAACCTCTCTACTCCTTTACTGAAATCCTCTTGTTATGAAGGCCAACATTCCATTAGCTTTCTCCGCTGGCTGCTGTGCACGCCAACTTTCAGTGACCGATGTACAAGGACACCCAGGTCTCGTTGTACCCCCCCCCCCCTTACCTAACCTAACCCTATATAAATAAGATTATTATATTATTATTATTATACCTAACCTAACCCCATTGAGATAATAATCTGCCCCCTTGTTTTTGCCACCAAAGTGGATAACCTTACATTTATCTATATTATACTGCATCTGCCACGCATCTGCCCACTCATTCAACCTGTCTAGGTCATCCTGCAACTAATGACATCCTCTTCACAGTTCACACTGCCACCCAGCTTTGTGTCATCTGCAAACTTGCTAGTGTTGCTCCTAATTCACTCTTCCAAACCATTACTATATATGGTAAACAGTTGCGGCCCCAACACCGAGCCTTGCGGCACTCTACTATGGACTGCGTCAGTGCTTTCATTTTATTTGTTTATAGGCTATGGGTGTCGTTGGCAAGGCTATAACCTTTATTTATTGTTCATCCTTAAATGTCTCTATAGAGGCAGTTAAGAGTCACATATAGATCAGATCAAGTAAGGATGGCAGGTGTCTTTCTTTGGGAGTCATAGTGCACCAGCTGGGTTATGCAAGTCATCTTCTATTTGTGAAAGTTCCCAGTATTGATAGCTTTTTATTCCAGATGTACCTAATTAATTGATTTCAATTCACCATCTGGTCTGGTGGTCTCAGGTTCTTATCTCCAGATTATGAATCCAGGTTTATCAATGCAGCCCATTCACAACCACTTTGCTACCATAATGAATAACAAATGATCTCTTAACAGAGTTGAAGTGGAAACAATTTTTTTTAGTATGTTGCCAGAGATGGAAATATTACTTATGTTCACAAGTGGACAGTTTATCTACAAAGGTGCAAAAATGTTATTAATTAGAATGCGTGATGCAGAGAGTAATGAAGTGTTGTTCTGTAACTTTCTGCAGCCGCCAAGCCTGAGAAAATTGCCAATCACTGTCCACTCTGCCATGAAAATTTCCAGCCAGGAGAGGAGGTAAGAACTTGAAAAATGTTTTGGGAATTCTATAGACTCCCTTCATTTCTATGCAGTAGTTTTTTATTATAGATGAGTTGTTGCCTTCCCCCCCTTTTCCTTCCCCCCCCCCCCCCCCCCCCCCCCCCCCCCCCCCCCCCCCCCCCCCCCTTTGTTTTTCTGGTGCTTTTGTTCCCTATCCCTAACATGGAGGTATTAAGCTAATCAGTTCTGTTTGTGTCCCTCAACTGAATGAGCTGACTCAATGTGGACCAGGGATTGGATTTTAGTTAAAATGTGAATATGGTTTCTTGTATTTTTTGCTGGTTAGTAATTTAGAAGATTCATGACAGACTTATTTGATAATCTGGTGTGCATTACCTAACTGGAAAAGGATCATATGGGTAGTCTATTTCACAACTAGGCTAGCACGGCAGTAAATGGAATGAGAATACAATAGGTTTTTTATGAGCAAGCACTTTTATTATTATTATTGGGGTTGATTGCAACCTTGGCTATTGGATAATTGCCAAGTCAGGATGATGCATGCAAGGTTAGTTAGATAGAGATGATAAATATTTGGCCAGTTGACTGGACTTTGGGAATCAATTGCTAGTCATGCGCAAAATTGCCTTTTATCATTTTACATATTTTGCTGTCTTAACAGAATTGTTTGTACCCGACCAATTCTGTTACTAACTCGTGTCCCATTGCTGTTTGAAGAAGCACGGCTGAGAGTGAATCGCTTGAATGGCGAATGAGCATTCTGACTACACGGAGTGCAAATGCAATGGGAACAATAGGTCTCCTGGAGTTCATTCTATATATATTTCTGAAGACCACTGCGGTGGTTGCCAAAGAAGCGGCGACTTCATTATCTGCAAATGGTTGCCTACCTTACCAATTGAAGAAAGCACACACTGCCAGAGGAAGAAAAGAAAATCTGGGGCCTCGGGCATTTCAGATACTTCCTAAGGAAATACTTCCATAAGTATCCTGCAAAGTAAAATTCCATAATGCAAATCACAATCTTCACACTGCAATTTTTAAACTATATATCAAATATCAGCTGGGAGAGTCTAGTGGAGGTAACGATTGACACCCAGTCAATGGCATGCTATAAAATCTATTTTCTGATGAGTGCCCCCTTGCTTAAGCTATTGACCCAAAATACACTTTCCTCATAGTGCTTCACTCTTCATGTCAAAATACTGAATTAATCCCTTTAGACTGCTGCTCGGCATCAATGGTGGCTAGTTGGCAAGTAATGCACATAAAAACATTCTCATTTTGTGGTTGCAGAAATGAATTGTAGGACTAACATTCCAATCCAACAAAGTTCTTATAAAGGGCAATTATGTACCTGATATAATCATATGAAATAGCATACTCTTGAATGGGATTTGATGCTTTTCAATTGATGCTATTACATTTTCTCATTTCATTTTATAGTTTCATTTCATTCCTTTTTTAAATTTTGTTGGACTTTTGTTCATGGACTGCCAAGTGTATTCTTGTCTGCCTATTTCAAATTTCTCTTTCATATGTGGTTTCATTTGGCTTATCAATCTAATGTTCCCATTTGGAAGTGGGATACCGGGGATTTTTTTACAGCAGCATCCAAAAATAATAAGTGGTTTCTTATTCCAACTGTGTCTGAGGCACCGCTATCTTTCCACATTTTTATTCACCTATGTAGTTAAATAAATTTCTGTGTAGCCACCAATTGATTCCTGACATATTTAGTGCATTATTTCTGATATTATTATCTTAATCAAATTATGTTCAACTTTTTGAAATAATGCTTCCTTGAAGTTTCTCTTCTATTTTTAACCATTTTTTCTTATTGTCTTAATTTTCCATTCCATTGACTGATATATTTCTAGTTTTTTGGGGGTAAATAGAGCTAGGTCATTCAAGATAAAATTAGCAAGTACTTATTCCGCACAAAGCTGAAATTTGTAATCCGCCCCCCTCCAAAAGCATTTAAAGCCATATTAATTAGAAATTAATAGACTTGGGTTAAAGGCAAGCTCACTGCACATTAGGAATTAAAGGTAGGTGAATAAAATTAAGATTAAGGTCAAATATAATCTGTGAGTGGCAAGACAGGTTGAATTGTCTGGTTACTATATTCCTAAATACTACTTTCTACGGAGGTTATTCACACTCCCACAGCTTCTAACGTCATTTTGTTAGAAATTTTCTTAAGTTTTCTATTTTATTACTCTTACAAAGATTGTTGTACCTTATCATTTGGTTGACCATCCTTTGTTTCCCCTGTTTCTCTGCCACAGAAGACAGTGGGGGCCAAATCACAGGATGTTTTCAAGAGAGAATCAGATATAGCTCTTAGGGCTAATGGAATCAAGGGATAAGGGGAGAAAGCAGGAACTAGGTACTGATTTTGGATGATCAGCCATGATCATATTGGATGGCGGTGCTGACTCGAAGAGCTGATTGGCCTACTCCTGCACCTGTTTTCTATGTTTAAGAAAGAACTGCAGAAGCTGGAGAAATTAAAGGTAGACAAAAATGCTGGAGAAACTCAGCGGGTGAGGCAGCATCTATGGAGCGAAGGAATAGGTGACGTTTCGTGTCGAGACCTTTAGTCTGAAAATGGGTCTCGACCCGAAACGTCGCCTATTCCAACGCTCCATAGATGCTGACTCACCCGCTGAGTTTCTCCAGCATTTTTGTCTACCTTAAAATCTGCTTCATTGCCTTATCAATTTTTCTTTCATAAATGTTTATGATTATTAAAACACCAATCTTTCCTTCGTAACTTGGCACCACAAGACTTGGCACCACAAGACGTGTGTTCCTATTTTGCCTTATCCCAATTTTTTAATCTTTATAATTATTGTAGTGTCTTATCTTCACGTTGACATTCAGTTTTAAGAATGGCTCTGTTATTGTGAGATCTCTGTCACAAAGATAACTAACGGTATTAGCTAAATAATATGGAAACCTTGCACATCGTCCGATCTTCTGTCCTTTGTACTTGTCTGTCCCGCTGAGTAACTCCAGCTTTTTGTGTTTATCTTCTGTCTTTTATATTTGATTGTATGAAATAAATAATATATTTACTCATATTTGAATATAACATTAAAACTAATCGGTTGTAATGGAAAGGAAACTCAGTGATAATGGGGGAGACAGGAGGTAAATTAAAAAGTAGTCCTAAAGCCATGTGGGAATAGCACCAGTAGTATATGTATAATTAGGATTTACCACACAGAAAAGAAGGAAAGATGAGCTCAATTCAATAGTAAAATATAACAGATTTGTGATATTTTTAATTTAAAGATCTGGAAAATTTCTGAAAAAGATGATTATTTTAGAGTTCCAATGTATCAAACTCCAGTTTGCATATGTGCATGGATATATCGCCATTACAATCTTAAAATAAACATGTGCAGAGAATACTGTACTGCTGTTTTAGATCTCCACTCCATGAAATATGTTGGGTCTCTGAATAAAGCTATGGCTTTGTACATTGAAAGTAAAAATTATGCTATCTGGCAGACATGGTGACCTGCTCACCCTGTGTGGTTTGCACAGATTTCAGCCAAGCCCCTGTCTGCAGCACAGTTCCACAAGGAGCTGCTCACTGCACATATTCTAACTAACAGAGGTCTCCTTGTTCTTCTAACTCTCTCAGCCCTGGAAAGTGCATCTCATGGGAAGAGACGGCTGTAAAATGAACCCCCGCAGAATGCAGACGTTACAGAGGACCCAGCAACTCCAAGGTAACATTTTTTATAAATCAAAGCCATCTTAAGAGCCAGCCATTAACCTATTCAATTTTAGCACATGCATTAATGCAAAATGCACCTTTCTCTGCTATCAAAGGTTAGTTAGTTTTGTTTATTGTCACGTGTATTAAGGTATAGTGAAAAGCGTTTTTATTGCGTGCTATCCAATCAACGGAATGACAATACTTGATTTCATCAAGCCGCCCACAGTCTACAGATAAAGGGAAGACAAGTTCAGTGCAAGATAAGTTCAGTACTGTACGATAAAAGGTAGTCCAATGAGGTAAATGGTAGCTCAGGACCATTCTGTAGTTGAAGGGATAGTTCAGTTGCCTGATAACAGCTGGGACGAAACTCCCTGAATCTAGAGGAACGCTTTTTCAAAATTCTGTACCTCTTGCCTGATAGGAGAGGGGAGAGAAGAAGGAGTGCCCAGGGTCAGACTCGTCTTTGATTATGCTGGTGGCCTTGGCGAGGCAGCGTGAAGTGTAGATGGAATGAGTGGAAGAGAGGTTGGTTGGCATGTTAGTCTGGGCTCCGTTCACAACTCTGCAATTTCTTACAGTCTTGGATGGAGCTGTTTCCAATCTATGCTGTGATGCATCCTGAAAAAATGCTCTCCATGGTGCAACTGTAGAAGTTGGTGAGGGTTGTTAGGGACATGCCGAACTTCGTAAGCTTTCTAAGAAAGTAGAGACGCTGGTGTGCTTTATTGGTCATTGCTTCGATATGGCTGGTCCAGGGCAAATTGCCGGCGATATTAACTCGTAGGAACTTAAAGCTTTTAACCATCTCTACTTCGATGCTGACAATGTAAACTGGGGTGTAGGAAGGAACTGCAAACGCTGGTTTACAGAGAAGGTAGACACGGTTGAGACCCAAAATGTCACCCACTCTTTCTCTCCAGAGATGGGGCATGTCCCGCTGAGATACTCCAGTATTTTGTGCCTATCTTCAATGTATACTGGTGTATGTGTACAGCTTCGCTTAATTCGATTACAATCTCCTTTGTCTTGTTGACTTTCATGGAAAGGTGTTTTCTAGGCACCCCGTTACGAGGTTCTCAATCTCCTTCCAGTACTCCGTCTCCTCATTATTTGATATCTGGTCCATTAGGGTGGTGTTGTCGTCTGTGAATTTGTGTTGGATCTGTGAAATTTAGTTGGCTTTGTGTTTGGCTGCACAGTCATGGGTATAGGAGTAAAGAGGGGGACTGAGAACACATCTTTGTGGGGCACCAGTGTTGAGGATTATCGTAGAGGGTGATTGGTCACCTATCCTCACTGATTGTGGTGTGTTGGTCAGGAAGTCGAGGATCTGGTTGCAGTGGGGTGTGCTGCCTCCGAGTTTTGAAACATAGAAATTAGGTGCAGGAGTAGGCCATTCGGCCCTTCGAGCCTGCACCGCCATTTAATATGATCATGGCTGATCATCCAACTCAGTATCCCGTACCTGCCTTCTCTCCATACCCTCTGATCCCCTTGGCCACAAGGGCCACATCTAACTCCCTCTTAAATATAGCCAATGAACTGGCCTCAACTACCCTCAGGGGTAGAGAGTTCCAGAGATTCACCACTCTCTGTGTGAAAAAAGTTCTCCTCATCTCGGTTTTAAAGGATTTCCCCCTTATCCTTAAGCTGTGACCCCTTGTCCTGGACTTCCCCAACATCGGGAACAATCTTCCTGCATCTAGCCTGTCCAACCCCTTAAGAATTTTGTAAGTTTCTATAAGATCCCCTCTCAATCTCCTAAATTCTAGAGAGTATAAACCAAGTCTATCCAGTCTTTCTTCATAAGACAGTCCTGACATCCCAGGAATCAGTCTGGTGAACCTTCTCTGCACTCCCTCTATGGCAATAATGTCCTTCCTCAGATTTGGAGACCAAAACTGCACGCAATACTCCGAGTGTGGTCTCACCAAGACCCTGTACAACTGCATGAGCTTCAATGGGATATTGGTATTGAAGGGATTTGAAGGAATTAATGGCATTCTTTCCAGATTGCCTATGTAAAGATTGCATTATTTTGAATCGTATCCATCATCATTTGTTTTCTCATCCTACTTGTTTCTGTTACATGCTAATATTGTAATTTAGCAATATTTAACTGGCAGTCGACAGAGTATGAACATGCCCCATTGAAAATGGATAGTGTAGGGACAAGTAATAAAAGATCATGTCTAACAGTGCAAGTGCTTTATCTTGCTAATACCTTTCCTGGCCCAATCACTGCTGATCCAGTAAAATAGATCAACAAACATCATTCCTCTCTGTCTTTTCACTCAACGATGATACTTCAAATGGGTCATCATTTTTAAGGGCTTTCACTGAAGGGCTGTTTTAAGCAGTGTGCCTTCAGTGGCGGATCAGCCCCTCAGGAAGACAATAGTAAGCAGACTTAGTGGGTGAATCAATTTATTTATATTAGTTACTGATTGGAGTTTCAGGACTCACTTTCTTCCTGTTTCTGTTGTGTTGATGTCTCCCTTACTACCAGCTCAACTCAGTGATCTTGTTTATCTCTTCCTGTCCTTCTTTCTACTCCCCGCCCATCTCCAAATCATCTGCCAGAAAGGAAATTCATTGGCCACTTGTTTGACAACTTGTAAGTATTGGATTAGTCCTCTGCTTCATGGCATTGAGAACATTTGTTCTAGCAGCATATTGTTAAAATATAAATATTTCACTGTTATCCATCTGTTAACAAAAAAAAACATACACCATAGTCCACCAAGTAACACACTATCTAGAAATGTAGACATTTAACCGCAGTGGCTGCTTATTGATCTATGAATCAGATGGTGTTTTGATGACTGTGGTTATCAAAACAACTTTTAATAAACAAAACAAAACTACAGAACCTTTGAAATATGAATACTGTTCTCACACTCTGCTCCAACTGTTGCCTTCTGTAGCTGTTGGCTTTAATCGCCAGTGAGTACAGCTCAGGAAACTAAAAAACACCGACTTAAAGCAGCTTTCAGTTATTCTTCATGAATGCTGTTACTATTTGGGCCCTAGCATTAGTTAATAACCTTGAGCCCATTTCCTCCTTGTAAAACATTAAAGTTTTCTTCTAGATTTTGCAACTTCCATATAGATTAATTTCACTTTGACGGTTTTCACATAAAAGTTTAGGATCATTTATTACAGTGGGGCTGAGGACTTGTCCTTTATCTGTTGTTTTCAAAAGGCTCTACAATGCAACCAAGAAACCGATTCAAAATCAAATTATTAACTAGAATAAAACACACAATGCTGGAAAAACAGCAGGACAATAGACAATAGGTGCAGTAGTAGGCCATTCGGCCCTTCGAGCCAGCACCGCCATTCAATGTGATCATGGCTGATCATCCCCAATCGGGCAACAATGTGGAAAAAGCAAAGGTTTGTAAGCAGAGCACACAGCAGTTGTTCTAACAGTTTCGGTTTTATTTCAGATTTTCAGCATCCATGTTTTTTATTTTCAGATTTCTAAGTAAATTGTTTATGCCGTCACCAGCCGCATGAGAACTATTCTTGATTCGTAAGGATGTCGGGGATTATGGGGCGAATGCAGGAGAATGGGCTTGAGAGGGAAAGATAGATCAGCCATGATTAAATGGCAGAGTTGACTTGATGGGCCAAATAACTTAATTCTGCTCCTTGAACATTAACTATTTTTATAGAAAATGCAGGCTAATTTTACTATGTTTTAAAAATCCCAGTGGATGTTTATTATTGAATGGAATAGAATACCCTTTAATTAATTTCAAATACATTGAAAGCTATTTCAGATTGACTGTCATTCACAGACAATAACAGCGACTCATCCACATGGATCAAATAGTGTCAATTGTGTATTTGAAATCAATGGAAATGGCTTGCGATAACTATTGCTTTCAATGCAAATACAAGAGCCAATGTGAAATAATCTAATGAAACATCGTGCAATTCAGTATAATGCTCTCTGCAATCTCCAAGATTGCTAAATACACCAATACTTTAGTACAGGCATTACAAAACAGCGTGAATGCATGAATTATCTTTTCCAGTACAGTTTTTATAGAAATTTGAAGTTAGAAATTCTGTGCAACACATCCCAGCATTAAAATTCCATTGATTGGAATGAGGCAAAGGCTTTAAGCATGATAGAGCAGACATTACAAAGACAAACTAGACGCAAGACCTCAAATCAAATATCGGGGTTTAAAGGAAGAATTGTGGATTGGGGTTGCATTATGGATTAGGGAGACATCGGCACATGGAGAATTAATTGCAGTGTGATTGCATGACTTGGTGAAGGAATAATTATCCCTGGAGTTGGTGAACAATGGATGGGGCTTTAGCTGAGAGCATTAGGAAAGATGGATCACAAATTGAGCATGGGGGAACATTGCGTTGGTGGTTGTGGGATGAAATATGCACACGGCCAGGTGGCCTGTTATGGCTACAGAATAGAGTCGAGCAAGTAGCAAGTTCTGGAGTGATGCATTATACTGGGTGCCGTACTGCTGGCATTGAATAATTAGGTCCTTTGTAACAGACGCCTGTACTTACGGAAATTTATTTAAACTAGGTGTTATAGTGTTGCTGCTGATAAATTTGCTGCCCAATGCCAGACCCAGGTTCAATCCTGATCTTGTGTGCCACAAACATGTGGCATTTGCACGTTCTCCCTGTATCAATGTTGATTTCCTCTGGGTGCTCTGGTTTCCTTCTGCATCCCAAAAACTTGTGGGTTTGTTAATTGGCTGTTATAATTTGTCCACAATGACTAGAGAGTGGATGTGAAAGTTGGGTAACATGAACTAGTATGAATGTTTGATTGATGGTCAGCGTGGATTAGATGGGCCGAAGGCTGTGCTTCCATTCTGTATATTTCAGACAATCAAATCAAAATTTAAACACTGATCATGAGCCTGGAATTACTACTCATTAATCAAGTTGTTTTCCCTTATTGTATAAAGATCACTTTGAAAATATAGTTCATGAAGTGACATGCTTTGGGGAAATATGAATAAGTTTATGTATAGGGGTGCGAATGCTGATGAGCTTATGTTAAAAATATAAATAGAATGCATATGAAATTAGTGTTTAGCCTCTTCGTTTACCTTGCTAATTATTCAAAAATAGGTTACACCTGGCTAGAATATAGATTATTATTGAAGCAAGATTGGTATAATTTATATTAAAATCCCCTTAAAGTACATAACCCCTATATCTGGAAGCAGAAGAAATAATTTCCTTAAATTATCTCTGTTCTTGATAACAATGGAGGAAATTACGTTTATGCTTTTGAGCAGAATCCCCTTTATTTGTCTCAAATGTTTTAGTTAGTACAATCTCAACCCATAGCATAGCAGAGGATTTAGGCTCTCACTAACATTTTCTCACCACTATTCAAATTGCTACTTTGAGATGTTTGAAACTTCTTAATAAAGGTAATTAAATATTTCTATTTTAAACAGCAAAACCAGGAACTCTGGCTACTTCTCGGCCAGGTCCCACAGGAATTAAAGGTCGTTCTCCAACCACCACCAGCAGAATCCCTGCACCAAGAGCAGGGTTAAACAAAACAACAAGCAGAACTCTAAATCGTCGATGAATTTACTCTCGATAGGACAAGCAGCAAGTCTATTGTAACCTCTGCACCATCGATTCAAAACATATGGTCTGCTCTGCCATTTGTGAGAACACACAGTACTAAAATCCCAATATCATCAATAACAGGTGAAAGATTGTTATTATGAAGATAAAGAACCTTTTAGAGTCTTGGACTTATTTTGAAGTTCTATCAAACATCCACTCAAGCCAGATTCTAACTTAATTCTTTAATGAACTCCACTCGTACTAAGAAAAAATGGAGTTCAGTAAATTCGTTTTTTCTGTTACAGACATGTGCCTGAAAACCATGAGCAGAACATTAGAAAGAGAATAATGCACTGAATACTGTTTTAACAGAAATGTTTGCTTGTAGAATTTACAATATTTTTCTGTTGCCTACTGTTCACTCAACAATTTCAGCCAAGAATGGAATCGGACAGCTGTGGAGTAATCATTTGTAGGAATCCTTAGAGTGCAGTATTAAAAAAAAATACATGTATGCAATCATTCCCTTTTAAATTTTGTGTACGCCTGAACAGATGGCTAGGGCAACTATTGTATTTGCAGAAATCTTATAATTTGTATGAATTGCTTTATCTTGAAAATTAGCTATTTTTCAAAGTGAAGGGACATTTATATGCACATATTCGAGGAGCATTAAGGGATGAAGATTATCATGACCAGATAAATTATTCATTTTTGGGGGCTGACTGAAAGCAAGTACTGTCACTTACTATAAACGCCCTCAGTGAAGTAGGTTGTGTAGCAAACAAATCATGTAATAAATCTGGCAATGGCTTCCGCAAATTTGACATGGGAGTTCAATTTGAGATGGATTGAGAAAAGCTAGGCAACGGGACTCTCATTGCAGCTCTTTCATGCATCTCTCGTGCAAATGTCTGGTTGCTTTTACTGTATGAATAGATTCATTTACAGTGAAGTGACTTAACTTTGCTTATGTAAACATTTGACAAGGAAAATATTGATGGTAAAATGCATTGGGGAGATCCATGAACTAAAAGAAAACGCAGCATTTCTAGTTTAATGTTTTGATGTTAAATAATTGCCTAGGTGGAGCACATAATGAAACATCAATTGAAAAGGGATACACACGTATAATTCACCTGATTTTTCCATTCATTTAAGTTGCTCAGATAGTTAACGTAATGATTGGAATATGTACTCAAATTCTACAATCTTAACATAATTGCTGAAAATTAACTTATTGAAATCCTTAATACCCTATGTCTTCATCAAATGTGCACTTGTTTAAAGATGTTGAACCCCACCCAGTTCTTCCTGAATTAGTGGGTTGTGTTGAATGCAATGTTTATATTGAAATATTTATCAAACAAAAAAACTATCCTTTTAAATTTTTTTTTTTTTTAGTCTAGTACAAATGGATACTGAGACTTTTATTCAGACCCAGGGTTAGAGCAAGATTTAGTCCGAAGTTGTCAAAAGTAGGAAAGTAGTATCCATATTAAATATTGGAAGTGCAGTGAAAAATGTCAACATCTGATAATCACCATCTCAAAATTTATCATGAATCATTGGACTCGGCACGTGAATATTTCCTTTAAATTTTAAGCTAGATCATTAGTCACAAAATCAGATTTGGTCAAAAATGCTAAGAGTGAAAATAGAATAAGAATTTTCAGCTGTGCTGTCTAAATTTCTGTATCACACAGTGCAGTTAAGCCTTATTTCGCTGATTTTAAATTTAAATTGTCAGAACAATATTCAGCATGTTAAAGTTGCATAAAATCTTGGTTAATCTGATTTAGTCTTGTTTTGCTTTAAATGCATAGTTTCAGAGCATTTAAGATCATTGCGCAAACTATTGTTGAGCTTGTAAAAAATGTAATATTAATGCTTAATCACTGTGGTTCAGTAGTTGGAGGAATTGAGCTAATTTGTCCCAGATTCTATTGATGTATTTATCTTGATCAAAAAATATTGAATGTATATTTTAGAGATGCAGCTGTATATATGTCAAAAATATCTAGTTTTGTATTTATTACACTTTCCTGTAACATATTTAATCCATTTTCGTTATTGGATTTGATTCAATCCTTCAAATGGTTTCTGTGTGATCATACACATAGCTTTTTTTTAAACACAATGCAGATGATGTGAAAAAGCTTTTTCTTTATTTTTCTGTGCAATTCTTCTCTCTCTTTCTCTTTTTCATGGCTGCTTGTCACTGTCACTTGTCACTGTCTGGTAACAATTTCTCATGTCCGCCTGAGTGGTAAGCATCAGCAAGCTATTTCCAAGAGGACAAATTATCACAAACCAATCCCAATCATGTCATCAATCATTTTCCATGTCTACACTTCCAGTAATGATTCCTAACCAATGCCTAGAGTTGGCTGCCTGACAAATCTATCACTATAAACGAGGAAAGATAAGGCCAACTATAAAATTCCAGCTCAACAAAGATGATTATTTTTGCAGAACTTCAGCAGTTTGATTACTGCATAAACAGTGAAGGTCAACTTCCAGGCCTAAAACCATTCTACAGTCCCCAAAATGAGTAATGCACAATACAGCATACCCTCTTGATTTATCCTCCCATTACTTGTGAAAGGATGTGCCTGTGAGAATGTCTAACTGAGATTTCAAATACGCAACATCCCTAGCATACTATATGTCGTGAAAATCTGCAATTGAAAGAAAATTTACAACCAGCAAGATTTAAAAAAAAGCATAACTTTGCACTTGAGTTGCATAGAATGACACTTTGAGTCATGGCAGTTGGAGAAGTTGAATTAATTCATTGTGTAAGCAAAGCTTGCGTGAATAATTTTCTTCCCCCATCAAATACTGAATGTCTGCCAGATATGTAGCAACAATTCAGGAATATTATTAAACAAAATTGAACTGATCTCTGGAAACAAATATTAAAGTGTGTCTTCATCCTGAAGCATTAACTCTGCTTCTCTATCCATAGATACTGCTTAATCTGCTGATGGTTTCCAGTGTTTTCTGTTTCTGTTTTGTATGTTAGGGCAGATGGCCAAAGGCTTGGTCAAGTAAGTATGTTTTAAGGAATTTCATTAAGGCTGGATGCCATCAGAGGGTCATTCATGCCAGAATAGGTTAATCAGCACAAATTTCATGCATGAATGGAGCCTGATGCATGTTAGCACACAAGCGGAAAAGTTTTCAATGACCTTGTTTAGAAGGTTTTGGGTGGCGGCTTGAAATACATTGGAATAGTCACCTCATAAGATAATAAAGACTCGAAATTGGTGCAGATGTGGGCAATATTGGAGCAGGAAATGGTGAGTTAATATTTGAAACTCATCTTGCCACCAAGATCATAACTCATTTCAGACAGTTTATAAGAAGAGGAATTAAGTTGATGGATAAGATATGTGCTTTTAATTGGTTCGTATGGCATTTTTTTTTACAGCTTGAAAATTAACTTAACTCAGAGTAAATCAAAACAGTAATCACTTGGATGAAATCACAATGGTGGAGGTCAAATCATGCAGTATAGGCAAGAAAGCAAACCAATGCCTCAGCATCCTCAGAAGACACAGGAAATTTGACATATTACTAACGTCACTTACCAATTTTCACAGGTGCACCATTGAAAGCATCCTATAGGGGGGATGCATCACAGCTTAGGGATACACATATCAGGCAGAAGATACAAAAGCTTGAAAACACATCGGATTCAAGGGAAGCTGCTTTCCTGCTGTTACCAGATTCTTTAATGGATCTCATATACGAAGGGTCTTCCAACCTACCTTGTTGTGGCCCTTGCATTATTTTTTCTTTGCACTTTCTGTGCAATGGAGCACACTATTCTGCATTCTGTTCCCTTTCTGTTTTGCATTATTGTACTCATGAATGGTATGATCATCCTTATGTCTGATATGATTTGCCTGGCCTATGCGCAAAGCAATATTTTTTCATTGTATCTCAGTACACATCACAATAATAAAACAATACCTAATTACATAGTTTCTGGGCAGCATAATCGTATTTAATGATCATTACACCAACTAAATCTGATTGCATATAATCTCTAGTTAACAAATTGGTCTACACTGTCAAATCTGTTTTTTTCATTCAACTGGATAGAATGTGAACATAATGCGTTATAGGGATGGACAGAATTAAGTTGACTTTACTGCCTTGTCACACCCTTCAGCTCAACAAGTTAGGGGAGAGAATTTATGAACAAAACTGGAGATTTGTACATTCATTGACAGGTTTCCATGACGGGTATGGATTTAACTATTTTGACATTACATCATTTCATTATGTATTGTATAGTGAGGCACTCCTTAGTTGTAAAGCACATTTTACCAACTTTAATGTATCTTAAACTGTTTCTAATTAGTTTTTTAATTGTATAAAGATACCAACAGAAATATTTAACCATGTTTTCTCAACTAAACCATATACTGCTGTTCCCTGGTGATCACTTCAGGTGGGCTTCAAATGCCTAGCAGCTCATCACAGTATTTCTTCTCGTGGGTCACTTTAGCGAGACAATACCTAGACGACAATAAAAATCCTATGTTAGACTCCCATTTATTGACTACAGCACTGCCTTCAACATCATAATCCCATCCAAATGCCTGGACCTAGGAATCAGCACCCTCCTCTGCCATTGGATCCTCCACTTCAGATATAACTCGGACTCCTGGCACCAGCAGAAGTTTTGGGATGATTGCAATTGTGGGCTGCATCCGTGAGGGGAGGGAAGCTGAATACAGAGGTGTAGTCCACGACTTTGTTGAGTCAACCTTGGCTGAATCACCTGCAGCCCAACACTGACAAGACTAAGGAGTTAGCGGTGGACTTCAGGATGAGAGGAACACCCCTGTCTCCATCAATAGTGTGGATGTGCAGTTTACCAAGGAGTACGTGTACCTGGACTGGTCCAGAAACGCTGAGGCCCTGTACAAGAAGGGACAGCCTGCTGTACTTTTCGAGAAAGTACCGCTCCTTCAACATCTTCAGTAAGATGCTGCAGATGTTCTACCAATCGGTGGTAGCCAGTGCCATCTTCACCGTCATTGGCTGGGGCAGCGGGGCCGTGGCCACCAACAGGACTCACCGACTTGTCAGGAAGGCTGGCTCTGACCTGGGGATGGGGTTGGATTCATGGGAGGTGGCCTTGGAGGGGAGGATGTTCCTCAAACACATCTTGCACAATACAGTTCACCCCCCTCCATGACACACTAGTCAACCTGATGAGTACCTTCAGCCACAGACTGGTTCCACCAAGATGCAGTACAGAACGCCACAGGAAATCCCTCTTCCCTGTGGCTATCAAGCTACAACTTGTCCCCCGTCTGTCATGGGGTAGACTGACTCCCCCCTCCTTAAATCTTTGTACATCCCTAATCCTTTCCCCTCGTCACTTTAATTTAATGTATCTTGTGTTTTATGATCTTTGGCAGATCAATTTCCCTCCTGGGATAAATAAAGTTCTATCATATCGTACTTTCTGTTCCACAATCAATGAAGATAGGTGATAATATCTCTGCGATAATTCTCATTACCAATGTCCTGCAAGGATGTGTTCTCAAACCTCTACTATTCTCCCCATGCACTCACAACCGTAGTCAAATTCGGCTCGGGCTGACTACAAGTTTGAAGATGACATTACAGTGGTACGCCGGATCACAAGCTAGTATGAGATGGAGTATAGATAATGTCTCTCCCTCAATTTCATGGAGACCAAGGAGATAGTTATCAACTTCAGGAAGCATGGTGGAGTTCACACCCCATTCAGCATCAATGGCGCTGAAGTGCAAATGGTTGAGAGATTGAAATTTCTTGGCGATAGTATTACCAACAATATGTTGTGGACCAGCCCCATGATGCGACAGCCAATAAGACACGCTAGTGCAAGGGTTCCCAACCTGGGGTAAATTTACCCCCAGGCTGGTAAATTTGTTGATTCTGGGTTTGTACATATTTTTTCTCATTGACTGACTGTTTGGTTCAGGTATACCGTATCTGTTCATCATTAGTAGTTCATAAATAAGTGAAATAACATTGTTATGTGCTATTAAAGTTACCGGGGTAAACGGGACGAAAAACGTTGGGAACCCCTACACTAGTGCCTTTACTTTTAAGTTTTACGTTTATTTTGAACAGGGAGAAGGCTGGACTTAGCAGGAATGTACTAAATTGGAGTAAGACAAATTGCAATGTTATTAGGCAGGAGCTCGGAAGGGTACACTGGGAGTAATTGTTCTTGGGTATGTCCACATCTCAGAGTCGTTTAAAGGCCAGTTGATTGAACTACCGGATCTACACATTCCATTCAGTGACCAAAGAGTTTCTAGATGTGGTAAAAATCAGCCCATGATGATGTGGATACCTGGAGTCTTTGGCAGACAGGATGGTAAGATGGCACCTTTGGGGTTCTGGTCCAGAAAATTGCCAGACGCTGCAACCAGATATACACCATTTGAAAAGCAGTTACTAGTGTGCCAGTAGCCATTGGTTGAGATGGACGAGCAGACAGGAGACCAAAATGGTACCAATGAGACTGGATCTGCCAATAATGAGCTGGGTGGTAGCGGAGGCAATGACCCAACGCATAGACCCACCTAGCAGAACAAAGTTCTGCTGCAAAATGGAAATGGTATATAGCAGAAAGATCCAATAGAGGGGCTGATAGCTTGGGTATATTACATAAGCTCACACACCTCCTCATTCTTAATCTCAAACTGCCCTTGAATATTAGTATTCTCTACACTAACCTCACTATTCTCCATATCCTTCTCCGTGATGATAACAAATGAAAAATACTCCTATAGTACCTCACCAAAATTCAGACTCAAAGCACAAATTTTCTCCTTAAGTCGTCCTACCTTCTCCCCGGTTATCCTATTTTACAAACGTAGGTACAGAAAGCTTTGGGATTTTCCGTAACCTGCTAAAGCCAGTTCTGGGCCTATTTTAGCCTTTCCAATTGCTCATCGAGTTATTTCTTATTTTCTTTATATTCCTCAAAAGCGAGTCCGATCATCTACTAAAAACTTGCATGCACATTTAGAAAGGAACCTGTAAAGACGAGTGGAAACACACTGAGTCTTCACTACTATTTTATTATCAAACACACACATTACTATTCATACACATTCCTGCCCTAGCTGTCCGTGGTCTGTCACCGATCTGGAGGTGGGGAGGTTACAATTATACTGGTGATATGGGGAGTGGTTAGTAGTGGTGAGGTCACTGTGTTAAAGGCACATGCACTAGTCTACATCTTCCCCTTGAAAACAAGGCAGTACAGCAGTGACAGGGCGACCACGACTCATACGCTACAAGCAGTTCACCACACACAGTCAGGCAATAGTTAAACAAATTCCTCGTAACGTACAGGCGGCTTGTCCAACCTCCCGGAGGGGGTACGCAACCCGCCCTCCCCCTCCGCAGAAACAGCAGGAGCAGGAGCGGGCGACTGAGCCGGAGAACGGGCAGGAGAGGGAATGTGCGGAGACCGGGGAGGGGAAGCTGGCACAGGGCCGGGCACGCGAACAGGCGAGGGTGGGCTGGCAGTGGGGAGCGGGGCACATAGAGCTGAGAGGGCAGAGTTCGGGGCATGCGAGGAGCGGCAGGCAGAGAGGAAGAAATCGGGGGGGGGGGCAAAAGGGGCAACAGGAGGCGGATCGGGCTCATTGACCAGCCGCAAATGCTGGCGGGACCGGCGGTAGATGGTACCCTCGTGGTTGACGAGGTAAGACGCGGCGAGCCGGCAGAGCCGACGACAACCGCCAGACGGTAGTGGCCGGAGGGGAACTGCATCCAGACGACCTGACCAGGGAACAGACGCGGAAGGGGGCGGCGGGACTTGTCGTGGGAGGTTTTTGTATGTCCTGCTTTTGGGCAATGCGCTCCCGGACGGCCTCAGGACAGAAGGCACCAGGGACCGCTGGGACACGGGAATCGGAGGGCGCGTGGTGCGGGACATGAGCCGCTGAGCAGGCGAGCCCAGGGCAGGGTCACGGGAGATGTTGCGGAGGTTGAGGAGGGCCAGGTAAAAGTCCGACCGGGAAAGTCTGCAGTGCTCCAGCAGCTCCTTGGCACTGCGGACGGCGCGCTCGGCAAGGCCGTTGCTTTGCGGGAACTCGGGGCTGCTGGTGAAGTGACGGAAGTTCCAGGTGGCAGCGAAATCGCGGAACTCCGCACTGGAAAACTGGCCACCGTTGTCCGACTGCAAACTCGCAGGGGAGCCAAAGGTTGCGAAGTGTCGGCGCAGCTTGCCAATGACAGCAGCAGATGTGAGGGAGGGCAGCTGGTCCACCTCGAACCAGCTGGAGTAGGAGTCCACAAGGACCAGGAAGTGCTTGCCACGCCATTCGAAGATGTCAGTGGCGACCGCCATCCATGGCAGATCGGGGGCAGGCTGTTGCAGAAGCGGCTGCCGTTGCTGATAGGGAGAGAGGCTGTTGCAGGTGGAGCAGGCGGAGACCCTCTCCCGGATGTCATGGGCTATGCCGGACCAATGGAACTGGGTGTGGGCCTGGGACAGGGTGGTCTCAGCCCCGGGATGGCCGCTGTGGGCGGTGTGAAAGTAGTGGTCCCGCAGCGGGGCAGGCACCACAACCTTGTGGCCCTTCACCACCACTCCGTCGTGCAGCACAAGCTCATCCCAGACCAGGAAGTAGGGCACGGCACCGGCCGGCAATGCATTTCGTTGTCTCTGTACCGTACACTGACAATGGGACGGTCAGGCCAACCACGCCGGATGACGTCGGTAAGTTGTTGTAGGGCAGGATCTTTGGCAGTGTGCTGGATCAGGGACTGCACCTGCTGGGAAGGCACAATATTAACGTTTAACACCATCAGGTCAGACGATTCGTACGGGTGTCGGGCAGTGGACGTCAGCGGTGCGTGGGACAGCGTGTCGGCCACGAACATGTCCTTGCCCTTGCGGTACACGACCCGAAACGTGAACCGCTGGAACTGCAGCATCATTCGCTGCAAGCGGGATGAGGCGACGTGGATCGGTTTATTCAGGATCGTGACCAGCGGCTGGTGATCGGTTTCGACATTGAACGTGTTGCCCAGGATGTAATCCTTAAACTTCGAGCAGGCAAACACCACGGTGAGGAGCTCTTTCTCAATCTGAGCATAATGCTGCTCAGCGGGGGTCATGGTGCAAGAAGCGTAGGAGACAGGCAGCTGCAGGCCATCGTAAAGCTGCAGGCAGGCGGCACCAAGACCAAACTTCGAGGCATCGCAGGTGAGGACAATCGGGCGCTGCAAGTCCAAAAAAAAACTTGAGAGTGGGGGTAGTAACCAGTCTGGACTTCAGGATGTCAAACGCCTTCTGGTGCTTCGGGAACAAAGCCCAGGCAGTGTCCTTTTTGATCAGCTCCCTCAGGGGTGCACTCAGCTCGCTGAGGTCGGGAATGAACTTCCCCAGGTAGTTCACCATGCCCAGAAAACGCTGCAGGCTGGGCGCGTCGGTGGGTGCAGACATCCCAGAGACCGCAGCCGTCATCTGCGGGTCGGGCTCCAACCCCTCAGCAGTGAAGTCGTGGCCCACGTACGTGACCTCTGGGACGCGGAAACGGCACTTCTTAGGGTTGAGCTTAAGGTTGATCTCACGAGCCCTGTCCAGGACTTGGCGGAGGTGGAGGTCGTGCTCAGCGACGTCCTTCCCGTATACCAGGATGTCATCGACTATGATAGCACACGGCAGACCGGCAAACAGCTGTTCCATGGTGCGCTGGAAGACTTCGCTGGCAGAATTGATCCCGAATGGCATGCGAAGGAAACGGAACCTGCCGAAGGGTGTGCTGAAGGTGGTCAGGTAGGAGGAACGTTCATCCAGCGGTATCTGCCAGAAAGAGCTTTTGGCATCGAGGACTGAGAAGACAGTGGCCGGGCCAACCTGTGCAGCGACGTCCTCCACCGTCCGCATGGGGTAGTGCGGGCACTTGATGGCAAAGTTCAGGTCCTTGGGGGTTTATACAAATGCGAAGCTCACTCTTATCCTTCTTTGCAGCAACAACCATGGTGGAGACCCACCGGGTGGGATCACTCACCTCCTTGAGGATGCCCACGGCCACCATGTGTCGCTGAGTCGACTCCACCTTGTCCTTCATGGCAAAGGAGACGCAGTGTGGAGGGCGGACCACAGGCTCGACAGCCGGGTCGACAACGATCCTGTAACTACAGGGCAGCCTGCCCAGCTCGTCGTTGAAACGATCAGGGTACTCACACAGGGGGTCCAGGAGGGTCCGCACCTGGTGGATATCGCGGTGAAAGGAGACCAAACTGAGGTCCTGGCATGCACGGGCGCCCAACAGCGTGATGTTCTCAGTGTCCAGTAGATAAAAAGTGAGGGGCCGAGCGGCCTTCAAAACCTTGCAGATAAGAGTTGCCTTCCCGACTGGTACGAGCACTCCTCCCCCGTAGGCATGTAGATGGGAGTTGCCGGGAGTGACCTTCTCCCCAGACCTTATCTGTTTGGAGAGGCTCACTGACATAACATTGGCGACCGCACTAGTGTCGACCTTTAAAATGGTTTGGAGGAATATGGGCCAAGGATCGGGAACATTACCATCTGGTTTGGGAACTGCTCTGCCAAGGACAAGAAGGCTCTGCAAAGAGTAGTGCGTTCGGCTGAATGCACTATGGGAACTGCACTTGCCCCCCTGCAGGAACTATACATCAGGAGGTGCAACTCCAGAGCCATATCATGAGAGACCCCTTCCACCCCTGCAACGGACTGTTCCAGCTGCTACGGTCAGGCAAACGCCTCTGTTGACATGCGGTGAGAACGGAGAGGTTGAGAAGGAGTTTCTTCCCAGAGGCCATTCAGACTGTAAACGCCTATCTCACCAGGGACTAACTCTCCTGAACGTTTTTCCTTCCATTATTTATTATGTAAAAGAATATGTGTGTTATGATTGTGTTTATAGTTGTTTGGTTGTTTGTCTTTTGCACAAAAGTCCGCGAGCATTGCCACTTCACTGCACATCTCGTATGTGTATGTGACAAATAAACTTGACTTGGCTTGACTTGGCAAGTGAAACTACTATGCCCTCGATAATGTTTGGGACAAAGACTCTGTTTATTTGCCTCTGTTCTCCACAATTTGCGATTTGTAATAGAAAAAAATCATGTGGTTAAAGTGCACATTGTCAGATTTTAATAAAGGGTATTTTTATACATTTTTATTTAGAACGAATTGCTGTACACATCTGTCTTTGTAGCTGGGATCACAAATTGGATTGAATGCCCTCGTCTGCTAATTGGTTTGGGTTTGGTGTAGGTCTTGTAATCTATGTCGAGCTGACCATTTAACATTTTGTAAAAACAGATCAAACGGTGAGCTTCACGTCTGTCTTGGAGAGGGTTCCACCCCAGAGAATTCAGAAGTTTGGTGACACTCGCTTCTCTCTCATAGGTGTTAGTAACAAATCGAGCTCGATAGATCCCAGCTACAAAGACAGATGTCTACAGCAATTTGTTCTTCCCCCGCACAATTAAAGCATGGAATAATCTCCACCCAACTATAGTTACCCAACCAGATGCAACTAAATTTAAAGTAGCTGTTTCTTCCCAATAACCCTTTCTGGCTTAAGCCCTCCCTTCACCACCTCCAGTTTAAATTCCATTTGGAATATTTTGGAGGACCAAGAAACCAAGAACCAAGAGCTGCCTGTCTTTGGACAAAGACTAGGTGCTGAGAGCTCTCTTATACCTGCATTAAGGAGGCATTTAAACACACCTGGGCAGTTACAAACACCCGTAAAGCCACGTGTCCCAAACAATATGGTGCCCTGAAATGGGGGGGAGGGGGGGGGGGACTATGTATAAACACAGCTGTAATTTATACATGGTGAAACCAAAATGTATATAAATGGCCTTTATTAAAATCTGACAATGTGCACTTTAACCACATGTTTTTTTAATATTACAAATCTCAAATTGTGGAGTACAGAGGTAAATAAATAAATGATGGGTCTTTGACCCAAACATTATGGAGGGCACTGTCGCTTGGTTTTCAACTTGAACAATTTGGGCTGCAGGGCCTGTAGCTGTGTTTGAGCACAGTGATTAAGCCTTTCCTAACCAAGTACTTATCTAAATGTCTCCGATCGAAATCCTTCTTCAGACTACGACCCAGAAACGTTGCCTATTTCCTTCACTCCATAGATGCTGCCTCGCCCGCTGAGTTTCTCCAGCATTTTTGTCTATCTTCGATTTTCCAGCATCTGCAGTTCCTTCTTAAACACTTATCTAAATGTCTTTTGAAGATTGTAATTTTAATTGCCACTACCATCAACATCGGGTGTTCACAAAAATGTGAACTAATTATGACTCTTCAAGGTACTGGTTTTACAAGTTGTTTATAACTTTATTATACTTACTGTAAGAGAACATAAGTGAATTCCTAACTTCGATAGAAATATGTGCTTGATGGTATCTCAATAAAAGATGCATTTGTTCGGGAATGAGAACAAAGTGTAAGTTACACTCTACTGGTCTCACCCTTCTCACATTTCAAGAGCCCTCTGAGAGGTCTATCAGGAAGTTACTGGGGTGATTAAAATACAAATTGTATGCACTGTATGTTTTAAGGATAATAGAAGGGTATGTCAGAATTCTAATGCAGTAATACAATCCAGGGTTTCAGGTAACATAATACTCTAAATCAGCCTTTTGTAATTAGCGGAACATGCACTGCTTCCTAGTTCAGCCTCAAATTTACTATTTGGGTCATTTTCTTATAGTTACTTCCTTCGGTTGATTTGTTGCTTTGTAGCAATTATACAATTATGACACCCCATTCCAACAACAGCTTTTCAATTGTTAGTTCTGATTATTAAGTGTCAGGCAACATGACAGTGCGATCAGTCACGATGTTAGGTTGAACAAACGATATGAGTATTCGACATGTCAGTCTTCTGCATTTGATGGTCAGTGCTTCAATCCATTTGTCAGCTTGTTAACACATCGGTGTGAAAGATTAGTTCTATTTCACACACATAGATTTGAGATTGTGAAGTAGTAACAGGTCAGATGCAAGAGCATCGAAAACTAAAGAACATAAATTTAAGGTCAATGGAGTGCAAGTCAATTAGACAGTTTTGCCTTGGTTGGTGTTGTGCTTGTTGAATGTTTTTAAGCCTGCATTTGTGAAGGAAATTGGAGAGTATCTCAAAATCTAAGGAATCTGGACTTCAGTCTGTCACTGCAGCAACTTTCTGCCACTGCTAAAAGATTGAGAATTGCGTGCATGCTGAAATTTAAACAACTATCTGTTGCTTTGTGTGAGAAAGAACTGCAGATGCTGGTTTAAGTCCAAGGTAGACACAAAATGCTGGTGTAACTCAGTGGGTGAGGCAGCATTGCTGGAGAGAAGGAATGGACAACGTTTCAGGCCGAGACCCTTTTTCAGACTGATGTCAGGGGAGGGGGTGGGACAAAGATAGAATGTAGGCAGAGACAGTAAGACCAGTAGGAGAACTGGGAAGGGGGCAGGGATGGAGAGAGAAAGCCAGAACTATATGAAGTTAGAGAAGTTAATGTTCATCCCGCTGTGGTGTAAACTTCTCAAGTAAAATATGAGGTGCTGTTCCTCCAATTTGCATTGGGCTTCACTCTGACAATGGAGGAGGCCCAGGACAGAAAGGTCAGATTGGGAATGGAAGGGGGAGTTGAAGTGCTGAGCCACTGGGAGATCAGGAAGGTTATGACGGACTGAGCAGAGGTGTTCAGTGAAGCGATCGCCAAGCCTGCGCTTGGTTTCGCCGATGTAAAGAAGTTCTAGTTCATACGTGGTGTATGTGACAAGTAAACATTATTCACACAGGGCAGTTACCACCAAGTAATTTCTGGGAAAAGCCCCGTGTCAAATGTGTATGGAGTTTGTGTACTGCTTTCTTCATAAATAGAATGTTATGAATGTGAATGTCAACGTGGTTTTTGGTTTAATGCTCACGTAGGTAAACTAGGTTCCAATCTTGGCAAACTGAATGCATTTGTCACATTAAATAGGAATGGAGAAATTTTACTTATTGGATGCTGTAAAATCAGGCCTAAAAAATCTTGAGTAAAGCACAAGGTGCCGGGACAACAGCAGATCAGGCAGCTGTGGAGGGAATAGCTGGGTGATGTTTTTGATCGGGTCCCTGTCTTCAGTCCGAATGTAGTAGTGGGGATAAGCTCCACCTTTCACTTGTCAAGCTCCGTCATGCCCCCACCTCTTTACCAGCTCTCTTTCCCTACTACAATCAGTGTGCAAAAGAGTCCTGATCCAAGACATTGTCTGTTCATTGCATGCTGCTTGATCTGCTGAGTTACTCCTGCATTTTGTGTGTTTACTCAAGATTCCAGCATATGTGGTTTCTTGCGTCTACAAAATCTTGAAGGTTTTTCAATCTGGCAGTTTTTGATTAATTCTTGAAAAATATTCCATTCATGGCAAGACCATCATTTGTTGCCAATTTCACTTAAAAAGATAATGTTACTTAGTTTTCTTGAACCACTGCTATCCCGTGTTGATTAAAAGTAGCGATTTCTTGGATTTTAATTCATTGGTGAAACAACAATGATGTTTGCACCCACTGAGCCTTATGTGTGACCCGAATGCTGTTTTGTGTAATGAATGAAGAATGTAAAATGTATAATTCAGTAAAGAATATGTAATATACAGGACCAGGTGAGGCCCCGTTGGGCCCCGTCCCCAAGGCAATATTCCACCACTGACCCATAGCTCCCAACTGCACAGTTGCGGCAGAGGGGTTCCCGTTGTGATGCCAGAGATCACCGTTGTGACATGAGTCACAGCAACCCTCCCCCAACTACACCTCGCAAATCCCTTTTCCTACCCCTATCCTCCTCCGTTCCCCTCATCCCCCAACACTCCCAAAATATGTAGTGCTATCGTGTACCGCTTTGGCGGGGTTTTGGGATATCACACACGCACGCATACAAACAAGATGAGGTTTTTAGTAATGTATATAGACCAAGTGGGATTGTTGGGTCCCGTTCCCCCAACGCAATATATTCGACCACTCGCCCATAGACCCAACTGCGCAGGCATGGCTCATTTCCCCTCATTCCCCAGCACTCCCTCCCCCTCCTCTTCACCCTCCCTCGTTTTAAACTGTATAAAAATCCAATTCCACTTGCTGCCCTGCCTGTTACAATGTTACAAATAACACGACTCCCAGTGTCCTGTCCTTTGTAACATTGTGACAGGCAGGGGTAGCAAGTGGAATTGGCTTTTTTACAGTGAAAAGTTAAATTTTTAAAGTTTAAAATGTGAATAACTTGATAAAATCTATATCTATATATTACTAAAACTTTAATCTTGTCTGTGTGTGTGTGCATGTCTGCGTATCTGCCATGCCCTCCCATGGGGGCTATGGGTGAGTGGTGGAATATTGCATTGGGGGAACGGGTTCCGTTGGGGGACCAGGCCCCCTGTGTGACAATGTCCAAATGGGTCCCACTTGGTCTAGTATGACATAAATCTGAATGAAACTTGATACAACACACCACAGGACAATGGTGAGTAAGATGGTCCATAAATTGGGCCCCTGTCATATGGGAGGCCTGGTCCCCAAAGCAACCCATTCCCCCAATGCAATATTCCACCACTCACCCATAGCCCCCACGGGAGGCCTGGTCCCCCAACACAACCCGTTCCCCAATGCAATATTCCACCACTCACCCGTTCCCCCAACGCAGCCTGTTCCCCCAACGCAATATTCCAGCACTCACCCATAGCTTCCGCAGGCGCAGCTCATTTCCCCCATATTCACCCTCCCTCATTAAACTTTATAAAAATCCAAATAGCACATGCTTGCCGTGAGGACTCAGTGATTTGCAACATTGTAGCCAGTGAGAAGTTAAGTGACTAAGGACTCAGTGGCCTGGGATTTGCAACATTGTACCCAGCAGGGCCAGCAAAGATCTGGAATTTTCAGTGAGAAGTTTAAATGTTTAAAGTTTTAAATATGAATAACTTGTAAAATATACCATCAATCTAAATGAAACTTGATACAAACCACCACATGACAATTGTGAGTAAGGTAGTCCAAAAAACTGTGGCACTATTGTGTATCGTTTTAGCATAATTTGACAACATCACAAAATCAGAGAGCGCAAACACACACGCATAGAAACAAACAAGATGAGAGTTTTAGTAATATACTAGACCAAGTGCAGACCCGTTGGGTCTGCTCCCCCAATGGTGTGATCCCCCAACCCAATATTCCACCATGCACCCGTCTCCTCCAACGGAACTGAACCCGTTCCCAAATGTAAGATTCCAGCACTCCCCTGTCTCCCTCAGCAGTGGACTAAAAAAAAAAATCCAATTTCACCTCCCCTGCCTGCTGCAGCAGTTGCAATTGCAATACCAATTGGCCCTCCCCCTCCTGTTGAAGCACTTGCTGTGATATCCCATTGAGATGAAAAGTTCAGAGTGTTCCTGTCTTGCAATTTTGTTTTGAAGTGTGTTGGAAGCTGATAGGAAGGAGCAGCGAATCAAAAGGAAGAAAGGCAGCCGCAGCCGGACGGACGGACGGGAGGCGGCAGCCACAGACCTTTATATAATAATAGATGGATAGATAGAAAAGAAATAGAAATAGATAGATAGATAGACAACCTAGGTTGACACCCCAGTATGATTAGAGGTGTTATATGATTCTTTAGATGAGAAGCCTGATATTCTGCTGATCCATGGTTGCCTTGTAGGTTGCCATGTCTGGTTTCTTCTTCTGAAATCATTTGGCTGCGTCATGAGAAAGCTGCTGGTGAGTATGCAATCATTCATCAGTGTCGGTGACCAAGCACCACTAGGGGGGTGAAGAATCAGTCAAAGGCCCAAGCAGAGACGGCAAAAGTATTTTGTTTATTTTATAATTTAAACACCACAGACCTATGATACATGACAATCCTCCTTAGTGAAAAATTGCCATGGGAATTAAAACAAAACCAAATAAATAACTCGCATAAGGCTTTTGTTGTTAGAACAGGTAATTAATAACCATACAGGTCAAAATGAACTCAGAACAAAAATGAGAACAAAGTGGAGGAAGTAATTTAAAAGCACAATTCCTGCCATGGCCTGCCAGTAAGAGCAATGATCTGGAGATAGACATTGGTATGTGTTGTACAATTATCACTTTAAAAGAACAGAATCATTTTCGTTTTGCCCTGAGTCTAATGGGGCTTTTTCACAGGGCGACTTGACGCAAGATGTGACCAGAGTGAAGTGGTCGTGGTCTAGCACGATATCATACGATATAACAGGGGGGGGGGGGGGGGGTAGACAAAGAGTTCCCACGGTACTCGGCATTTCTGTTATTTGTGCGAGTGACTTGTCCGTCTCCCGAGCTTTCCCGTTAAATCTTGAATGAGCATTGTAAACTGTCAAGTGCAATTAAATCATCACGTGGCACAAATGATGTCATAACTTATTTTATGGCGCTTAGAGACATGATTCCAACCTCAAACACAGAGGGTGTAAAAGCTGTCTGCGACTTTTTTACTTTGCAGCTGCAGGGCACAGACAGACTTATAAGAGAAGTTTAAGTTAACTGCAAAAACAGCACTTTTACATCTATAGCATTGTATGTTTTTAAATCTTGGATAACATTAAATGGTTTTCCTGTTGATGAACTAATATATCGTTATATATACTCACATGAGCACCCGGGATACTCCGCAGCCTTCGTCTCCAGCAGGTTCCGTTTTCTCGCCCTGTTTCTATAATCCTCTCTGGATTTATCGTAGAGAATCTCGTTAAATTGGTACCATTCTACAAGTTCCCCCTCTTGTTCCCTGGAGAAGTTATATGGCCTTACCTTCTGCCATCTTCCCTTTACATAAGCGTCTGTAGAGGCTATTCCTACAACGGCTACTGGGGAGGCAATCTGAAATCCACCTTGCTCACCCTCTCCCTGCTCCAAGGAGCCCACAGGCAGTGTTATCTGTGGCATCTCCTGTTACCTCTCCACCTGTCTCTCTTGCTGCGTCTCCTCCTCATTCTCCTGCATGGCAAAAACCTTTCTGACATGCTTTACCCCCTTTCTTTGACCTTTTCTGGGAGCCATCTCTGCAAGTGTTCCAGTGAAAAAGATTCTCCAACAATGACAATGAGGTGGGACGTCCTCGATGGACACATGTTCCATTGGCGACATTGAGAACACCTTTTTTACTCACCTTCTGTCCCCTCTGTCCAGCTTCCGGGTTTACCGTTCGCAGGAGTTCCCACGGTAACCGCAAGAGTTACTACGGATATTGCACTGGCCACTACGTTCATAAAATGTTGCAATGCTCAACCACAAGTCCCTCTTGGAGAAATTCAAGCTTGCTTGAATTTTCTCCCGATACCCAAGTTACACGATTACCTGCCGTTAGCGCCACGGTGGTCCACGGTGGTCCACGAATGCCGTACTGTTATCGCACGAGGTTCCCACGATGTTAAACTCTGGTTACCTCTTGCGTCAAGTCGCCCCGTGAAAAAGGGGTTTAATGCATTATTCTTGTTTCCAGGCTCGATGTTGTGGTTTTGAGACCTACTCTACGAATGTAGAGTTTCCAGTTGAATTTGATTTCAGTTTCTCAGAGATATTTTGGAAGCGACAGTAAGTCTACAAGTAGATCTGCCTGATAAGTAAATCTACCTGCCATCTTGTGTATATAAGAAATTCCATGATGTTATTTTGTGTAACTGTAAAGGAGTTGCCTCCTGTGGCACGGCCAATATTTATCACTCAATAAAGCAGATTATCACATTGCTAATATGGCATCTTATGTGCAGAAGACTGCCAGAATTTGAACATTTTAATAGTCACTACAATGATGATATATCAAAATTGGCTCTAAAATGTTCCACGCTGTTTGTTTTCTGACAGGTTCTATATACATACAATATTTTACTCTTTACTAATATGAATTTAGTCATGTGGCTTGAGCGGTGATTAATATAATTAATTGGGAACATAGTGCACATCTGGATGGTGACCTTCACAGCTGTCTAAACTAAGCAACAGAGGGAGTGGTACACAAGATTGGTCCCAAGACAGCAGGGCCAGACTTGCAGATGTCAGAAAATACTACAATGGACATCTGTGTGGAGAGTTTAAAAACATCTGGATGTTTCAACACTCCCAGAATGCCTTTGACTGCATCAACTCCACTTTTCACGTTTGTAGGGGAGAGACATCTTACAGCTGCCAACAGCTCAGAGGAGAACTGGTGAGGTGGCCTTCATGCGTCAGGCTTTCATATCTGTGACTTGCAAAATGGGCGTCATCATCTGGAGCATCCAACTTCCCACCCCACGTCTGGATTCAATGCTAATTCCGAGGGCACAAGCTGAGCCAAGGTCCAAGACACAACCTGTATCAGGCCATTTGACTGGGACATTTAAGTCTAGTGGAAAAGCTGAGAGAATGTTTTTAAATGGTAATTTTATTTCAATTTAGTGGGTCCTTAAATGTGTCATTTATTTATATTTATTTAAATTTTTGAGATATTTAAATCTTTGCTTTCAAAAGTCTGATGTGGAGTTGAAAGCTGTCGAAGGGCCGCCTGAGTGTTCAAGAGGTGGGTCTCAGGATCCATCTCCTGAGTTCCTGGTCACATTTACTTGCCTGTTTATGCTTTTCAGGGTAGCTTTGGCTGCGGCTTTGGAGATGTATTTATCCCACAGAGCGGTGAAACGTTCATGGGGTCACAGGAATTGCAAGACAGAAGGGAACACAATGTAGGGTTTGGTCTGAACACGATCTAACCTCGTTGTTTGTGATTTCTGAGAGATATGAAGTGCGGGCTTTGTCATAACAAGGCGACTATGGAGGTGCTGGTCTCCTTGCACCCACCGCCATTGTTTGCTTTTTGATTTATTCATTTTTCAGGATCTGGTTCCTGGTTGTGCCAATCCCTAATTGCAGCTGGTGTATTAGGAGAGTGCTATTGAGGTGGCAGTCATAATTTATTTAGATTTAGCATTGTGATGGAAAAGGGTGATGATTACATTAAAGATTTTGACTTGGAGGGGAAAGACCCATTTACTGTGATGCGGAGAGACTTACGGTATTTAAAGTGGACTGGAAACAGCTACTTGAAAGTTTGTCCAACCTCTCCTGATAGCTGATATCCTTTAATTCAAGCAGCATTCCGGTAAACCACTTTTACATCACCTCCAAAACCTTTACATCCTTTCTGCAATTGGTGACAAGAACTGTACACAATACCCCAAATGTGACCTAACTAAAGTCCTATAAAGGGTTCAGTTTAGTTTATTGTCACGTGTACAGTGAAAAGCTTTTGTTGCGTGCTAAATAGGCAGCGGAAAAACATTTACAGTATATCACATGATAAGGAAATAACATTTAGTGCAAAGTAAAACCAGTAAAGGACTGATCAAAGATAGTCTGAGGGTCACCAATAAGATAGATAGTAGTACAGGACTGGTAACTTAAGGGGTTGGACAGGCTAGATGCAGAAAGATTATTCCCGATGTTGGGGAAGTCCAGAACTAGGGGTCACAGTTTAAGGATAAGGGGGAAGTCTTTTAGGACCGAGATGAGAAAATCATTTTTTACACAGAGATTGGTGAATCTGTGGAATTCTCTGCCACAGAAGGGAGTTGAGGCCAGTTCATTGGCTGTATTTAAGAGGGAGTTAGATGTGGCCCTTGTGGCTAAAGGGATCAGGGGGTATGGAGAGAAGGCAGGGATTGGATACTGAGTTGGATGATCAGCAATGATCATATCGAATGGCAGTGCAGGCTCGAAGGGCCGAATGGTCTACTCCTGCACCTATTTTCTATGTTTCTATGTAACCAAGTTTCTGTCCTGCTCTGATATCCACAGTATTTATGTCGCTGGACCAGTTGAGTTACCGCTTAGTGGTAACCCTCAGAATGTGGTTATGCTAAGTCTAGTTGGATGGGAGAGTACTTGAAGAAGCTTCATATTAACTTCTGATTAATGAGGCCGGTGTAATGTATGTGCATATTTTTCACTTCACTGGAACCATGAATTCTCTTGGCACATGCAAAGACCATGACAATTTGATCCCATCCTTACTCCCACCAGGCCAATAAAAAGTTAGTGTCCAAGATCCCTCTGCACTGTATTCCTTCACTGATGTTCTGTGGCTCATGCAGAAACTTGTCCAACTCTCAGTTGGGTGATTTGGCATCTGCTGCACAGGACCGCTCATCGGTCATGAGGAGAAGAACTTCCTCCTGGGATCTGCCCTAGATCTGGGCTTATGCCCCATGAAAAGGGATAGCTGCAAGGTGTAGTCAAATCGAGAGGGTAAGGAAGGGGAGAAAGGCTCAAGAGAGAAGTGGGTGTGAAGGGAGAGGAAGATGAGAGAGAGAGGGATCCAAAGAATGAAGGAAGCAAAAAGAGACATCTTTGGGGAGAGGGATAAGAGGTGGGGAATGAAACAATGAGCGTATCAATGAAGGAAGAGTTAGGCAGTCAAGGAAGAGGATGTGTGTGTGTGTGTGCTGCATGCAGCAGATATTGGTTTTCAATTGCCATGGCGCTCCTTGCCTTTGGACCAAGAGTTTGTGCTGTCAAATTCATGTGCTTCCATCCATGTGCTTCCATCCATGTTAAAATAATTCATGCACAGGCATCCCAGGGCTGGAGTGGAAACTCATCCGCAGAACTGGAGTGGCAACAAGTGGAAACAAGTAGCGAGGGACTACCTAAAGAAGAACATGGAAGACAGGCAAAATGTGCATAATTAATCTGGTAACTTGATTTTATTTGGGGTATTAAGAAATGAATGTTGCGTGGCAGGTCAGAACTTACTGCTCATTTTTGAAGTATGATTAGGGTATCGGATATTCTGTGACAATGTAAAATCAGGACTTAGTTCATCTGAAAAACAAATCTTACAATACACAATTGCCTCAGAATTGAGTTTCGATTTAATTTTAAAAGTCCACATTGCATTGAGATCCAACACCCTTTTGATTCGGAGAATAATCTAACTGAACTGAATGCAATTTGGTTTATAAAAACTTGCATTCACCCATCAAGTAGTTGAATGAACCCGAATGACCCAGTCAAGAATTGAACATTAAGATAGATGATCAAAAATCTCAGTCAAGGAAGTTTATTTTACAAAGGCATATTTGAGATAACGTCACCACAAATATGCCTTTGTAAAATACACTTCCTTGATTGAGGCAAAGCGATATAAATATATAACTGAAACAAACAAAGGTGAAGGTTACAGTTAAACGACAAAGTGGTGATTGAATGTGCAGAGATATCAAATGGCAGGAGGAATAGAGGGTTGAGCTGGAGGATAATAATTTTAACACCCATGTGTTGGTGGACTGGGAGCTCTAGGTCAGTGAGCAAAGTGATGATGGCCAAATTGGAATTCACATGAGCCCATGGATCATTTTGATGAGTTTAAATTTATGAAAATAGATTGGAAATTAGAATAAAGATGGAAAGATTATAGAAATTGAAAATGTGGAAAATCTGACGTAAAACAAAATGCGTCGGGCAAAATCTGAGAGAAGAGGAGTTAGCATTTAGGGTTTCCTGGGTTATCTAGGATTGGTGGTCTCCCCCATCTCATCAGAGAATAAGCACCCGCTGCTTCCCTCCTTACATGTGCTTATTCTCACATTTTCCCAGTTCTTATAAGAGGCCATCAGCCTGAAATATTAACAGCACCTTTCTCCACTTGCTGAGTGTCCCCACATTGTTTATATTTTAGAAAGATTTGCATTTGTTTTTTCTTCAAAGAATTTCTGAGAATGTGTGTGAAATTCATCACGCTGGCTTGAGTTCATTGCTGTGTCACTGTGATGAGAGCTTTAAAGCTGCTAGTGTTTTTTCAAGATGGGAATATCTCTTTAAGACCTTAAGTGTTTACCTTTCTGTCATTTAAACCAACATGCCATTTGACCATTGACGCTAAATGAGCTCAGATGGAGAGGAAACTGACTGAAAAACAACTAACCGGACGGAGGAAACAGTGGAGGTTATGATTGCGACTCTGGGACCTTGAAGTCAAATTGGCTAAGTGTTAATGCACAAAATGACTAAACACACTCCTATGCAATTGTCTATCCACTTTATATCAACATAGCCAGACACAGATTTCACTGCCAAATTAGATTGAATACAATGATGTTAATGTTTAACATACACATACATGGAACGCCACAGCAGATCTTTCTTCCCCGTGGCTATCAAACTGTACAACTCCTCCCCCTTCTGTCGTGGGGTACACTGAGACTGACTCCCCCCCCCCCCCCCGCCGCGCAATCTTTGCACATCCACAAACCTTTCCTTTCATCACTTTAATTTCATGTATTTTGTGTTTTTATGATTGTTGGCAGATCAACTTCCCTCCTGGGATAAATAAAGTTCTATCGTATCGTATCGTATGTGGTGGGGAAGGGATACTGTAAGCCTCTGGATATATTTTGTAAAGTTGTTGAATTGAATTTACTGCAGAAAATCTAACTTGGTTCATAACTACATGAATTTCACTGTTAGTTCTCGGTGGAAAGTTTCCTGCGGCTCCAATTCTGACTGGCTGTTGTCATATTGCTTTGTGATTCTTGTTGTCTGTAAATTGGCTGCTGTGTTTCTTACATAATGAACTTCACTTCAAAAGTAAGTCAATGGCCGAGGCAGTTAAAGGTGCATTGGAGAAACTAAATTAAGTTTCTGTGGAGTAAATTAAATTTGGACGAGGAACTAAAAAAATAAGTTGGTGTGCTATTTGATTTTGGGTTCCAGGTAAGACCAGCATTTAAAACTCATCCCTATTTACCCCTGCTTGTGGAGTTAAGGCTGTATAACAACAGTCAAGGATCAGCACTTTTTGTTAATTCTGCAGTTTGGAGGGAGAATCCAAGGCCAGCGATGGAGAACAGGCCAAACTATCTTCAATATCCTTCCTTTGTTTACTTTCCAGATGGTCTGACGAATGAAATACATCTGTGCTACTTCAGTCTCAGAGGAAATGTTTAAAACTATACAGTTAAGCTTGTTTTTCTTTTCTTTTTTAATTGTTTGGCCTTAATTTGACTGGGAATCTGCCTGTGCTGCTTAATGCTAAATTCAAACAAGTCATAGTGGTAGAAAAACCTTACCCATTACATACCCATTCTGCCCACAGCATTCAGACCCGCTTACATCTGGGACACCTCTCATGTCTCCTCGCTCACTCTGCAGTTAAGATTCCTTGGTGTTAAAGATATCTTGCAGGAATGGATCAAGTTGTTTTAAAATTTGAATTTTAACAAATTTTATTATTAACAAATGTTTTATTGAATTATGTGAGGTAAGGGAAACTAGTAGAGTATCTATGGATACTATGAGGTTCAAAGTAAAAGAAGTACTGACACTTTTGAAAAATATAAAAGTGGATAAGTCTCCAGGTCCTGACGGGATATTCCCTAGGACATTGAGGGAAGTTAGTGTAGAAATAGCCGGGGCTATGACAGAAATATTTCAAATGTCATTAGAAACGGGAATAGTCCCAGAGGATTGGCGTACTGCGCATGTTGTTCCATTGTTTAAAAAGGGTTCTAAGAGTAAACCTAGCAATTATAGACCTGTTAGTTTGACTTCAGTGGTGGGCAAATTAATGGAAAAGATACTTAGAGATAATATATATAAGCATCTAGATAAACAGGGTCTGATTAGGAACAGTCAACATGGATTTGTGCCTGGAAGGTCATGTTTGACTAATCTTCTTGAATTTTTTGAAGAGGTTACTAGGGAAATTGACGAGGGTAAAGCAGTGGATGTTGTCTATTTGGACTTTAGTAAGGCCTTTGACAAGGTTCCTCATGGAAGGTTGGTTAAGAAGGTTCAACTGTTGGGTATAAATGCAGGAATAGCAAGATGGATTCAACAGTGGCTGAATGGGAGAAGCCAGAGGGTAATGGTGGATGGCTGTTTATCGGGTTGGAGGCAGGTGACTAGTGGGGTGCCTCAGGGATCTGTGTTGGGTCCTTTGTTGTTTGTCATGTACATCAATGATCTGGATGAAGGTGTGGTAAATTGGATTAGTAAGTATGCAGATGATACCAAGATAGGGGGTGTTGTGGATAATGAAGAGGATTTCCAAAGTCTACAGAGTAATTTAGGCCATTTGGAAAAATGGGCTGAAAGATGGCAGATGGAGTTTAATGCTGATAAATGTGAGGTGCTACACCTTGGCAGGACAAATCAAAATAGGACGTACATGGTAAATGGTAGGGAATTGAAGAATACAGTTGAACAGTGGGATCTGGGTATAACCATGCATAGTTCCTTGAAGGTGAAATCTCATATAGATAGGGTGGTAAAGAAAGCTTTTGGTGTGCTGGCCTTTATAAATCAGAGCATTGAGTATAGAAGTTGGGATGTAATGTTAAAATTGTACAAGGCATTGGTGAGACCAAATCTGGAGTATGGTGTACAATTTTGGTCGCCCAATTATAGGAAGGATGTCAACAAAATAGAGAGAGTACAGAGGAGATTTACTAGAATGTTGCCTGGGTTTCAACAACTAAGTTACAGAGATAGGTTGAATAAGTTAGGTCTTTATTCTCTGGAGCGCAGAAGGTTAAGGGGGGACCTGATAGAGGTCTTTAAAATGATGAGAGGGATAGACAGAGTTGATGTGGACAAGCTTTTCCCTTTGAGAATAGGGAAGATTCAAACAAGAGGACATGACTTCAGAATTAAGGGACAGAAGTTTAGGGGTAATATGAGGGGGAACTTCTTTACTCAGAGAGTGGTAGCGGTGTGGAATGAGCTTCCAGTGGAAGTGGTGGAGGCAGGTTCATTGGTATCATTTAAAAATAAATTGGATAGGCATATGGATGAGAAGGGAATGGAGGGTTATGGTATGAGTGCAGGCAGGTGGGACTAAGGGGAAAAAAAAATTTGTTCGGCACGGACTTGTAGGGCCGAGATCGCCTGTTTCCGTGCTGTAATTGTTATATGGTTATATGGTTATATGGTTATATGGTTAAAATACATCTACCTTTTACAAATACTTTACATATTTAAATATAGCACTGTTACACCTGTTCTTGTTTGCACATTCTATCCCTTATCTACAAATTTGGTTATCCTAACTCTGATCATTATTCTGAACTGTTTCCTGATTTTTTTAACCTTTAGCACTGACTTTTTCTCCGATAAGACCTTTGCACATTCTTAACCACAGCCTCAACCATCCCCTATTGTTATCTAATTGATTGGAAGTCTGGTTCAGCATGATTCAAATTGGAGGGTGGGTAAATGACAAGAGTTATCAACAGATTATACACAGTTTGGAGGGCCTCTTCAGGTTACCTTTCCTGATAATTCTTGAATTTATAATAAAATATTTGTCTCAGGAAAGGTAACCATGCAACTACCTGAATGCTGTTTAAACCATACCTGGTTCATCAAGGCCCTTTAAACAGGACATCTAATCTCATTATTCTGAAGCTAGGCACAAAATGCCCGAGTAAATCTGCGGGACAGGCAGCATCTCTGGAGAGAAGGAATGGGTGACGTTTTGGGTCGAAACCCGTCTTCAGAATGTGAGTCTGGGGAGGGGGAGATGCAGAGATAAGGAAGTGTAAAGTGTGCAAGCAAAACATCATTATCCTGTCTGGTCTGTATGTGACTCCAGTCCCACCTATGTTGTTGGCTCTTAACAGCCTCTTCAGTTCAGGGGCAGCCAGGGATGGACAATAAATGGTGGCAATGTCAATAAGGTCCACTCCATTTGTCCACAGAGTTTTGGAGGAGCCCAAGTTTAAGGAAGAAACCAAATAAACCAGAATGCCCTCACAGGTGAAAGGAAATACTGAACGTTACACTTTACCAGAACCTGAAGGCACTGGATGACAACTCTCATCCCCATTGACATGCTAACAGTTCGTAAATGTGTTCATGATTTTTCATTCAACCGTTCTGCTTTTACTGACGTCGATAACCAAGAGTCTCCTCACTTTATCGCAAAAACCTTGGAACCGAAATAGGACAAGGTTTTATGAGGTGCAAACTCCATGAACAATGCCAAAGGCCAAAGTATATTATTAAAAAGCAAAATTATCCTGTCATTCCTTGGTGCTAAATTCCATGGTGAGACCACTTAGAAACTGGCACCTCCCTCGCTCCCTCCCTCCCTCCCTCCCTCCCTCCCTCCCTCCCTCCCTCCCTCCCTCCTGTAGTCGACAATCACCTCCTTGGTCTTGTCGGCGTTGAGAGAGAGGTTGTTGACCTGGCACCACCGTGTCCGGGCCTCTACCCTCTCTTTGTAGGCCGACTCATCCCCATTGGTGATCAGACCCACGACTGTAATGTTGTCCGCGAACTTGACAATGATGTTGGTGTCATGTTGGGCTACACAGTCGTGGGTGTACAGGGAGTACAGGAGCGGGCTGAGGACACCCCTGAGGTGCGTTGATGTTGAGGGTGAGGGCTGTGGAAGTGTGGTCTCCGATCCTTAAGGGTGATTATAGGGTGATGGGTTGTATATATGACTAAGATACTGTATAGTATATGAGAGTTTTTTCTTTTCTTTTTCTTTTTTTCTTTTTTGTATGTCTTTGTAAATATTTGATTAGTGTATAAATGTAAATAATTTGGTGTACATATAGCTGCTGGTGTACATATGGTGTACATATAGCTGCTAAATTTGTATAAGGTAATTACAAGCAGTTGAATAAGGGTGGGAATTAATAAGCTTTGACTTCTTCCTGCTCCTTTTCGGACACATACGATTTCATTTATTTATAGATATTGTTTATGACACTTTATAAATATTCTTGTTTTGTTTTTTGCATGCTGTTTCACACTTGCTTTTTATTCTGTTCGAAATAAATAATTAAATTTTTTTTTTTTAAGATCCTTGATTCCCCTACCCTGGATAAAAGACTGTGCATTCACCCTATCAATTCCCCTCTTGGTTTTATACACGGATATAAGGTCTGGTAGGATCACTCGGGTGCACCAGCAGAATTATGCAAGAAACTGCTCGGAAAACCTTCAACAGCTGGCAAAGAAAGGCTGTTATGAACATCCCCAAAGTGAACATCCCTAAAATCCAGAAAATTATTGGAAATAAAAATAAATAAAAGCACCTCCCTGTCTCTACCCTTCCTCTTACCTGCCCCAATAAGATGTTGGTCAGGCTACACTTGGAGTACTGTGTGCTTTCTGGTCACCCTGCAATTGGAATGATGTCATCAAACTGGACAGCATGCAAAAAAGATTCACAAGGATGTTCTGACTTTTTGTAGGAGCGTAAGAGTCTGAGGGATGACCTTAGAGAGCATAGATAATGTGAAAACCACAGCTTTTCCCCCAGAGTAGAGGAGTCTAAACTAAAGGACAAAGGTTTCACGGTAAGAGGGTGTAATGATATTGAGTGTACCAAGCCTAAGTCAAGACTTTAAGTCCTATCTGTTATAACTAACAACAAGTTACCTCACTTTAGGGAGATTACATTGTACCAACCTATGTCAAAGCTAAATTTACTTGCTGCATCTGTCTTTCCTTCTGAATGGGTTTAACTGTCAATAATCACCATTTCGAGCAGCAGATCCCTTCTCCCAACCAAGGAAGAAATACTTCCAGCTAACGAAACAGGTGTACTTTTAAATGAGGCATATTTAATTATGAGGAGTAATTTCTATAAAGGTAATAAATTGGAAAGAATTTACAGAAGTACAATTCTTACAATATTAGAAAAACATACCAGTGAATTACAGACAAAGACGTCGTCCATTCGACAGAGGCTGAGTGGACTCTCTGTAACTTATTTTCCCACGCCTAAAACATCCTCATCTAATTTTGACACTACTTTTCCATTACCCACATTGGCCAGATCAAGTGGGTGACCTGACTTAATTAAATCAACGAGGGCCTTATCTTTTCTTTTGTTAACTTTACATTCATTTTGAGTATGTAAAGGTTACTGAGACCCTTAAAGATCTTTTTTTTTCTTCCATCAGTCCTTGGCACAGGATGGTTCCGTTCTTAATGACATAATGGATCAGTATTCTTGCTCTTGATAGTGCACTAACAGAATAGCACTTACATTAAACCACAATAAGCCTTTTGAACCTGGGGTCAGCTTCAGCTGATATGATTGTTAACCTAGGTCAGGTTCTGCCAATATGCTAAAAGCTTTTTTTATTACAAAACTGAGATGTACAAAAGTCTTTCAAAACTTTGGTGTTAGAAAAGTGAGATTAGCAAAAGCCTTTTCAGCCTGGATAGTGAAGGGGAAAATTTTGAAAAGGGACCGAAGTAGAGATTTTGCATGGCGCATAAATGGAATGAGCTGCCGGAGAAAGTGCTAGAGATGGGTGCAACGATGTCACTTTAAAGATACATGTACCGATGTGGTACATGGATTGGATATGGGCATTGAGAGGCAACTGGGACTAGCTGGGTTAGGCAACTTGGTCGGCATGGACTGTATTGTATAGATCTATGACTTTCTGACACTTAGCTCCATCTGCCTATTTTTTTCTTCTTGCATCTCCACCTATCACTTAGCAGTCATTGCCTCATTTCTCCCTGCCCCCCCCCCCCCTCCACTGCTTGACTCCATCTGCCCAGCATCTTCCCATCTCATTTATACAGTTGCACCTATCACTTGGCTATCTTCTCCCTACACTCCTGATGCAGGGTCTCGACAAGAGACATCTACCATTCTTTTGCCTCCAAGAAACTGCTTGACCTGATGAGTTATTCCAGCAGTTTATTTTTTTTATGTATGACTTTGTTTAAGAGCCTTTTCTTGCCCAAAGTGTAGATGACACCATTTTGCAGTAACACCATATTTTATGAGCAGCGGATGACCACATTCTCTATCCCCAGCCCTGGTGAGTTATAAATTCTGTTTCTTAAGCGATGGTATCATTTCCCATGTTCACTGCTAAGCACTTGGAGTTCACCCACTGAAAATTGGCACTGTGCTGAAAGTAACTTTAACTATTTTGCAGATGACATATCTAAAGGCCGTTACTTGCCCTGTAACAATAACTCCATTTGACTTCTATACAGGTTTTGTTTCATGAGCTGTGCGTATATTTTGGACCAACTTGCTAATTTCATGTTAGCTGCTGTTTCTTAACAGCTCATAAAATGCTTCTTTTGGTGCAGCTTTTGTTTCTCACCTCGCCTGATGTTTCATTGGAAAACTGACCACACCATTCTTCATATGTCGTCATACACAAGCAACCTTGCTTTGATCCTAAGCTCCAGTGTTGTCTGTGTGGTGTTTGCCAATTCTCCCTGCGATTGTGTGGGGTTTCTCTACGAATGCTCTGTTCTCCCACATTCCAACGATGTCCCTGTTCAACCCTGCGGTATGAATATTCATTTCTCTAACATTAAGTAATTCTTGCTTTCCCTCTCTTGCTGCCCCTCCCCCACAACACAATACAACGGTTTATTTGTCACATTGCACAAAAAGTGCAAGTGAAATGATACGCCAGCAGCGATACAATGATAAAGGGCACACACAAAAACACAATAAATTTTTAACATGAACATCCACCACAGCATTCATCACTGTGGTGGAAGGCACACAATTTGGCCAGTCCTCCTCCATTTCCCCCCGTGGTCAGGACCTCAACCCTCTGCAGCCGTTGCTGCGGGCGTCCAGATGGTAAAAGGACAAGGTACAAGTCCAGGTAAGTCCAGAGTCGGCTCCTCCCCACCGGAGACCGCGCGGCTTTTAGTTGGTGTAGGCCGCAGGCCGGTGGCCGAAGATTTAAAGTTTAGTTCTAGTTCTTTTACTGCTTTCACTGTCCTCCTGGTTAATTTTACTGTATGTATGCCGTTGTCATCTTCCCCTCATCCAACAATGAACCATTGTACCTTTCCTTGACCATCGGCTGCTTTGATCTGTTCGTTTCGCACCTTACATGTTATTTGTACCCTTCCATATCTCGTTTCCCTCTCCCCTGACTTTAAGTCTCAAGAAGGGTCTTAACCCGAAACGTCACCCATTCATTCTCTCCAGAGATGCTGCCTGTCCCACTGAGTTACTCCAGCAATTTGTGTCTATCTCCAATGGTGTACTTGGTGGTATGTGAATTTACTTCTGTCAATTACCTTAGAGTAGACAGGTGGTAGGAGAATCAGAGTGAAATTAATGAGCATGAGAGAGAAAAGGTTGGGAAATAGGATTGATAGATATCTAGTGCCAGCTAGGACTTGAAGCCAAGTGGTCTCATCCAATATTGTAATATAAATATGAAAGTGAACCAACCCCCAAATTATAGCTCCCACTTTCCTCAGTGGTGGTGCCAGTGCCCCATAAACCAAACTCCACCTCTATCACACCAGTTGTAGAAGATTCCATTAATTTATCTAATCTTAACTTATCTTTACTCACCAAAGTAGGCACTCTGAGGAATATTGTATATTAGTGCAGGCCTGAAGCTGTATTGTGTACCAAAGGACTTCTGGTTTGTTTCTTACCTTCAAAGTACCAACTATATTAGCCACCAAACCTCACCTAATTGCTTGCACTTGTCACCAACCCACATAATTTTGGTGGTATCAGCATAATACTCTTACGACTCTCTTCTTAAAGCAAGAAAAGTACAGACCTTGCAGTGTTCCTATGGTATTCAGAATTTCTATCACTCATTACCCAGAGTAGGGGAATCAGAACCAGACGACATATGTTTAAGGTGAGAAGGAAAGGAATTAATAGGAACCCGAGGGGCAACTTCTTTACTCAAAGGGTGGTGTATTTGAAATGAGCTACTAGAGGAGGTAGTTGGATAGGTACATGGATCGGAAAGGTTTAGAGGGATATGGGTCAAATGTGATTACTGTAAATGGGACAGGCACAAAATGCTGGAGTTACTCATCGGGACAGGCAGCATCTCTGGAGAGAAGGAACAGGTGACGTTTCGAGCTGAGACCCTTCTTTGGACTGAATCTTAAAGAACGATATAAAATTCTTAAAGGATTGGACAGGCTAGATGCAGGAAAAATGTTCCTGATGTTGGACTAGTCCTGAACCAGGGGCCACTGTTTAAGAATAAGGGGTAGGCCATTTAGGACTGAGATGAGGAAAAACCTTTTCACCCAAAAAGTTGTGAATCTGTGGAGGTCAATTCACTGGATGTTTGCTCCATAGATGCTGCTGCACCCGCTGAGTTTCTCCAGCATTTTTGTGTACCTACAGTAAATAGTATGTAGGACAAGCAAGGAATGTTGATGAGCAGAAGGACATTGGGGAAAAAAGTCCAATATTCCCTGAAAGGTGCAACAAGTGCAGATAGGGTGGTGAAGAAAGCGTAAAGTTTGTCGGGACAAAGAATAAAAAAGTTGAACTGTGTTTTTTTTAAAAATAATATTTATTTTATTAGAAGCAATTGTACAAGGAGAAAGTAATTGACATAACAATTATACAATTTTCGTACAGCTTCAGTTTTAACATTTTATAAACTAATAAGTAAATCGAAAAAAAAAAAAAAAAAGGAAAGAAGGGAAAGGAAGAAGAAAGTAAAAAGAAAAGAAAGAATTTTGAAAAAGATGGCGCAGCAGTAGAGTTGCTGCCTTACAGCACCAGAGATCCGGGCTCAATGCTGACTACAGATGCTGTCTGTAAGGAGTTTGTGCATTCTCCCCGTGACGTGCGTGTGCTGGATGTTTTCAAGAGAGAGCTGGATATAGCTCTTAGGGCTAATGGAATCAAGAAATATGGGGAGAAAGCAGGAGTGGGATACTGATTTTGGATGATCAGCCATGATCATATTAAATGGCGGTGCTGACTCGAAGGGCCAAATGGCCGACTCCTGCAACTATTTTCCATTTCTATGACCCAAAACTTCACCCATTCCTTCTCTCCAGAGATGCTGCCTGCCCTGATGACTTACTCAAGCATTTTGTGTCTATATTCGGTTTAAACCAGCTACCTGTTCCTACCTATACTTTGTAGAGATGGGGCATCTTGGTTGGCATGGATGAGTTGGGCTGAAGGGTCTGTTTCCGTGCTGCATTACTCCATGGCTCCATATGACACAGACAGATTCAGTCTATCAATATCATGGATTTTTAAGAGGACCTCTCAATTCTAATGAAGATTTTTCAATAACTATAATATGTGCTTGCGAAAGACTTGGGTAACTTAATGTCGAGGTAAAGTAATTGTTTGTATTACATGAATAATGTGCCACTGCGAGTGAACAGTCACTGAGGATCAGATCACACAACAATTCAGGTCGATATAGAGACCATCACTTAGAAACAGAAAACCAACAGATCCCTGACCAAGCACAACACAGCATCATTGTTGTATTAGGCTTTACAGAAGCTTTGGAACAATGGTGGTGACACAGTAAATTATTGCATTTGCTTGTTCTGGTGAGTCATTAAAACCCAACGTCCATACATACCTTCCAGATAGATATATTTATAGATAAGGTGTTTCAATTGCTAACAACAATTATGGATGTGTTTCTTTGCAGGAAATAAAACTAAATGGAGAATTAAACCCTTGCGAAAATATTTTGAAAACAATTATTACCCGGTTCAAAAGGCCAACAGATGAGCAAAAAAATATTAAATGACCTAACTTTAGCATATTTTTGGCGTCAATGCTATCAGACCTGAATGGGGTTGTGTCTGAAACCCTGGGAGAAATGCTCCTTTGTTTTTTTTAGCCATTTCCTCCTCCCATGCCTGAAGATAACAAACGGGTCCATACCTTAACTGACTGTAAGGACTATATCATTTTCCCCAAGGGAATAGTTCTGGGGAAATTCAAAAGGAAAGCTGGAGGGAGAGGGGGAGGGAAGGAATGTTGTCGTACACAAATAGCTGCTCCTAAAAGTCATTTAATCCCTTGTACATTTCAACCATCTGAACCAGCTCAAATTGCACAAATCCTTTGCTCTTGGCTCAGGTGCAGCACATGAAGGAAACATTGACACAATTCAGAAAGTCTTACAAATGTGATAATGGGTTCATCAGTGAAAGGAAAAAACTAACATTGATTTTAGACAGTTCAGCAGAACAGGAAGCGATTTGACAGTGTCTTCTTGGGTCAGTGGTAGGAAGGTTGAAAAGGAACAAATAACACGCAGTTATCAGAAACATTGACATCTACCTCAGAAATGAGTCAACGTTCGGAGAAGAACTCGTTCCTAGTTCTGTAATCCAACGGACCTACAACTCTTGAGTTGCAAGTTGTAATTTTACTGGGGTGAACGTTGGCACAGTTGGTAGCACTCACACCTTTGACATTTAAGGTTATAGTTTTAAATATATATATTTTTAAAGAAAACATTGGGGGTAAAAAAGCAGGTCAGGCAGTATTTGTGGAGAAAGAAACAGAATTGACTGGATGACCTACAAATTATTTGCATATTCTCTTCATTGTTTTAAATTTCCAGCATTTGTAGTATTTGTTTTTGGATTATACAATCAGAACCCACTTCAGAACCTTGAGTGCTAAGTTCTTAGGTGGTTATTCCAATGCACAGTCTGTTTTGGGGGTGGAATCAAGGGCACTTGGAGCAAAGTTCAGAGAAATGTTTCCGGGGATCTGCAAAGTTCTGTTTTCAGCAGGCAGTGATGACCTCAATCCAATCTTGACTCATAGTAAGTGAGCACTAATGTATTTAGTTCCCTTAAAAACCCACAAAATTAAACCACGTTGTGGTGACCAATGAGTTAATAGATCTCCTTTTGTCTAGGTACATCCATCTGCCCTGTTGGTCAAGGGGAACTCGGTCTTCGGTTGCTTTTATCACTCTTTCTTTTCCATGCAGTCCTGGTGGAGCTTCCAATCCAAGAACATCTTTCATTTGCATTGATTAGCTCCTGGGTCATTACCAGGGTCACACCATTCCTTGCGTTTTCTGGTGGCTAAGTCATGTCTTCACAAATGTAATTATGGTGGACTTCAGTGCAATTCAGGTAAGTGGACACTGGAGCTCCTGTTGCTGGTTAACTTGCAGGATTTCCCTCCCCAACCCTGTTCCCCAACTCTCTAGAAGCTGGCCACTCAACCTGCAGCCTAGCTTGGATCCCGAACTGCTCCCACTAAACATTGGGGGAAAGCAGCTTATCAACACCTGCCTTGGATCGGTGGCTCATGCAAGGACTAATAGTTTGCATGTTAACAATTCAGTTATCACAATGGCTGTGTTAACTCTACATGGCCTCGGTCTCTATGTTGGGAACTAGAGATGAATGTGGTTGGGAATTGGAGTGTAGATAAACTTGGAGAGATGTTAGTCTAGAACACCATTGGAAACCAAACCTCTGTGCACAGCAGCCATTACATGGGTTTGACCAATAAAGGTTTTACATGGTGGCAACATTACTGCAGACCAAACCATTACATTGAAGTGTACCCTACAGGAATATGTACTTTGGCCCACAATGGCCGTGCCAAACATGATGTCAAGTTTTTCTAAACTCCGCTGTCTGCACATAATCCATATCCCTCCGTTCCTTGCACACCCATGTGCCTATTCAAAAGCCTCTTAAATGCCATTATTGTATCTGTATCTCCTGGCACCTACCACTCTTGTGTAATTGAAACATGCCCCGCACCTCTCCTTTGACTTTGCCCCTCTGACCTTAAAACACTGCTCTCTAGTCTCTGATATTTCAACTCTGGGGGAAAAAGGTTCTGACTGTCTGATGTACTATTGCATTATACATCAACACATGGAAATGGATATGTACATAGATTTTGTCACATGTAAGGATGTGCTCAGTCACAGGGGCTTCTGTTTCCTGAGCTTCCTTTAAATCCATGGGCCTCTGCTCTCAGACCACCTGGAATAACAAGCAAGGCAGATATCCTGAAGACATTGGGGTTTTGTTTTTGGTAATTGTAGATAAAATCAATAAAGTCAAACTTTCAAATAATGATCCAGTTACAGGTGGAACAAATGACAATGTTCACAACTTCCTGCTTCACATCTATTTTGGAAAGTAATACTTATTCAAATTATGCCCAAGGAATATTCAACCTTTGGCTTTACTGTTGACACAATTAATCAAATGAATCATTTCTATAGATGAGGATTTGCAGTGAAAAAGTTATTTGTGTACGTACATATACATGTTATTGTTTTTCGGGGATCAAGGTACAAAGGAAGATTTTAAAAATCATTTGCAGGACAGGTAGCATCTGTGGGGAGACTGAGTTAATGTTTCAGAGTGACCTTACAGTATATCAGAACTAAAAACAAGCAGAAATAAGCATGTTCTAAGTTGGGGGGATGGGGATGTTGAATGAGCGAAAATAATTTCAATTAAGGATGGAGTTGAAGAGGAGGGATTCATTCAAATAGTGCTGGTGTTGGCTGAGAGAATGTGCTGAATGATTGTTAACTTGCTTATGAAGGGTCTCGACCCAAAACGTCATCTCTTTCACCAGAGATGCTGCCTGACCAACTGAGTTACTCCAGCTGCTGCTAAGTTACTCCAGCATTTTGTGTCTATATTTGGTTGTTAACCATCTCATCTGTCGGGAGGAGATGTAAACGAGGGATGAATGATGACAGAGAGAGAGAGGTAAAAGCAAAAAAATAAACTGCTGCCACCTCAGTTGCAAGAAATCTGAAATGAAAGTGAGTTCTGGAAGAAAAGTGGGGGTCGGCTCACATCAGTGGAGTGAGAAAAAAAAGAATGAATGTTGCAGGTTGATGGGGGTTTATTCTGATACAAATTGCAAAGGCTGGCAACCTGAAATAGTTGAATTCTTGTTGAGTCCTGAGTTCTGTAATGTGCCCAATTGAAAGATGAGATGCTGTTCCTCAAGCTTACGAGGAGCTTTATTGGAACAGAGAAGGAAGACAGAATCAGATCAGATCAGTCTGAAGAAGGGTTTCGGCCCGAAACGTCGCCTATTTTCTTCGCTCCATAGATGCTGCTGCACCCGCTGAGTTTCTCCAGCAATTTTGTGTTCCTTCGATCTTCCAGCATCTGCAGTTCCTTCGTGAACACAGGAAGACAGAAAGATCAGGTGGGGAAATGGAATGGAGAGTTAAAATGATCAGCAAATGGAACACCAATGTGGATGGAATGAATGAGTTCTGCAAAGCAGTTATCCAATCTGCATGTGGTTTCTCCAGCTTTAGATCCAATGAAAGGTCATTGACCTGTTTTTCTTTCTCTTCACAGGTGCTGCCTGAGCTACCAAATACTTGGAGTATTTTCTATTTTTAATTGAGATTTCCAGCAGCTCCACCTTTTTGTTCTTTAAGTTCCGGAAACTAAGATATGATAGAAATTGGATATCTTTAATTCCTGAGAGTTTTTCCCCCCATATCATTTTTTATGGGAGAGCTCAGAAATTGATACTTATAATGCAAATGTGGATGAAAAATTAAATCCCTGTGCTCCAAATACACTGTATTACACCATGATGTGTTCGGAGCTTGCCGATAAGCTGTAAATACGGCACCCTTTTCCAGGCATTTCATTAAATATCACAGAGAAATTTGTTACTTGAGGAAAGTGAAATTTCCAGAGGCAACTTCTTCCACTTCTAGACAGAAAGTAGTTGTTGCTCCCAGTTTCCCAGTGACGCATTTGATTCCCAGCCATACTTACAGATACAGGAAGTCTGAAATGAATAGGCTATTAAATCACCAGTTAGGGTCAGTAAATGGAGCCAAAAAGCGGGAGTTACCCAGTGGCTTGGAAAAAAAAGGAATATTAACGGGACTAGAAAATGAGCAAAAGACAGGGTCAGGTTTGGATAATTATATGCAGAATATTACCAGAACAAAACTGTGCGGGAAACAAAGCCTCCCCTTCACCTCTCTCCACCAGCTATCTCCACTCTACCCTCGATTGCCTCGATGCAGCAGTTTGACTGCCTGACCGCGGGAGAAGAACAGGGAAGAGATAAGACTTTTGCCTTCCATCACAGTAAGGAGGTGTTTGGAGATTCACTATGATGGATGTTTGTGTAGAACTGTGGTAATTGTGTGTTTTTTATTGGGTTTTTTTTTTGCTGTTATGATTGCAGAGCACGGAATTTCGTTCAAACCTTTGTTTGTATGAATGACAATAAAGGCATTCTAATTCTAAGATGAGTCACGTCCTGAAACATTATCTTTCCACTACCCTCCACAGATGTTGCCTGCTCCTGCTGAGTTCCTCCAGCAGTTTGCTTTTTGCTCAAAATTCCAGCCTCTGACGTCTCTTGCATCTCTGGAAAAAGCTTTGTTTCCGCAATGTAACGTTCTGGTTTGGCTGGGTGCCCAGATCAACGTGTTCAAATTGCCTGCCCATTATATTCCTTAGCCACGTTTTTTTCATTGCCATCGCATGAAAATTGGAAATGATGGAATCCAACAATGGTTATAACAACACTGAAAGAAAAAGGCCTGGGCAGCAAAGGCAGCTCTCCTGCTCTTCGTCAAAATAGCCTTGCGGCCGATGGAGCCTCGCGGCGGCGGCGGTGAAGCCTCACGGGTCAACCTGCGATCGGCTGTGCAGCGGTCGATAAGGGCGCTGAGGAACCACCATGAGGAGAGGGAGGGGGAAGAACAATAGAGGACCTGGCCAGGGGTGGGAACACCATGAGGGGGGAGGGGGAGAACAAATGAGGAGTCGGCAGGGGTACTTTGTAACTTTGTCAGCGGCGCATGTGGTGACTATTTCATGCATACCTTGGGTATGTAAGCAAAGAATTTCACTGTGCCTTGTCACATGTAACAAAGTATTCCATTCCAAATACTGGTGTGGGATCTGTGTAATGCTACATTTGACAGTGCAACACAAACTTGAGACAACACTCAAATGCCAACCTAGAGTTTTGTGCCCCAGTCTGTGGAGTGGGGACTTGAAACTGCAACCATTGGATTCAAAGACAAAAGTAATTGCAGCTAAAACCACAGAAAGCAGAGAATGGTACAATGCTGGCTGATATTAAATTGGCAAGATCATTTCTATAAAGAATTTTGTTTTGGAAAGAAGAGGAAGCAAAAAAAAGGATAAAACCGAAACCATAACCACATGATGTCCTTCTCGATGTCAAGGCTCACGGTCCTTGTGCTGATTATTTTTGGTTGCACCATAGGGTTATGTACAAGCCTTTGTTGTGCCGAGGAGATTATTTTGCATGCAATTTGTTGATTCAGTTCTCTGGTGTATCTTCAGTTACACAAAGAAATCGGGCAGTTCCACCTGATAGAAGGTGAAGTGGATAGTTAGTAACTTCTATTTCTCGTGCAACATTGATATGGTATCTATTCAACCAAATTGAGCTGTACTCATCCAGCTAATGCACTGTGTCAATGTTTGTAATAAAGGCAAAAACGAACCTCAGGTCCTCAATGCTTCAGAAAGTTTGATAGCAACCGATGGCAGATTAACTGACTCGCTCGTGTTTAGTCAAAAAAAGAACCATCTCTGTCCAAGAATTTGAGGACTTAGGATCAAGAGAAAGAAAGGACACAACTCTAGGACCAAATCAACTGAAGGAGATGGGAGGAATGAAGTGTTCTCATCAGATGGGGACTTTCTATTGGATCTTCAGGGAGCACAATTACAGAGAAGCAATATGTCCACAGCACAAGTTTCTCAGTGTTGGCCACTGAACTCTTCCATTTTTCAGGCATTCTCCAGCAACAGAGCTATGACTAGAAGATTCATGTTGATGTGAAAGCCCTTGACTTCCTCACCTCTGGATCATCTAAGAGAACTTTAGTAGAGAAGTTCAGTGGTGCTGTGGTAGAGTTGCTGCTTTATAGCATCAGAGACCTGGGTTCAATCCTGACGATGGATGCTACTTGTGCGGAGCTCGTACAATCACCCTGTGACTGCGTGGATTTTGTCCAGGTGCTCTGGTTTTCTCTCCCATTCCAAAGACGTGGAGGTTTGTAGGTTAATTGGCCTCTATAAATTGTCCCTGGTGTGTAAAATAGAACTAGTGTATGTTGGTGGGTGCTGACAAGGTGGTCCGAAGAGCCTGTTTCCATGCTGTATCTCTAAAAACTAAAAAGAAAATCCAATCCATTTTCAAGAGAAAAATAGGCACTGAAATAGGCAAGTCTAGCCATCTCTTGTCTGTGACTCCTTGAATATTGGCAATTCTTCCCACATTCAGTGCGGTCTTTGGACTGGACTTGGTGATAGTTGTTGAGGATTTATACCATTCTGTACATTTGTACCAATGCTGTTAAGAAGGCTTTGAGAACATCCTTGAATCGTTTGCCTGGTAATCTCTTTCATGGGCAGAACTCAGTGTCCATTTTAGGAGTCCAGTGAGAGCCATGCAAATGGCATGGTCTAGTCAATGGAGTTGACTAAGTGTAATTATGGGCACTATGTTGTGATTGATGAACTGGGAAAGGATGCCAAAGGTAGTTTGGTTATCCTTCTGAAGAATTTAGCAAAGGCAGCATTTATGATATCTATCCTGTTCCTTGACGTGTCTGCTCTAGCAACACCTAATATCAGAAGGATACAGAAGAGCAGGGACCACAGGTGTCCAGTAACCCATGAGCTTTGTGTCAGGATTGAAGTTGTGTTCTTCAAACACTATTTTCCTCAGTGAAACAAAGAATATGCAGGTGCAGTGAAAGTAATGGAGAATTTCGTCATTGACATCTGAAAGGCCACCTCAGAAATTATAGAAAGCCGTCCGCAATTCTTGCCTTGATCCTTTGTTATTGAAGAGTGTTGTTGGTAAAGTATCATTTTTCTTGTGGATGTTGAATGCAATGCCCAACCTCTCGCATGCTTAACCGATTGAATTGACAATGCCATGTGCGCATATTAAAGCACCATTTGCGCATTGTAGGTCCACCTCTTAGATTAGGTGACCTGGTTCTGGATTAGATTCTGTGGACTTGCACTACTCTGGTGGGAAGCTTGCTGGGGACAATGTGCTGCACCATGGCAAATAAGCCTGAACAAAGTGTTGGGGGGATTGGTTTGCACTAAGATTGGATCTGCTGTAGAGCCATTAGTTTGGATCAGGGCGTATGAAGTAAATGTAAGATGGAGACAAATTCCTTCAGATAGGAAGTGTGCTCCACTGCCCTTCCTGGCTGACAGACTAAAAGAGTTTAGTGAGGTCAAAAAAGGCCACATACCGTGTTCAATGTTGCTTCTTGCTTTTCTCTTGGAATTGGGCGTGCAGTGAAGATCAATTTGGTATGCCTCTTGATGGATGGAAGTCACATTGCAATTGGGCGTAGTTCTTCCGCCACAAGAAGGAGGTGTTTGAGGGGGACCCTGACAATGACTTTCCATGTGGAAGGTGGCAGGATGATTCCTTTGTCTTTACTGCTGTTAGGTTTGTCCACATTTTTGAGGTAGATCATGGCTGTTGTATCTCAACCTTGTATATCTTTGTATACTTTACAAGGTCTCCTTGTATATCTTTCTCTTCCCATTTTGTGGACTTGTGACTGAAGCATCTTACTAACAAGCCTCATCAAGGGATACTGTCCAGGTGTAATTTACTGATGAAGAGGAGATTGCCATGAAGATTACGTGGTTCGGTTATGGCGGGCTTGAAGTGGTAACGGTGTAGATGGAGATGAATATAGAGAAACAAAACTGGCTGCTCTGGATACAGGATACAGGACATGCAATGTCTTTGAAACAATGAGCAGCAAGTACAAGATGTAGTGGGGAATGGGGCCAAGTGTGCGGTTATGGTATGAGTGCAGGCAGGTTGGACTAAGGGAACAAAGTTGTTCGGCACGGACTTGTAGGGCCGAGATGGCCTGTTTCCGTGCTGTAATTGTTATATGGTTATATGGTTATATGGTTATATGGTTATATGGTTAGTGTTCAGTTGAAAGATGTGTGGCAGGAGCGCAGTGGGGGAAATGAGGCCTGAGGTCAGATTGTGGTTGAGAGCTTAGACTTTCATCTTTACATCAAGAATTCACAACATCCCACAGCCTGAGAAAAGAGCAAGGATTCTCAGCACCCAACCTTGGACCAAAGCAGGAAAGCGGCATTGCTCACAAACGGTCCACTTGATCCAGCCACACAACCTCTCATTGTTCTCTTACACGGCAAGGTAATTAGTATCATGACGTTGGATTTTCCTAAAGAATGTTACCTCAGTGGCTTATTTAAGTCTGGACTTGTTCCGGAATATGGGAACATAGCCGAAGACCAGTGGGGCCAGCACTTGACAGCTTCTGCTCCCAAACACTTTTATAAGTAATGATAGCGGGGAAACCTATTTACAAATTTCTCATCCAGGACTGAGACCTCCATGTGTAGGAAGGAACTGCAGATGCTGGTTTACACTAAAGATAGACACAACATGCTGGAGTAACTCAGCGGAACAGGCAGCATCTCTGGAGAGGAGGAATGGGTGACATTTCGGGTATGAAGGAGGGTCTCGACTGGAAACATCACACATTCCCTCTCTCCAGTGATGCTGCCTGTCCTGCTGAGTTACTGGGACCTCCATCATGGATGAGAAGGAACCGAGTCCTGCACCTCAACTTGTGGACAAGGACAAGAACATAAGATTAAAGGAGATAGGAATAGGTCACCATGTCCAACTCCTGCCCATAGCAATTATAATAGTTGGAGGTTGGATTTTTGGATCGCAATACTCTCGAAACAGTATGTATATGCCAGTATCTGAGCTGACGGCTGTGAATGTAAGATTGAGTAATGGGGTGTTTTCATCTTGACTTATTTCTGACTCGCATGCCAAATGGGAGTTCTTAGCTACAAAATTAATGTTTATTATGTTCACATGTATAGTTCATGTATCATGATCTAATATGCATTACATTGATTCATTGATTGGTCCAGATTGCTTAATAAGCAACTCAATTTATACTGTCTTTTTCATTTTTCTAAGCACAATTATGTTTATCTTTCCTACATGTAGCCCTGTCAATGTTGGTCCACACATGCTGGCAATGTTTTGCTGCTCCAGGAGGAGTCTAGACTTGCATGGTGATTTCATGCAAAATATCAGTTCTGCTCAAGGACCATTATGAATGTGTCAATGGGAATTATTCACTCTTTCTCATCTCTGCCAACCAGGGCCAAACCCACACTCTGGAGGAATTATCCCAACCGGATTTCCATCCATGGTCTAAGAAATCTAATGTGGCAGACAAGAAATATCACATCCACAAACATGGCAGCTGAAGAAAGGTAGTCTGACGCAACGAGTAGCAAAATATAATTGAACACTCTCCACTGGGGATTGTGTTACAGTATAATGTAACCACATAACGTAATTGCAATCCTCCTGCTGGTGTTGAAACCTGCTCCCAAAAGAGATGAGTTCAGACGTCCTAGTCAAGGAGAACTTTTCCATGATTCACCAGAGTTTGGCAACCACCCTACCAGCATTGAAGAACAACTGTGCCCATGGATGTTTCGTTGGGGATGGGTTTAATACACATGTTGGATGACAAAATAGGGGAGGATTTTGATGTATGATTAATTTGGACGCAAGCCAAACATATTTGCTGCCAACGCCAATAAAATGCTTCAGTTTTATGATTTACTTCGATTAATCACAACAGAAATTATCACGACCACCCACTTTTTCATGCTCAGCTGCATTGAAACCGGTTCGACACCTAACCTTCCGTAACAAAACAGGTGTTCATGCATTTAACATTCCAGATTGTGGCAGATATAGTTTCTGCAATTTTATTTGTACATGACATTTTATTGACTAATTCTCAAGTTTCAATAAAATCCCTTTTACGGAAGATATGTTTTAAATTTGATTTTCTTGGTGAATGATTTAACAAGGCTAAAAGTTGGTGTGAATGTAATATTATTTTGAAAACAAGTTTACAGATGCAATCTCACGGTATTCTTGTCACTCAACACTTATGGCTCTGTCTCACGGTGCGAGTCCACCCACGAGTGATCCCGAGTTTAAAACAAATCAAACACGTGGTAATCATGTAGAATTAACGTAGCGGGAACGTTGGAACTCGTAACACTAACGGCAGGTACTCGGGAAACTTGTTAACTCGTGAAAATCTTTCAACATGATGAAAGATTTCCACGAGTCAAATTTACTCTTGAAGTAAAAATTTTAAACTTTTAAACTCGTTGTAAGAACGTAGTAGCCCGTGAGTTTACCGTAGTGACTCGTTAGTCTACCGTGGGCACTCTTTAACTCAGCGGGACAGGCAGAATCTCTGGAGAGAAGGAATGGGTGACGGGATAACGTTTCCAAAATTCTGCTGCGTCTTTGTGTTACTCCAGCACTGTGTGTTCACTTTTTGTCAACCAGCATCTGCCCTTTCTTCGAGCCAGCACCGCCATTCATTGTGATCATGGCTGATCGTCCCCAATCAATACCCCATAGAAAACATAGAGTTTGGCAACCACCTTGGTTCAAGGGTTAGTTCATTTATTTTTTGTTTTCTTTTCTTTTTTTTTCTTCTTTTAAAATGTTCATTTCTAAATGTCATAGTTGCATATAGAAAGACCACTATTGCTCACCTGAACCTGTTGGAAGGCCAGCTCAATAGTTAAAGGCCAAGAAGCATCTTTCTAGACGTTCCACAGGACTAAGGTTCAAAGGTTTCTTTATTAATCACCTACACCAATTGGTGTAGTGAAATGACTACAAATGGTTTGCGGTGATGTGGAAACACAGTGCAAGATGACAAACATTGTAAACTGCAGAAAATTAAACGATGAGAAGCAGTAAAGGTTGGGCAAATTATCTTCTGATCTAAATTGGAACTCACTGTGCATATTTGAAGTGCTAGTTTTGAGCACCTATCCTGTTCAATTGGGAGATATGATTTCCAAATAACGGAAGGGAAACTTAACAAACATAATAATAATAATATATTTTATTGTCATTGCACATATGTGCATGGAGATTTAGTATCCAGTTTCCATCCGATGGCATAACTTAAACAACTAATAAAATTTAGATTTAGATACCCCGAGAAACATGATTTATAAAAGAACAGTAAAACAGTCTAAATGTGTCTGTGCCGAGTTGATGTGCGACGTGACCATCCGAGGGAGACAGTTCATGGGGGTGGGGGGCACTCAGCAGGGCCAGTTCAGAGCAGCTCTAGCTCTGGGGATGAAACTGTTCCTGAGTCTGGAGGTGCGGGCGTAGAAGGCCTTGTAACATCTGCCGGAAGGAACGAGTTCGAACAGTCCATTACAAGGGTGTGAGGAGTCTTTGTGGATGATGACGGCCTTCCTGAGGCACCGTGTGTAGTAGATGCCCTCCAAGGCTGGTAGCTGTGTCCCAATAATCTTCTGCGCTCTGTGTACGACGCGCTGAAGAGCTCTCCTCTCCGCCTCCGTGCAGCTGAGATACCACACAGAGATGCCATACGTTAGTATGCTCTCTGTGGTGCAGCGGTAGAATGTTGTCAGCAGCTGTTGGGGCAGACCAGTCTTTTTCAATGTTGTCAAGAAGAACAGTCATTGCTGTGCCTTCTTGACCAGCGCAGTGGTGTTGGTGAACCATGTGAGGTCCTCTGAGATGTGTGTGCCCAGAAACCTAAAGCTGGACACTCTCTCCACACTGTCCCCGTAGATGGAGATTGGGGCATATTCTCCATTATGGTCAATAATCAACTCCTTGGTCTTGGAGGTGTTTAGGGACAAGTTGTTATGTGAGCACCAGTCCGCCAGGTTCTGCACCTCCGCTCTGTAGTTTGTTTCACCACCGTTGGTGATCAGCCCGATCACCGTTGTGTCGTCTGCAAACTTGACGTGGTGTTGGTGTCGAATACAGGAACACAGTCGTGTGTGAAGAGGGAGTAGAGCATGGGGCTTAGTACACAGCCCTGTGGTGTGCCGGTGCTCAGGGTGATAGTGGAGGACAGGTGCGGGCCCAGTCTCACTGCCTGCGGCCACTCCGTCAGAAAATTCAGGATCCAGTCGCAAAATTCTGCTGCGTCTTTGTGTTACTCCACCACTGTGTGTTCACTTTTTGTCAACCAGCATCTGCCCTTTCTTCGAGCCAGCACCGCCATTCATTGTGATCATGGCTGGTCGTCCCCAATCAATAGCCCATAGAAAACATAGAGTTTGGCAACCACCTTGGTTCAAGGGTTAGTTCATTTATTTTTTGTTTTCTTTTCTTTTTTTTCTTTTTTTCTTCTTCTTTTAAAATGTTCATTTCTAAATGTCATAGTTGCATATAGAAAGACCACTATTGCTCACCTGAACCTGTTGGAAGGCCAGCTCAATAGTTAAAGGCCAAGAAGCATCTTTCTAGACGTTCCACAGGACTAAGGTTCAAAGGTTTCTTTATTAATCACCTACACCAATTGGTGTAGTGAAATGACTACAAATGGTTTGCGGTGATGTGGAAACACAGTGCAAGATGACAAACATTGTAAACTGCAGAAAATTAAACAATGAGAAGCAGTAAAGGTTGGGCAAATTATCTTCTGATCTAAATTGGAACTCACTGTGCATATTTGAAGTGCTAGTTTTGAGCACCTATCCTATTCAATTGGGAGATATAATTTCCAAATAACGGAAGGGAAACTTAACAAACATAATAATAATAATATATTTTATTGTCATTGCACATATGTGCATGGAGATTTAGTATCCAGTTTCCATCCGATGTCATAACTTAAACAACTAATAAAATTTAGATTTAGATACCCCGAGAAACATGATTTATAAAAGAACAGTAAAACAGTCTAAATGTGTCTGTGCCGAGTCGATGTGCGACGTGACCATCCGAGGGAGACAGTTCATGGGGGTGGGGGGCACTCAGCAGGGCCAGTTCAGAGCAGCTCTAGCTCTGGGGATGAAACTGTTCCTGAGTCTGGAGGTGCGGGCGTAGAAGGCCTTGTAACATCTGCCAGAAGGAAGGAGTTCGAACAGTCCATTACAAGGGTGTGAGGAGTCTTTGTGGATGATGACGGCCTTCCTGAGGCACCATGTGTAGTAGATGCCCTCCAAGGCTGGTAGCTGTGTCCCAATAATCTTCTGCGCTCTGTGTACGACGCGCTGAAGAGCTCTCCTCTCCGCCTCCGTGCAGCTGAGATACCACACAGAGATGCCATACGTTAGTATGCTCTCTGTGGTGCAGCGGTAGAACGTTGTCAGCAGCTGTTGGGGCAGACCAGTCTTTTTCAATGTTGTCAAGAAGAACAGTCATTGCTGTGCCTTCTTGACCAGCGCAGTGGTGTTGGTGAACCATGTGAGGTCCTCTGAGATGTGTGTGCCCAGAAACCTAAAGCTGGACACTCTCTCCACACTGTCCCCGTAGATGGAGATTGGGGCATATTCTCCATTATGGTCAATAATCAACTCCTTGGTCTTGGAGGTGTTTAGGGACAAGTTGTTATGTGAGCACCAGTCCGCCAGGTTCTGCACCTCCGCTCTGTAGTTTGTTTCAACACCGTTGGTGATCAGCCCGATCACCGTTGTGTCGTCTGCAAACTTGACGTGGTGTTGGTGTCGAATACAGGAACACAGTCGTGTGTGAAGAGGGAGTAGAGCATGGGGCTTAGTACACAGCCCTGTGGTGTGCCGGTGCTGATAGTGGAGGACAGGTGCGGGCCCAGTCTCACTGCCTGCGGCCACTCCGTCAGAAAATTCAGGATCCAGTCGCATATCGGCGAGCTGAGACCTAGCTGGTGGAGTTTGGTGGTGAGCTTGGTGGGGATGACCGTGTTGAAGGCAGAACTATAGTCTATGAAGAGCATCCTCACGTACGTGCCCTGTCTTTCCAGGTGAGTCAGGACAGTGTGAAGAGCCAGAGAGATGGCATCCTCTGTGGATCTATTTGTCCAGTATGTAAATTGATGAGAGTCCAGTGAGGCAGGGATGCTGGATTTGATGTGGGAGAGGACCAGCCTTTCAAAGCACTTAATTGATTGATTTAACCTTAATTGATCGTGTAGGAAGGAACCGCAGAAGCTAGTTTACACCAAAGATTGACACGAAAAGCAGGAGTAACTCAGCGGGTCGGGCAGATTCTCTGGAGAAAAGGAATAGATGACATTTCAGTTCAAGACCCTTCTTCAGACTCAGGGGAGACGGAACGAGAGATATGAAAAGGTACAAAGAAAAAATGAATGAAAGGTATGCAAAAGGAGAAATCAAAGCCAACAACAACGATCATGGAAAGGTGGAGCGCACAATGGTCCATTGTCAGCTGTGGAGAAGGTGATACAGTGAAACTAGTACGACGACTAGGGTGAGGGAAGGAGGCGGAAAGAGGAGATACAAGGGTTTGTTAAAGTTAGATAAATCATTATTCATGCCACTGGGTTGTAAGCTGCCCAAGCAAAATATGATGTGCTGTCCTCCAATATGTTTGGCTTCACTCTGACAGTGGAGCGGGCCTAGGACAGAAAGGTCATTATGGGAATGGGAAACTCATCATTGCTTTGTTTGTCCCATTTTTAATGCACATCAATCATAAAATTATTTCTTGCTTCTAACTTTCTCGATGGCCTTGCCCTTCCCTGTAATTTCTTCTGACAGTTCCATCAACTTCAACAGGGAGGGGGAGGAAGGCTGGTTTATTTGATGGACTGAGCTGCATCCTGAAATCTCTGTAATTTTCCATGGTCTTGGCCATGGCAGTTGCACCCCCATAGAATGCTTTCCATGGTGCATCTTTCAAATTTGAGAAGAGCCATTTGAGATGTGCAAATTTTCCTTAGTCTTACTGAGAAAGTGTAGGCATTGTGTGCTTTCTTGGCCATTACATTGCTTACATTTACAACACTTAAAGTTGAAGCAATAGCCTCTGATTAAAAGGATGTACGTTTAGGAAGGAGATGAGGAAGACATTCTTTAGTCAGAGGGTGGAATTCATTGCCACAGAAGGCTGCTGAGGCCAAGTCAATGGATATTTTTTAAGACCGAGATTGATAGATTCTTGATTAGTATGGGTGTCAGAGGTTGTGGGGAGAAGGCAAGGGAATGTGGTTGAAAGGGAAAAATCGATCAACCATGATTGAATGGCGGAGTAGACTTGATGGCCTAATTCTGCTCCTAGAACTTATGAACATTATGAGACGTGCAAAATTTCCTTAGTCTTCCTGAGAAAGTATAGACACTGCGTGCTTTCTTGGCTATTACATTATTTACATTTGCAACAATCAAACCTGGAGGCACCATTCCATAATGTATACAGAATTTTGGGGGATTACAACCAATTCATCCTTAGCAATACGAGCGTAACTTGGGCCAATAGCACCTACTTGTAGCTGTAACTGGCTCGATTGCAATCATGTATTGGCTTTCTACTGACTGGATAGCATGCGACACCTCGGTACCATGACAATAAACTAAACGGAACTGATGGTTCCACAGGAAACATCTTACTTGCAGGTAAGGACACCTCTAATTTCCAAGTCTTATGCATTGAAATGCCACAGTTCAGTGAACTAGAGATCGGTTACCTTGTGTCTGACATCTTGCTCCACTGTTGCACTCTCCACTGATTTGAGATATGTAGCACAAAAGTACTGAGGCAAGGGACTAGGTGTGCTTCACATTGCTCCTCACCTTTATGTTATTCAAGGCTCCTGAAAGTAGCACAGCCCGATTGTGCTTGAAATAACCTAATTAATTTCAGTTATATTGATAGACACAAAATGCTATAGTAACTCAGCAGGGCAGGCAACATCTCTGGAGAGAAGGAATGGGTGACATTTTGGGACACTTCTTTAGACGTGACCTGAAACGTCACCCATTCCTTCTCTCCAGAGATGCTGCCTCTCCCACGGAGTTACTTCAGCATTTTGTGTCTATCTTTGGTGTAAACCAGTATCTGCAGCTCCTTCCTATACACCTAATTACAATGGTTTTGGAATAAATATTGGTGAAGAAACTGGGACAATTTCATGGCTTTTCTCAAAAATTATCTGAAGAACACAGTGCAATACTTTCTCTGGATGAGCCCAGATTTTGGGTTCAAAACCACAATCTGACTCAAATCAAGAGCCCTTTCAACATTCAAAAGTCATCAAATATTATCCACAATTGCCTGGGTGGTTTGATGGGAGATCCACGCCTCTCAGCTCTTCAAGATTTCCCTGAACTGTGTTACAATGATTATCAAATTCACTATGATATATAGAGGCATTGACATTTTTTAATTGTTCAATACATAGGGGTGGCACGGTGGCGCAGCTGGTAGAATTGCTGCCTCACAGTGTCAGAGACTCGGGTTCGATCCCGACTCCGGGAAATTAGCATATTCTCCCTGTGGCCGTGTGGGTTTTCTCCAGGTACTCCAGTTTCCTCCCACATCTCAAAGGCGTATGGGTTTGGTGGTTAATTGGCTGCTGTAAATTGCACCGAGTGTGTATAGTTTAGCTTGGTTTAGAGATACAGCGTGGAAACAGGCCCTTTGGCCCACTGAGTACACGCCAGCCACTATCACCTGCTCTATCATATGCACCAGAGACAGGTTATGGAAAAACCTACAAACCTGTAAGTCTTTGGAATGTAAGAGGAAATGGAGCACCTGGAGAAAACTTACGCGGTCACAGGGAAAATGTCCAAACTACGGACAGAAAGCACCCGTAGTCAGGATTGAACCTGGGGCTCTGGTACTGTTAGGCAGCAGCTCTACCCGCTGCACCGTGTAGTGAGTTGTTGAAAAAGTGAGATGACATGGAACTGGTGGATATGGATGGTCGATGGTCAGCGTGTCCATGGTGGACTGATGGGCCTGTTTCCATGCTGTATCTCATCGTAAATCAGTCGCAATCTTTTTCAATTTGTAAAATGGGCATATTTTAAGTTTCGATTTGCTAAACAGGAAAATACCCTGAAATGCTGCATTATTTCCACACAGCATTCCAAGAATTCCTGCTGTTCAAATCCCATGCGATAAAACATTGGGCTTGTCTTATGGTTTGCCCATTTAAAGCATGTAATTATCTTTTTACCATGTGAAAAAAAAGAATTTGGGATTGGACCAAAATGTATGAATAAGCCTCTTTCTCCCTACTGAGCCTGGCAATTATACCAAAGGATGTGGATATGTGTGTGCAGAGAGAGACCTGTGTGGAAGCTTGTATGAGCTGTTTCTTAAGAAACTTTCACCTGGGGAGGATGGTTTGTAGAGCATGTTGGTGAACAGAACACCAACAACTGTTAATGAGGATTTTGTAAATCTAATTAGCATTATAACATGGCATTTTAATTTAGAATAGGATATTTCAAAATCGGTCAAACCAAAAAAATGGGTGGCACAGTGACGCAGCGGTAGAGTTGCTGCCTTACATCGCCAGAGATCCGGGTTCGATCCTGATTACGGGTGCAGACTGTACAGAGTTTGTATGTTCTCCCTGTGACCATTCTCCGACACCCCAAATATGTACAGGTTTGTAGGTTAATTGGCTTCGGTAAAATTGTAAATTGAAAATGTACTTCCATTGGCATCAGTCATTAGAAACTGAAGTGTGCAATCCTATGGAGAATGGAATCAATTCACACAATTTTGTTTGTAATTGATGAAAAGTTTATTTTTCCTCAATTTCAGTGGTAAGGTAATATCTTCTTCTTTTCATAGAACATAAAATGACACAGCACAAGAACGGGCCCTTTGGCCCCCAATGTGCAGTTCTGGTCAATGAGATATAGGAAAGGTGTTGCCATTCAGCGGGAAACGGTGCAGAAGAGATACACAAAGATGTTATTGGGACTGTAGGACTTGAATTATTGGGCGAGGCTGGAATAGACTGGGACTATCCAACCTTCTCTAGAGCATACTGTAGGAGGCTGAGGGATGACCTGGTAAAGGTATATAAGATTATGAGCGGCCAAAATAGGGTGAATGCTCCCAGGGTAGGTTAAAACTAGAGGGCATAGGTTTAAGGTGAGAAGGGAACATTTTAAAAATGGACCCGAGGGGCAACCTTTTCTACAGGGGGTGGTGGGCATATGGAATGAGTTACCAGAGGAAGTAGTTGACGTGGGTACTTTAAAAATATATTTGGACAAGTGCATGGTTGGGAAAGGTTTTGGGGAATGTGGCACATGGGACTAACTTTCTGAGGCACAACTTTCATCATTGTTCAACTTCTGTCAAGGAGAAGCTATACTTCACCCTCGTTAGACCTCATTTGGACTATGCAGTTGCAGCATGGGACCCATACACAAATAAAAACATTTCTTCTATCGAACGTGTCCAAAGACAGGCAGCTCGATTTGTTACTAACACCTATGAGAGAGAAGCGAGTGTCACCAAACTTCTGAATTCTCTGGGGTGGAACCCTCTCCAATAGACAGACGCGAAGCTCACCGTTTGACCTGTTTTTACAAAATGTGTGTAGTTGAGAGTTTGATGAAAAAGTGGGGATAATAAGAGGAGGGATTGATGTAGGATTAGTGCAAATGAGCAATTTTTGGTTGTCATGCGTTGACGGGACAAGGACCTTATTTCCATGCTGCATGCCTCTGAGGGTTTGTGACTTTGTGATTGTGCCCTAATTATAATGGTAGCTTTGCCAATTGAATTATTAAAACTTACTGGATCAACACATTAAGGCTATGATAAATATTTGAACTTGATATAGATGATAGAGTTTATTATTTAAAAACTTAGCCTATTGCAAAGAAGGTTAATGTGAATGAACAAAATGACAAACTGCACCTTGTGCCAAGGTTATGCAGCTTCTAAATATTTCTAAAAAATTACAACAGCAATTTTATTCTAAAGATATATCCAGTACTATGGAATATTAGAAATAATTAAGAGATGTATACAGTATGACATTAAATCTACCACATTGAGTTAATCAATTTAAGCTGATAAAATCATTGCTTATATGACGATACAAAAAAAATATGTTGTGTGTGGGAGTAGTCATTGGCTTAACTCCACAAGGAACTTTTGTAGAGTACACAATTCAAAGTAAATAGGTTAAATGATAAGGAAATATACTTTTACTTAAAAGGAAATAAGAAATTCAAGATTTTGAAAATTGGGCCTTTATTCACTGAAATGATTCAAGGTTTGGGGCAATGCAAAAAGGTTCTTAACAGAAGCATAGAAAATAGATGCAAGAGTAGGCCATTCGGCCCTTAGAGCCAGCACCGACATTCAATATGATCATGGCTGATCATCCAAAATCTGTATCCCGTTCCTGCTTTTTCCCCCCCCCCATTTCCCTTGATTCCGTTAGCCCTAAGAGCTATATCTAACTCTCTCTCGAAAACATCCAGTGAATTGGCCTCCACTGCCTTCTGTGGCTGAGAATTCCACAGATTCACAACTCTCTGGGTGAAAACGTTTTTCTTCATCTCAATCCTAAATGGCCTACCCCTTATTGTTAAACTGTGACCCCTGGTTCTGGACTCCCCCAACATCAGGAACATTTTTACCTGTATCTAGCCTGTCCAATTCCTTAAGAATTTGACATGTTTCTAAAAGATTCCCTGTCATCCTTTAAATTCCAGTGAATATAAGCCCAGTCAATCTATTTGTTAAATAATGGAATTCACTCAATAGAAGCAGATTATCAGCAACTGGAAGAGGTTTAAATGAGATTTACAACAGAAAGTGGGAGAAAGGTATATTCACTTTTTAGTTCACATTTGAGATCAAGATTATGCCAATATTGACCTTCTCTGCTATGCGGTGGTAATTATTGTTCACTCACTAAAGTCATAGGCGTCACCGCAGGGAGGATAAACACTGGTCATATTAATTTGGCAGCTGGTCATATTTCTAGAACATTTTTCACCAATTTATATTTTCAACAAAATGTAACGAGGTCCTATTTTGCTGAGTCTCATGTAGTTAGAACGGAAAATACTGCTGTTACTCAACAGGTAGTTACTCCTGCTATATGGGTAAGAAGGTATAGCAGCCTGAAAACTGTCTTCAGGTTCAGGAGCAGCTTCTTACCTACTATTATCAGGCTTTTACATCTTCCAAATAAACTCTGACTACATAGACAATAGACAATAGGTGCAGGAGTAGGCCATTCGGCCCTTCGAGCCAGCACCGCCATTCAATGTGATCATGGCTGATCATCCCCAATCAGTACCCCGTTCCTGCATACTCCCCATATCCCCCGACTCCGATATTTTTAAAAGCCCTATCTAGCTCTCTCTTGAAAGAATCCAGAGAACCTGCCTCCACCACCCTCTGAGGCAGAGAATTCTCAAGACTCTGAGAAAAAGTGTTTCCTCGTCTCCGTTCTAAATGGTTTACTCCTTATTCTTAAACTGTGGTCCGTGGTTCTGGACTCCCCCAACATCGGGAACATGTTTCCTGCCTCTAGCGTGTCCAAACCCTTAACAATCTTATATGTTTCAGAGATTCCCTCCCATCCTTCTGGGGAGGGAGGGAAGGGGAGAGGGGTGGGTGGAGAGAGGGGAAAGAGTGGGGAGGGAGAGTGGAGGGGGAAGGGGGGAGATAAGTGAATTGGAAAAGAGGGAGGAGAGAGGGATGGGGAGGGGAGAGAGATGTGGGGGGGAGGGATGGGGATGGAGGGGTAAGAGTGTGGAGGGGGGGGGGGAGAGGTGGAAGAGTGGGGAGGGTCAGAGGGGTAGGGGGAAGATGGCGGGGAGAGAGGGAAGGGGATAGGGTAGAGAGTGAAGGGGGGTGGGGGAGAGAGGGATGGGTGGGAGAGGGAGAGGGGTGAGAAGAGGGAAACTTAGAAACATAGAAATCAGGTGCAGGAGTAGGCCATTCAGCCCTTCGAGCCTGCACCTCCAGTCAATATGATCATGGCTGATCATCCAACTCGGTATCCTGTACCTGCCTTCACTCCACACCCCCTGATCCATTTAGCCACAAGGGCCACATCTAACTCCCTCTTAAATATAGCCAATGAACAGGCCTCAATTACCTTCTGTGGCAGTGAATTCCAGAGATTCACCACTCTCTGTGTGTAAAAAAAATGTTTTTCTCATCTCGGACCTAGATGATTTCCCCCTTATCCTTAAACTGTGACCCCTTGTTCTGGACTTCCCCAACATCGGTTTCTATAAGATCCCCCCTCAATCTTCTAAAATCTAGCGAGTACAAGCCGAGTCTATCCAGTCTTTCTTCATATGAAAGTCCTGACATCTCAGGAATCAGTCTGGTGAACCTTCTCTGTACTCCCTCTATGGCAAGAATGTCTTTGAGCATTGGGCATTGTGACATCATACAATGGAAATTTCACCATGGGCTGGGGCTCCTGCAAAGGCATATTTAAATGGATCCATTCCGATTGGACATATGTGAACATTGGGCATTGTGACATCACACGATGGAACGAATCAAAACGAAGAAAGGCAGCCGCAGCCGGACGGACTGACGGTAGGCGACACGCACACAGTTTTATATATTAACTAGACCAAGTGCAGACCCGTTGGGTCTGTTTCCCTAACGGCGTTTGCGGGGGGTGGGGGGCTGCGGTATCACACTCACATTAACCACCCCCCAAATACACAGGTGGGGGGGGGGGGGAGGTGAGAAGAGGGGAGGGAGGGGAGGAGGAGGAGGAACACGACAGATTGGGAGAAAGAGACGCGGGGGGGGGGGGAGAGGAGGGGATGGGGGAGAGGAGTGGGGGGGGGGGGGATGGGGGAGGGAGGGGGAGGGAGAGGGAGAGGGGTGGGGGGGAGAGAGGGGAAGGAGTAGGGAGAGAGGAGGGGGAAGGGGTGAGAGAAGAGGAAGAGCGGGGAGGGAGGAGGAGAGGGGTAGGGGGAGTGATGGAAGAGGAACAGAGGGGGTAAGAGGAAGGGGTGGGGGAGAGAGGGAAAGGGAGGGGGGTGAAGAGAGAGGGGGGGGGAGGGAGAGGGAGGGAGGTAGGGGGGGAGGGAGGGGTAGGGGGGGGGTAGTGGTAGAAGAGGGACAGAGGGGTAGGGGAAGGGGGCGGGGGAGAGAGTGAAGGGGGTGGGATAGAGAGGGAAGGCGGGTGGGGGAGAGGAATGTGTGGGTGAGGGAGAGGGGTGAGGAGAGGGAAACATAGAAACATAGAAATTAAGTGCAGGAGTAGGCCATTCGGCCCTTTGAGCCTGCACCACCATTCAATATAATCATGGCTGATCATCCAACTCAGTATCCTGTACCTGCCTTCTCTCCATATCCCCTGATCCCTTTAGCCACAAGGGCCACATCTAACTCCCTCTTAAGTTCCGATTGGACATATGTGAACATTGGGCATTGTGACATCACACAATGGAACATTCACCATTGGCTGGGGCTCCTGCAAAGGCATATGTAAATGAATCCATTCCGATTGGACATATGTGAGCATCGGGCATTGTGACACACGATGGAACGTTCACCAAGGGCTTTGGCTGGTGCTGCTTCTATGGGTGAGAAGCCAGTTTATTTTTGAAATATTGGGGGGGGGGGGGGAAAGGATTTGATTAAAAACGTGTACTTAAACACGACGAAATGTAATGAGGAGCGGATGCTTAGAAAGAAAAGTGAAATCTCTACCGAAATGGAAAAGATGTCGGCGATTCTGCGTCTGGTTTCGGAGTTGCAGTGAATCAAAGGAAGAAATGCAGCCGGCAGCCGTACATGTAAATAGATCCATTCCGATTGGACATCTGCGAGCATCGGGCATTGTGATTGGACATCTGCGAGCATTGGGCATTGTGACATCACACGATGGAAACGAATCAAAAGGCAGAAAGGCAGCCCGACGGACCTCAGGCGACAGGCACAGACTTTTATATATTAGATAGATAGATGTGTTCAAGAAGGAACTGCAGATGCTGGAAGATTGAAGGTACACAAAATTGCTGGAGATACTCAGCAGGTGCAGCAGCATCTATGGAGCGAAGAAAATAAGCGACGTTTCGGGCCGCCCTTCTTCAGTCTGAAGAAGGGTTTCGGCCCAAAACGTCGCCTATTTTCTTCGCTTCATAGATGCTGCTGCACCCGCTGAGTTTCTCCAGCAATTTTGTGTACCTCCAATAGATAGATGTAGTTGAAGCAAAGGATTTGAGTGTAGTTGAAACAAAGGATGGAAAATTGGCTTCATGGAACGAAGCAGAGGGTGATGGTGGAAGGTTACTTCTTGGACTGGAGACCTGGTGTGCCTCAGGGTTTGGTTTACTGTTTTTCATCTATATCAATGATTTGGATGGGAACATACACAGCAAGATTACGAGTTTGCAGATGCTACAAAAGTGGGTAGTTTTGCAGAAAGTGAAGATTATTGTGAAAAATTGCAGCAGGATCTTGATCAATTGGCCAAGTGGGCTGAGGAATGGTTGATGGAATTTAATACAGAAAAATATGAGGTGTTACATTTTGGGAAGTCTAGCATGAACAGGACCTACACAGTGAATGGTAGGATTCTGGGTAGTGTTGTAGAACAGGTGCATAGTTCCCTGAAGGTGGAGTCGCATGTAGATTGGGTGGTCAAAAAGGCTTTGGGGCAATGCAAAAAGTTCTTAACATAGCTGAATAAAAAAGCTGCAGGAGTAGGCCATTCGGCCCTTAGAACCAGCACTGCCATTCAATATGATCGTGGCTGATAATCCAAAATCAGTACCCCGTTCCTGCTTTTTTTCTCATTTCATTTGATTCCGTTAGCCCTAAAAGCTATATCTAACTCTCTCTTGAAAACATCCAGTGAATTGGCCTCCACTGCCTTCTGTGGCTGAGAATTCCACAGATTCACAACTCTCTGGGTGAAAAAGTTTTTCCTCATCGCAGTCCTAAATGGTCTAACCATTATTCTTAAACTGTGATCCCTGGTTCTGCTCCCCCAACATTGAGAACATTTTTTCCTGCATCTAGCCGGTCCAATTCCATTGAGAATTTGACACATTTCTATAAGATTCCCTGTCATCCTTCTAAATTCCAATGAATACAAGCCCAGTCGATCCATTTGTTAAATAACAAGTTAAATTACTCCATAGAAGCAGATTTTCAGCAACTGGAGGACGTTTAAATGAGATTTACAACAGAAAGATATATTCACTTTTCAGTTCACGTTTGAGATAGACTTCGCTGCTATGCTGTGGTAATTACTGCTCACTAAGGGGAAAATAAAAATCCCAGACTTGCAGGTATCTGCAGGCCATGTAAAACAAGTGCCACCACTAATAGCTATGTTTACAGAACCCAGGATAGTACAGGAATCTGAACCAGCAACTCACTAAATGATGGCAAATCATATTTTTTGGAGAGTCTACCCTCGAGTTGAAAGGCTATAAAAACAATCTAATAGCCCGTGCTACAATCCCCAATACTCTACGTTCTCATTTCTTAATTTAATCCTGCTTCCTCATCGTTATCTTGATTGGATATCTGCCAATGATATGACAACACACATTCCTAACGCGTATCTTTATCTTGGTAGTCCCCACCTTATTGCAGCTCAAATTCTGCCGGCTGCTGTCGTCTGTGTTGACAGCTTCTCCTTTCTTGCTCACATAAACTTTACATCTCACCATTTCCTTTAACCACAGACTGAGAGCTTTGCTTAGCAAATCAGTCAACCTGGACTTGAGTAGGCGAGAAATTAGCTCAATGTGATGCGTTTGTCCCTCTTGTCAGCCCTACATTAGTCTTCCAGTAGATTGCAGCGGTGCAATTAAGATACGATACCACTTTATTCATCCCCGGAGTGAAATTGGTCTGCCGACAGTTGCAACACACAAGGTACACAAAAACCTGAAATTAAAAGTGAAAACAAAAAGAAAAAGACAAAGTGACTGTTGGCTGGCTGCTGTGTGCACAGCACCTTCACCTCAACAAACAAACAGTATTATCCCCTGGGCAAAGGATTCTATACTAGAGTGTCCCCTTCCCCCACACCGGGTCCCCCTTTGTTCTCCCACTGTCCCTCCACACCCGGTCCCCCTTGTCTTCCCCTCGCCCCTCATCTCATCGACCGCGAGGCCCCACCGACACCGATGCACTCTGTTGTTTGGCGATAGAAGCTATTGAAACTTGTGATGTCAAGTTCAGATGGTCGATGGCAGGACATCCAGCCACTAGGCAATCACCACGATATGTGTGGTAAACTGTGACAAAACCCATTCATGGCCCAACCATTGTCCTCCCCACTGAAAACCAAGCCAACTAGCCCCGAATAGAGGGGAATCGCCAATGTCAGACAGACATTCAATGCCCATTGTCAGAAAGATTCAAAGATCTCAGGCCAAGACAGTCTTCGAGATGAATGTCCTTGCTTCCTTCTATAGTCTGCTATCTCTATTGGTCTCAGTACAACACCAGTTCAGGAAGAGGCTGCCTACCCCCCACACTGGATCCCTATCAGTTTGCCTACCGCAAGAACAGGAGTACGGAGGATGCCATCTCAACGGCACTTCACTCCGCCCTCTCCTACCTCGACAGCAGAGACACTTACGTAAGAATGCTGTTCATCGATTACAGCTCAGCATTCAACACCATTATACCATCAAAACTGATCACCAAACCCGGTAACCTGGGCATCGACCCCTCCTTCTGCAACTGGATACTGGACTTTCTAACCAACAGACCCCAGTCTGTTAGGTTAGACAAGCACACCTCTTCAACCCTCACCCTGAACACCGGCGTTCCACAGGGCTGTGTGCTGAGCCACCTCCTCTACTCCCTCTTCACCTATGACTGCACACCTGTACATGGTACTAACACCATCATCAAGTATGCAGATAATACAACGATGATTGGCCTCATCAGCAACAACGATGGCCTACAGGGAGGAGATCCAGCACTTAGCAGCATGGTGTGCTGACAACAACCTGGCCCTTAACTCCAAGAAGACCAAGGAGCTCATTGTAGACTTCAGGAAGTCCAGAGGCAGCACGCACACCCCCATCCACATTAACGGGACGGAGGTGGAACGTGTTTCTAGCTTCAGGTTCCTGGGAGTCAACATCTCCGATGACCTCTCTTGGACCCACAATACCTCAACTCTGGTCAAGAAGGCTCACCAGCGTCTCTTCTTCCTGAGGAGACTGAAGAAGGTCCATTTGTCTCCTCAGATCCTGGTGAACTTCTACTGCTGCACCATCGAGAGCATCCTTACCAACTGTATCACAGTATGGTATGGCAACTGCTCTGTCTCCGACCGGAAGGCATTGCAGAGGGTGGTGAAAATTGCCCAACGCATCATCGGTTCCTCGCTCCCCTCCATTGAGTCTGTCCAAAGCAAGCGTTGTCTGCGGAGGGCGCTCAGCATCGCCAAGGACTGCTCTCACCCCAACCATGGACTCTTTACCCTACCATCCGGGAGGCGCTACAGGTCTCTCCGTTGCCGAACCAGCAGGTCGAGGAACAGCTTCTTCCCGGCGGCTGTCACTCTACTAAACAACGTACCTCGGTGACTGCCAATCACCCCGGACACTTATTATTATTTATTCAAATCATTTGCTATGTCGCTCTTCCAGGGAGATGCTAAATGCATTTTGTTGTCTCTGTACTGTACACTGACAATGACAATTAAAATTGAATCTGAATTTGAATCTGAAATGCTTTCCGTTAGCCTCCTGAACCAGCTGAAGTAATCAAGAATGTTTTATTGACATTTGTACCGAAACATACAATGACATTCTTACTTGTCGCAAGCACAACAGCACAACGCAGTAAACACATTACAGTACTCAATAGATAACAACAAAAAATTTGAATAAAAAAGCCCGAACATTTTTGGAATATCGGAAGGTAACCCAGAATTAAATATGTTTCAAAAGAATTTACTTAATTATGGGCTAATAATCGGAAAAAAGCTTATACTTAAATTTTGGAAAAATGCTCCAATACCAACAACAAAAATGTGGATTTCAAACATGTTCGACACATTACACTTGGAAGAGATGAGACTCCTCCTAGCAGGCAAAGCAGATCACTTCCAAAAGACATGGTCTGCATTTATGGAACTATTACAAGCATAAGGTGCAATAATAAGTTATAACATAAAGGCTACCAAGACCTAGAAACGGGGGGTATAAAATAAATTTTAAATAAAAACACGGTTGGTATATCCTTTTTTGCGGAGTTTTGTGTTACAATAGAGCGATTGATTTTCCTTTCTTCTTTTTTTTTTTTTTTTTTTTCTTTCTAGGGTCTTATTTCTTTTTTTTGCTTCCTTCTCTAATTCCTTCCCTAAGGGGTTCTCTTCTCCCAACACTTACCTGCACCTTCACGATTCTTGCTTACTTTCCTTACTTCTTTTATTTCTATCTTTTTTAAAGCTCAAAAAATGAAGTGGTACAACATAATGTAATAAGATATATGCAATGTATTAATGTGATTTACTGTACTGCTAATAACAATAAAATTAAAAAATAAATAAAATAAAAGCCCAATCTAGTGCAAAAACAGAAGAAAGCCCGAAGTACAAAAACCCTGGGGAAAATCAGCACATACCAGAGATATAATAATGTTTAAGAAGGAACTGCAGATGTTGGAAAAATCGAAGGTAGATAAAAATGCTGGAGAAACTCAGCGGGCGAGGAAGCATCTATAGAGTGAAGGAATAGGTGACGTTTCAGGTCGAGACCTAAGGTCCTATTCCTTCACTCCATAGATGCTGCCTCACCCGTTGAGTTTCTCCAGAGATATAATAATCATCACTTACTTCAAGAAAGACTTGTCCAATTGTAGAAGGAGCAGGGAGCTTCCCGTTTGCTACCACAGAAAGGTCACTGCTCAACTGCTTTCTCCCCATGGCCAAAGAGTTCCACCCAGTGACCCCACAAGGATTTGTCCATTGAGCGATGTAATGAACATAATCTTCAGTAAAATAAATCCAAGAAAAATGTAAGGAGCAGTATCAACCATTGTTTGAGTTTAGTTCGTCACATTTACCAAAAAGCTTTTGTTGTGTGCTAACCAGTCAGCGGAAAAACAATATACGATTACAATCTAGCCACCCACAGTGTTTAACTGGGTATTCTTATGTTTACTTTCCATTGGTGTTATACAAGTTGAACAAACATTTAAGACAATGGCATACTAGCTTTCACAGCAAGAGGTTTGAGTACAGGAATAAGGATGGCTTACTAAAGTAGGCAGGGTAGGGCCTTGCCGAGACCACACCAGGATTACAGTCTCTATCAGAGGCCAACATCAGAAGATTCTTCAGGAGAGTGAACCCTTGGAAAGTGTCTGGACCAGATGGTATACCTGGTTGAGTTATTGAAACCTATGCAGATCAACTGGCTGGAGTTTTTGCAAACATCTTCAACCTCTCATTACTGAGGTCTAAGGTTCCCACCTGCTTTCAAAGGTCATCAATAATACGAGTGCCCAAGAAGAGTAAGGTTGTATGCCTCAATGACGTTCGACAGGGCTAAAAGCATTGGCTTTGAAAAAGTTGATTACTACACAAAATGACAATCTTGAATTATCCCCAGAATCTGCACGTTCATATCAAAGCTAGCAAGATCTTCCAGTAGAACATTGTAGACTTTGAAGTCACATGTCTGGACACCAGACAGACCAGGATTTAACTTGGTTGTTTATATAAGAGGATTTTATTTGTATGCCTAGTCTGGATGTTTCTCTGCCAGGCACCATCCACAGCAAAAATTTGGGCCCACAGCCAACCTGCCTAAAGCTTTGCCAATAGTCAGTGTATATGCAACAGCAGAATTGTGAGGGCATCCTGCACCATTCCTCATGCAACATCTAGCAGATTGCTATTTTAAAAAGTCCAGTGCAAGGACACAAGTAACCAACAAACCCACCCCCACTCCTTTCACCACATCAACAACACCCATCAATCCCCACAACATTAATCCTCCAAACTAAGACCAGAAAACCAATTGGGAAATTGTACGTTACTCACTTCAGCAAACAGTAAATTAGTGGGCAAATGCATGGCAGAAGTGGGCAGATGCAGAATAATATAGATAAATGTGAGGTTATCCACTTTGGCAGCAAAAACAAGGGGGCAGATTATTATCTCAATGGGGTTAGGTTAGATAAGAGGGAAGTGCAGCGAGATCTGGGTGCCGTTGTACACCAGTCACTGCAGGTTGGCATGCAGGTACAGCAGGCAGTGAAGAAAGCTAATGGAATGTTGGCCTTCATAACAAGAGGATTTCAATTTTGGAGTAAAGAGGTTATTTTGCCGTTGTATAGGGCTCTGGTAAAACCAGATCTGGAGTATTGAATAGTTTTGGTCCTCTAATGTGAGGAAGATGTGATTGAGGCAATGCAGCGTAGGTTCACGAGATTGATCCCTGGGATGGCGGGACTGTCATACGAGGAAAGATTGAAAAGACTAGGCTTGTATTCACTGGAGTTTAGAAGGACGAGGGGGATCTTGTAGAAACATAAAATTATAAAGGACCTGACAAGCTAGATACAGGAATAATGTTCCCGATGTTGGGCGAGTCCATAACCAGGGGCCACAGTCCTAGAATAAAGAGGAGGCCATTTAAGACTGAGGTGAGAAAAAACTTTTTCAAGCAGAGAGTTGTGAATTTGTGGAATTCCCTGCCACAGAGGGCAGTGGAGGCCAAATCACTGAATGGATTTAAGAGAGAGTTAGAGCTCTAGGGCTGGTGGAATCAAGGGATTATGGGGAGATGGCAGGCACGGGTTATTGATTGGGGACGATCAGCCATGATCATAATGAATGGTGGTGCAGGCTTGAAGGGGCAAATGGCCTCCTCCTGCACCTATTTTCTATGTTTATGTCATACACTCCTGCTTTAAAAAAAAAAGTGCATTTTCATTATGTGCACATTTGCTACAAAAGTATTTAAAGTATCAAGAGATAAATTTCAAATGTTTGTATTTTGGTTATCCAAGACAATATACCTATTATTAATACTTGCAGTGAAGTGTCCAAAGTCTTGATATTGTGCAATAATAAAATCATAACAGGCAACACAATGTAAAGAAAATCATTTTAGACTTTATTAATTACATTTCAAAGTACAAGTTTGTTTGATTATGTTGGCAAGATTCTCAAACCATTGAATAAAGTTTATCAAAACAAAAATTCCTTTTTGCAGGTTATTTTCAAATTTTGTCACAAAACCTGGGTCTTATAAGACAATTGGTTTTAAATATTGAAGTCTTATTCTTTAAATTATACATGTACACAAGAGACAGACACTGTTTTCCATAGATCACACACTGGTCATTATATATATTCCTCCTTAACCTCTCAAAGATTAGTTGCCATTTTTGAAGGACCAGTTGTTGACAGTGTTTCAATCTCTATCTACAGGTCATTTCAAATCTCATCACAGACTTACTGGCTCACTTGCACCAACGTGGAATGCTTCATAAAGACAGTTTCATTTGTTGGGAATGGAGACCAGGGAATGACAAGAGAAAATAATATCAAATACTGTACACCTCAGCAATTCCATAGCCTCTTTATCAGGATTACTGAGCAGCATCTTAAATTAGACAGAAATTATTGGTCCCGACCAAAAAAGCAGAACATTTTATACAGTGCTATACCATCAAAAACCTCAGACCTATTATTCAATATATTAATCTGAACTGAATTTAAAACATTTCCAATGATCATGATTTCCAGAAAGTTTAAACATTGAACTTGGAATTTGAGTTGCTGGCAAATAGTTCAAAAACTGGTCATTAAATGCACACATTTTTCACATTAAACGTTTTTCTCTTTTGTTTAACTCTCCTTTTCACCATTAATTTTTTATTATTATTTATTTATTTTTTTAGAGATACAGCACGGAAACAGGCCCTTCGGCCCATCGGGTCCGCGCCGACCAGTGATCCACGCACATTAACACTATCCTACACGCACAAGGAACAGTTTTTACTTTTATACCAAGTCAATTTATCTACATAAATTGGATACATGATCATTTTATTCAAAGAATTGCAGGACAGAAATGTCAGGAACTGCCAGTTGGCAATGATTATGAATATCAGTGTTGTACCAGACATTACTGTTTCCACCTGTTCTTCCAAAGGCGTGTCAATTAGACAACCACTGGGTTCTTTTGCCATTGTTTATCATTGGTTTCACCACCAGTGTGTCTATTGAAAAGTTTTTGCTTTTCAAATGGAAGCACGACCTATATAATTTTCAAATGCAAGTTGCTTACCAGCATGGATTGCAGCATCAAACTTCTTGGTTGAAATAGCCAGTTTTGAAATGAAGTAAAGAGCCCCATCAAATTCCTTGCTCCTCCTGGAACTAGATAACCTGGAAATGGCCCCAGCACAAATCATCTCATGTTTTAAGTCAGGTCAAAACCGTGCTTTATTTCAGTTCAGAAACAAAGATGCAGGCAAATTGGCAAATCACAGCAGATTGGCAAATCTAGCCCTGTCTTGCCACATTTCCTGTGGAGGGGCAAACTCTCAGAAATGTGAGAACTGCTGTTCATCAACTGCCAAGAGCACTTCAAAAGCAAACCTTAGTTTGGGACAAGAGGAGGCAGGTGAACATTTGAACGAGTATTTGAATTAAAAAAAAAACGCTGCAAGTTTGTTGGAGCTGATCACTAAACTGGCTTAATCAAGTGTCTGCCTTTCCTGTTTTCATGGTAGCACTGTTTAATTTTTTTGCGGGGCGATTCGTTTGCTTTTTGGTTTTAAGCATGCATGATCCCTTTTCTAAACAGTGACAGAGAAATCACAATTTCTATAACTGCAATTTATTTTTGTTACAAAGGATATTCCCAACTCACGAGTGCTATCCATTATAGGCAGTCAAGTCGCATTTAACCACTCTCTAAAGCCGTTGCTTCCGTTTACACAATTGGGACACAATGGAGTGGGGGGTCGGTTTCCTTTTTTCTAAATCATTACCAAACTGTTGTCAAACATGGGTGCCGATTGGCAACTTATTTGCGGAAGTTACAAGAGTGTAAAAATAAAATTTAAAAAATACATTATTCTACGTTTAAGTACCTTTACTGTGCTTATCCAGACAAAGCTTCACAGCCGAATACGAGTTCTCACCATTACGCCAAGCAGATTCTAAAGGGTTCACTCCCAACGCACGCCAAGTACCTACACTTCTAAATGCACAGGAAGGTTTACAGCGCCATTTAATCGTTTAAAGTTATAAAAACCTTCTTGGCACAGATGAGAGTTCGGTTGTGGACAGTCTCCCACATCTGCAGCAAGCCCTCGGGGCTGAGCTTGTGGATGACCAGCAGGTTCTTGTAGAAGCAGGGATCGCTGTTCATCGGGCTGACCCGCCGCCTGACGATGCCAAACGTCCTGAAGGCATAGTGTAGCTGCGGCTTGACACCCACCTTCTGCAGGCACATGCCCAGGTAGACGTCGTCGATGGGGTAGAGCTGGATGTCCTCGGAGGCCGCAACCAGCTTCCTGGCCAGGGGAGCGGCCATAAGGAAACCGCCGCCGCCGGCATATGGCGGGTAGGGCTTGTCGTGCAGCTGCTTGGGGATGAAGTACTTGCTCAGGTGGTTCCTGATGGGCAGCGCCATGGAGATGATGTCACCCACGAAGAGATTGTCGAGGCGGGGGCTGTCGCTCTGCGAGGCCAGGAACTCCATCAGGTTCTCGGTGTTGACGAAGACGTCGTCGTCGCCCTTGAAGATGAAGCGAGTGCCGCGGCAGTAGAGTTCGAACCACTTGAGGAAATTCACCTCCTTCAGGGTCAGGTTGAAGAAAGTGTCCATGAAGTCCCACTGCAGGATGTCGCCGTACAGCTGGTCCTCGTATTCCAGAAGCTTCTGCAGGTTGCGCTGGTCCTTGCCGGCGGGCGGCGTGCCCAGCAAGAAAAGAGTCCGCACGGCGAGGCCGCCGAAGCTGCTCTCGCGACCCCACGTGCGGCGGACGGCGGCCCTGCGGTCGTGCTGCTCGATCACCGACTTGACGACGATGAGGAGGTGAGTGGGCCCCGCGCATTTCTCGGGGTGGTTGAGCAGCATGGGGAAGTAGCGGCAATGGCGGTACAGCACGTACTGTTGGAAGCGGGAGTCGAGCGCCGAGAACCACTTCAAGCCGCGCACCGACCCGTTCTGGCTGCAGTTGGTCACCGTCACCCCCCAGGCCCGCGGGCCGCTGACATTAGTTGGGGTTCCGGCTCCGGCACCGGGCCCCTCAGCCTCCGCCTCGACGGCGCTACCGTTAGTCCGTGGCGTGTTGCCCTCGGCATCTTGCCAGGCCGGGGCTAACCTGGGGCCCGAGGCTGCCGTCTCCCGGAGTCCCAGACCCAACCCGTCGCCCAACTTGAGCTTCTGGACTAGCGCCACGGTGGCGAAGAGCAGCGACAAGCTCAACAGCGTCTTCAGCAGCTTCCTTTTGCGGAACATGTACTCCATGGGCTGGTGGACCCCCCCCAACTCCGGCCTACCTGAGGCAGGATGAAGGAGCTTCAGAGCGGCCGAGGCGCCGACAGGCAGAGCCCTTGTTGTACCGAGCCCTGTCCCGGAGAGCTGGAGCGGGGACACATGGCCCTTCCCGCGGCTGGGAGAGGCAGCGGAGCCGGCCGTGGAGACAGGACTGGCGCGGAGGGAGGGAGGGAGCAAGGGCGGGTGGGCGGCCGCTGACTCGGAGACAGACTCTTTTTGTTGCTGGGTAGCGGGAGCTGCTCACTCGGGGATGCCGGCCATCGCACTGAAGCGGCTGCCAGAAGAGGAGGAGAGAGAACTCCTCGCAACCTGGCGAGGAAATGCGATGCCAGCAGCTCCCGTTAACCCCCTCCCCCTTTGGCAACGTGCCCGTCCTTTCCTCCTCCACCTTTGGGTTCGGGAATTTCGAGTAGATTCATTTACACCGTCTCACTGAAGTCGCGCCTTTTCCAAACAAACGCAGCTGCATCCTTTTTTGGGTAAATAATCGGCTTTTATTTGCCCGTTAATTAGTTCCAGACGTCGCGTTTATGTAATGTTTCAGCCTTTTTGGTGGACCCGTGAAGGCGAGACTGAGTTGCTTCCCAACTCCTTGGTAATGTCAGTAAAACCAGATACATTATAATCTCAGAGCTGGTTCCTCAGATAACCTGATCAATATGTCAAACCAAGAGCCAACATCCAAGAGCAACACAACGAAATCACCAAAAAATAATAATAAATGCGTGATAAAATAAAACAACCAAACGGAATAAAACTCCTGCTTCAGGTGGATTTCAGATATTCTAAAGAAACGTTCCATGTCGTTAATAATTCAGTAAAAACGGTGTTAATGCCAAAAAAAGACAACATAATATTTTACAATTTATATACATGACGTCTGATTATCGATTTAATCATTTCTTTCGACAGCGAAAACATCAGGATTAATTTAGCACGAGTTTCAAGTGGTTTGATAAGATTGTTTTGTGCACCACATGATACCCTTACACTGTGTAGTGTACGGGTATCCTGTGCCGCACGTACTAAGTATAACGCGACGTTAGGGCGACCCCTCGCTCCCTTCAGCACAACCAGGGACTAAAGAACGGGGGAAGGGAAGGGGATGGCTGACTCCCTCGTTTGACCACTTTCCGTCTTCCATCGTGGCTGCGACGCCGTAACTACCGTTTCGTAGGGCGGATTTAACGACCCCTTCAGTGCACGAACAGTGGAGGAGTGAGTGACAGAAGAGAATGCGACGGAGTTACGGATTTTATTTTGCATGGGGAGAAAAAAAAATATGGCATTAAATTTTCCAGGAACATAATCGTAGAACGTTTTACTAAGTCGTAAATAATTAATCATTTTGACAGCAAAGCCACGAAAGAACGGGGAGTTGACAGAAGTATTACAATTTTACTTTGCTTCAGTATTTAGCAGGGGTATAGAACATATGGCATTGGGCAACGAGGTGAGTATTGAGATAAGTGCATTTATAAATAGAACAATAAGATGGATTAACTAATGAAATCAAACTCAAACACAATCGTATTGATGGATTTACGTCACCTTTTCAAAGAATCCAAGGAAGCCGTTTCAGACGCATTGCTGCCACGCAAACTGTAAGTTCCGAAGGGGAAATACATTATCATGTTACAGTTTATGTAAAGGATTTGTCCGATGAGATAGCCACGAAACTCAACGGGACAGGCAGCATCTCTGGAGAGAAGGAATGGGTGACATTTCGGGTTGAAACCTTCAGACTGAAGAAGTCACTCTCCAAAGATGCTGCCTGTTACTCCCGCATTTTGTGTCTATCTTCGGTTTAAAGCAACATCTGCAGTCCGAGGAGGTTAGTGGAGGTAGGTATTCTCGTGATATTTAAAAAGTCTACGTTTCAGATATTGTAGGAAAGTAGCTGTTACTGAAACAGTCAAACATGATGTGTGACTTCAGGCTCATGCACCTCATGCCCAATAGTAGCAGTATGAAGAGGGCATGGCCCAGATGGTGAGGATCTTTGATGATCGGTGCCACTTTCTTGAGGCAGCATCTCATGTTAACGTTTTCAATGAGCGGAGGGCTGTGCCTGTGATGGACCAGGCTGAGTCCACCTTGTGCGTTCCTTTGCTTTGGAATTGCCATACTGATACTACACCATGATGCAACCAGGCATGACACTTTCTACAATACATCTGTAAAAATGTTTTTAAATATTCGGAGATGTACCAAATCTCTTTAAACTACGAGGAAAATAGCGGCGCTGACAAGCCTTCTTTGTGATTGCATATATGTGCTGGGCAGATGTACAAATGCAGGGAATTGAATGCAAATTGAATCCAAATTAATTACTTCTGTTATGTACATCTGGAGAACTATAAACATTATCAGTCTTTTTATTTAATAAATGATGGAAGTTAGAAAGTTATTCAGATAAAGTTTGCTGGACTGATATCTGGAATGACTGGGTGTTTGTCAAGAAAGGTCAGAGAGATAAGGCTTATTTTCACTGGAGTTTAGAAGAATGAGAGCTAACTATACAAGATACAAGAGAGTTTATTGGCATGTGTCCCAGATAGGACAATGAAATTCTTGCTTTGCTTCAGCACAACAGAATATAGTAGGCATAAATAAATACAGAGCAGAACAGATCAGTGTGACCATATACCAATGAATATATATATATATGCACACACATAAATAAACAGATAAAGTGCAATCAGAGTTTAGTTTGAGTTGAGTTTAATAGCCTGATGGCTGTGGGGAAGTAGCTATTCCTGAACCTGGATGTTGCAGATTTCAGGCTCCTGTACCTTCTACCTGAAAGGCAGTGGGGAGATGACTGCATGGCCAGGATGGTGTGGTTCTTTGATGATGCTGGCAGCCTTTTTGAGGCAGCGACTGTGATAGATCCCCTCGAAAGTAGGGAGATCAGAACCGATGATGGACTGGGCAGTGTTTATCACTTTTTGCAGTCTTTTCCGCTCCTGGACGCCCAAGTTGCCGAACCAAGCCACGCTGCAACCGGTCAGAATGCTCTCTACTGTGCACCTGTAGAAGTTCGAGAGAGTCCTCCGTGTCATACCGACTCTCCGTAATCTTCTCAGGAAGTAGAGGCACTGATGTGCTTTCTTTATAATTGCATCCGTGTTCTCGGACCAGGAGAGATCTTCAGAGATATGCACACCCTGGAATTTGAAGCTCTTCACCCTCTCCACCATCAACCCGTTGATATAAACAGGACTATGGGTCCCCATCCTACCCCTTCCAAAGTCCACAATCGGTTGCTTGGATTTGCTGGTTTTGAGAGCCAGGTTATTGTGCTGGCCCATTTGGTCAAACGGTCGATCTCACTTCTATACTCTGACTCATCTCCATCAGTGATACGTCCCACAACAATGGTGTCGTCAGCGAACTTGATGATGGAGTTTGCACTATGACCGGCTACGCAGTCATGAGTATGGAGTGAGTACAGCGGGGTGCTGAGCACGCAGTCTTGAGGTGCTCCCGTGCTGATTGTTATCGAGGCTGACACAATTCCACCAATACGGACAGTCTGTGGTCTGTGAATGAGGATGTCGAGGATCCAATTGCAGAATGATGCGCAGAGACCCAGTTCTGAGAGTTTGGTAACCAGCTTGGAGGGGATGATTGTGTTAAATGCCGAGCTGTAGTCAATGAATAACAGCCTGACATATGAGTTTTGTTGTCCAAGTGGTCCAGAGCGGAGTGGAGAGCCAGCGAGATCGCATCCACCGTTGATCTGTTGTGGCAGTAAGTGAATTGCAGTGGGTCCAGGTTTTTGTCGAGGTAGGAGTTGATTTACGCCATGATGACCCTCTCAAAGCACTTCATTACCACCGACGTTAGTGCCACTGGTCAATAGTCATTGAGGCTATAGTGATGGTGAATGCTCTGTTTACCATCTGACCAAATTCCAAGGATTCTGGAATTAATCTTGTGGATTGGAGGATTGCAGATGAGAGTCCAAATATGACAGAAGGGCAAGAGGACAGCAGGAAATGCTGACCAGTTTAACCAAATGTGAGTGAGAGGGAATATGCTGGATCCTAAAATGAAGGATGTAATGGAAAAACACCATGGAAAAAAAAAATTGGACGATAAAAGGAAAATCATGTTTGTTTAATCTACTGGATGTGACGTAGAAACTTCCAGCAAATTCTAGAATTCTATTCTTCACTTGACTTAACTCTATTCTTTCTCCCCTGCTCCAGTCCCTCCCCACTTACATCCGTGCCACTTCGTAAATCCACTGCCTCTTTGAAAGTTTCCAATTCCAAAATTCCAAAATAGTACAGCTTTACCTTGGACGTATAATTTCTTTTCATGTCCATCTCACATCAGGACGGCCAGGAAGCCCTCCGCATTTCTTTAAACAGAACCATAAACAGTTCCCCTCCATCAACACACTAATTCACCTGGATGTCCTCATAATGGCAATTTCTTCAATTCCACTCCTTTTCTCCAGATTAAATGTATAGTTTAGAGTATTCCTTTTTAATTCCAGATTAAATGTCTTCCTTCTCCTCTACCATATTCAATAGAGCCCTCAACCTCAACTCATCCATTTCCAATGCCTCTGCTCTCATGTCTCATTCTGAAGAACATGAAAACAGGTCTTCTGGTTTTTACTTCCCACCTCAACAGTCTTGGCATTCAATAGTTCATCTTCCACAATTTCTCCCATAGTCCACCAGGATTCCACTACCAGACATATATACCTCCCAATCCCCATCCCCTTTCAGCATTTCAAAGGGATTGCTCCATTTGCCACTCACAGGTCCACTCTCTGTCCTAACCCACCACTCACTTATATACGGTACTTTCCCATGCAGCCAAAGGAGGTGCAACATCTGTCCTTTTAGCTCTTCCCTTCCCAGCATACAGGGACCCAACTAGTTTTTCTAGATGAAGCAGCAATTCACTTGGACTTCTTCCAATCTAGTGCACAGTTCCTTCCCAGCGTATATGAACTCCTGGTATATGAACTCCTAGCCCATACATATGGGCATTTGGGAGATTGGCAATAAGGATTTGCTGGCTGCTACAGGCATTTTCATACAATCTTCTCACAGGAACAAAAGCATGCCATGACATAGGGTCGACCTGTACTGCCTTCATTGTTTACAATCTGGCCTCCTCCACATTGGCGAAACCAAACTGAGCACCTGCAATCAATCCGCAGGGATGTCCTTGTGCCTGTGGTTGCCCACCACTTTGTTTCACTATCCCACGCCCACTCTGGCATCTCTACAACAGAACCAACATATCACACAAAGGAGCTTAATTTGTAACTCCACTGCATCCTATCAGGGAAAATACAGTTTCTTAAATACATCCTGATCTATGGCAGGTAAGCATGTTTGCTCAAAATTTCAGGTCAATAACTTTTTATCTGAATAGGGCCAGCTTTGATATTTTCTCATTAATTCTGGTATTCATTACTAACTATTGTTACTAACTGGCATAAGTACATGTCCAGTCCCAGTGCTTGCTAATGTATATCACATGAGCTTGGTAACTAATCACCCTCATAAACATAGTCGATAAGCTGGCTCAGATAACCAGATATCTATCAATCCATGATAATTTATTACCCTAATATTTTGCATTTGTAATTTTGCTTCATGAACTAGTGTGGCAATTTATGAAAAGGCACCTTAACGTCCAATAGCACAACAACAGTTCAAGCTCATCTATTCTGGCATGTATCATATCAAAAAAGTAAACAAACCATAGAATGTGTACTACACAGTACATTCAACCAATGATATCTGAATCACTACTTAACCTAATCCCACCCCCTTGCTCATGATCCATGAGCCTGCAGATCACAACTCTTCAAGGAACTTTATTATTGTAGCAAGGATTTCTGCCTCGACCACCTTTTCAGACAGACTGTTCTAGATGCACACCATCCTCTTGGGTAGAAAATAATTCCCCATTTCTTCTCAAAACGGGGCTCCCTCAGCATTGACCAAAAGCAGGATGAAGTGTCTGCCCATTCTTACTGGTATGTGGTCGACTCATTATAGATTAAAATCCAGAGGAATTAGTTGTTTGTTCGGCCCCAAGTTTGTTTAAAAAAATACTTCCATTCCAACCAGCTACTAACACATAACTTAAAAAGTCTGGGTAAATTCAGTGGGTCAGACTGAAGACCAACTCAAAACATTGCCTATCCAATCCTTCACAGATGCTACCTAACCCACTGAGTTAGTCCACCACTTTGTGTTTTGCTAATGGTTCAAGCATCTGCTGTTCCTAGTGTCTCCACAATCGCATAATTCTTTGCCCATCAATCCTTTCATTTTATACACAGAATTTCTAGAAAAGGTCAAAAACTTCTGATCATGCAGCAGTGAGTTTATGACCCTGAAATTGCCTACATAAGAAACAGACCACCTGGGCAAATAACTCCTGGTGCCTCCTTATCTCCCAGTCCCCTAATCACCAATCTTCCATTTGGTTGCATATGGAACTGTTGCAATTCTTCACTTCTGTATATCTTGTATGATTTTATGAACAGACACATTTAAGATCACAACATCACGTGTGACAACAAAATTACTTTGCCAGGTCTGAGATGTTATACAAGGATTCTTTTTCGGTCTATTAGCTCAAAAGCATGACTTTTCATCCTTTTCCCTGTTTATTCATGTGTACCTCAGTATTCGAGAACACATTAATTATAATCTCTCAACTTCCATTTTATCTGTGTTTGTGGCCTAAATTCATGTGCTTTTAATATATTGGAAAAGGAGTGTTATCTATTGTAAATCATTAAAATTATAAAAGATCAATAGCTGTTTGGGAGAGGAATTTACTGCATCTATCCTATCTATCTATCTATCCCTATCTATCTATCCATAACTAAAACTCTGATCTTGAGCTCTTCCGGTATGCATGGTTTTTTCAATTTGCGCAAAAACAGTATGCGATACGTTACTCACCGTTCTCCTGTGCTGCGAGTGCAACCGTTTTGTTTCGATTGGTTGTATATTGTAAAAGTTATCGAGGTTTAAAAAACGTGCATGTACAAATTCCTTCAGTCAGCACCATGCAGATTGGTCTCTCCTGTCAGTCAATGCCACAGCCGGGACGGCGATGCCCCTTCCTGCCCCTGGCAGCGGCCTGCCCCGCCTCACTCACAAACTCCTCTCCCCTCCTCAAAGTAGCTTGACTGTCATCTCTCCAAACACCCGCGGCGGCTACGGGGAGAGGGGAGGGGGGGTTCAATGGAAACCCAGTGGAGGCCCTGGTCCCATCTCTTTCTCCCTCATCACTCACCCCTCTCCCCCGCTGCGGCAATGGCGGTCCCATCTATCCGTCCCCCCGGGTCTGTCTCCTCCGCCGCCGCCATTGCGGAAACTCACCCTCACGGCCTTCTCGGAGGCGATTTTCTCCACCAGCTCATCGAAACTCGTGGTGCCCATATGACTCCATCCCCCCCCCCTGCGGCCCGGCCCAGTGGCGAGAGAGAGCAGGCAGAGAGGCGGGTGGGCAGGGCGGGGACAGGCCGAGCGACAGCAGCGGCTGGGCGGGGATGGACCGAGCAGCAGTAGCGGATGGTCGGACTGGACGAGCTGAGCAGTGGCTGCGCCGGAGTGGGCAGAGAATGGGAGGGAAAATCAGGTTGCAGGGTGGCCGAGCAGTTTGTGCGGAGTTTGAGTAACTCACACACACAGTACAAACTGGTCCAATCGTCAAGTCAACTGGGTCTAAACCACAGCTAACAATGAATGACCTGTGGAGGAAGGAACTGCAGATACTGCTTTTTATGGATTGAGGGAGGGAGTGACTGAGGGTAGGGGAAAGGAGACGGAGAAGTGAGGGAGGGATTGGGGAAGGTGAGGAGGAGAGGAGAAAGAAGAGGGAGGGTGAAGAGGGGGTGCTGGGGGATATGGGGAAATGAGCCATGCCTGCGCAGTTGGGGGCTATGCGTGAGTGGTGCAACATTGCATTGGAGGACGGGTTGCATTGGGGGAACAGGTGAGTGGTGGAATATTGCGTTGGGGAATGGGTTGCTTTCGGGGAGCAGGCCTCCAGTGTGACAGGGACCCAACGGGTCCCACTTAGTCTAGTAAACAATAAAAACAAACACCAAAATGGAATTAACTGGATGACTTGCAGTCCCCAGTAGCTTTCCTTTGATTTTTGTCATCGTGTTGAGAACGCACTCCTCATTAAAGCGAGATTAGCCATTAGTGTCGAGTGGAAACTATCTTGGAGTCAGTTTACATTGTAAGAATTTCCATTGCATAAATTGGGAGATCTTATCCAGATTGTTACCAGAGATGTAATCAGAACTTGCACTACTGACTGATCCTTTCTCTGGAGACATTTTCTATGTGTATCAGACCAGCAAAATAACATTATGTTTTGATTTTGGTTTTATTTATAATTAAGTTTAAAGGAAGATCCTTTCTGATGAACTAAACAGCTGCTGAAGAACTACCCTTAAAAATAAGTAACTAATGGAGATCATAAAAGGATGCAATAAGACATTAGAGATGACAATCAGTATTGGCATTTTTATACAAATAATTTACATGCAAATATACAAATGTACTTATTACACTTCTTGAGAAATTACTTAAAGTAAGATTAAAAAACAGATCTGTTAAGAAGCATACATTGTCCAACATTCATTTTGATTTTCTGTAAGCATATAACAAGATGTAAAGAAAATGTAGAAAACACAAGTTTACTCTGAATTTTTGCAAGATTAGTGCCAACATTTTTGAGATGCAAATACATTTTTGAGGGATGATGACCAATGTCAGACAGGACACAGCTCAGCCGAACCTTACAAAAGGGGATTCCATTTGAGGGTTTTTATCAGACATAGGGCCCAAAGATCTGAGGACCAGTAGTCAATACTTTTCCTCAGCTCTTTAGCGAAGAAATCTAAGCACTGACAAAGTGATTCACTGGGAGCATCATCTGTGGCTTTATTGCAGGAAGGAGATTCTGAGATCTCTTGGGTTTAGGTTAACCTGATGCCAGTAAATTGTTCCAGGGGATTATAAAATTATGCATAGTAGGGCATAGTTTCACTTTTCATTGATCTTTGTAAGGATTTGTTCACTATTTTCCCATTTTATTGAAAGAGTGTCTATGTTTAAGGATTAAATATATTTAATTTAAGAAAAAAGTGTAAATGATAAGGAATGCTCCAGGTTCTGGGTGTTGAACATCTACAATAACACAAGAGTGCCCCCTGTGGGTTATTTGCCTTCAAACTTCAAGACAGTCAGGAGCCTTTATGTGTCATATACTCTGAGACCGGAACAATGAAATCCTTACTTTGCAGCTTTTAAGGGCACGTTAAGCACAATATACAATAAATGAAATTATTTTAGGTAAACCAGACCATGATGGTACAAGCCAAAGTACATAGTATAAATTTGGTAATGCAAAGTCTACATTAGTTTGGTGCTGAGGTAGTAGAGTTCTGGTTAGGGTGGTGCAGGGTGGTTGAAGGGCCTGATAGATGATCTTCTTGAACCTGGATGTAATGATTTTCAGGCTCCTGTATTTTCTTCCCAACGGCAAGATGAGAATGTGACTAGAGTGGTGTGGTTCTTCGATGATTATAGCTGCTTTCTTGAGGCAACGCTTGATGTGGATCCCTTGGATGGTGGGGAGACCATGATGGGCTGGCAATGTCTGCAGCTTTCAGCAGCCTCCTTCATTGCTGAGAATTCAAATTACTGAGCTGGGCCAGTTTGCTCTCCATGGTACATCTTTAGAAATTCAATAGACTATTTGGGGACTTAACAAATCTCCTTAAACCTCTGAGCAAGCACAGGTGTTGGTGAGCATTCTTTGCAATTGCTTCAGTGTGCTGGGCCCAGATCGCCAGTGTTATCTACACTAGGAACTTGTAGCTGTTGACTCTCTCTGCTGTCATCCCGTCGATGAATACAGCTGCTCTGTACCTCCGCTTTCCTTTCCTGAAGTAAACAATCAGCTCCTTAATGGAATTATTAAATGTAAGTTACAATTGTTTTTGGTTATAAACACAACATCTTAACAGTATACTTAATCACAAATATTCATACAATGTTGTTTACTAGGAACATAAGAACAAATGTGGCCATTTAGCTCCATCAACTTGTTCAACTGTTCAGTGCCATCCGGATTGAGATGTGATGTAACTCCATATATTCACATTTGGCACTAATCCCTTGAACAGAAATTTATCAAATGCAAATTAAAAATTAACAATCCACCCAGCATCAACTGCTTTTTATAGACGAAGATTCTAAATGTTCCTTAACTTTTTTATTCTCTATGGCAGATAGTGCTTCTGCTGTGTGGAAAGGCATGGGTTGATCAGGAATGGCTTAGCTTGTTGGTTGGACATCTTGTCTGATGAACTTCATTTGTATTTTTTTGAGTAGGTAACAACATATATCAATTGGCCAGTATGGTTGATGCCATCTTCATGGGCATTAGTAAGGCCTTTGTAAAAGTCTCACATGGAATGCTAGTCCAATAGATTCAGAGTCCATGGATCCAAGGTAGTTGGCAAATTGGACCCAAAATTGGCCAGATAATAGAAGATAAAGGGAGATAATAGAGAAGTGCTTTTTCGATTGCTTCTCGGAATCTTCTGACCAATTGCTTACCACAGAGGTAGGTCCTGGGACCCTTACTGTTCATTATGCATGTTCACATTTTAATTATGAACGTGGGAAGTATAATTAGTAATTTTACAGAGAGCACAGAATTGGTGGTGTTGTTGTTAGTGAGGAAGAGAGTCACAGAATGATATTAAACAGTTAACAAATTGGAAACAGCAATGGTGGATGGAATTTAAACCAAATAAGGGAAACATGTTATATTTTTAGAGATCCAATAACGAAGAACATACACCATGAATGGTAGGGTTCCACGTGATATTGAGCAGCAATGGAATCTTGGGGTAGATTAACATAATTTCCTAAAGGTGGCAGCATGGAAAAAAAAGGTGATAATGATGGCAAATGGGATGCTGGCCTTTCATCAGCTGGGCATAGAATATAAGAGCACGGAGCTCATGGTACAATTTTCATAAAAGTTTGGTTAGACCACAGCAGGAGTATTGCATGTGGGTCTGGTTGCCACAATATAGCAAAGATACGATTGCATCTAGTTTAATTTATACCTCCAGTTTAAATTCCATTTGGAATATTTTGGAGGACCAAGAAACCAAGAACCTAGAACCAAGAAAGACAGCGGATATTCTATAGACATACTAACAGCAGGAGATAGAAAAACAGATACGTAGTCACATCACAAAGAAATGCACGGATATATATTAGTTATAGGATTATATTAGTAATTATAATAGAAGCGGATCTTCCTCTCACTGCCTCGAGGGCAGAGTTGAAGCAGTTTCATTCAGCTTGTAATTGTTATCTGTGTAGTTCTATCCTACACCACATGCAGATGAAATAGGGAAGGCTGAATAGATTTGGTAACTTTATAGGATTCACTGTAACAGTATTCTAAATCCATTGTATTCTTTATCCAAAAGACAAAAAAAACTTACGTTTCTCTTTAAACTTTATTCTGGATATTTACAGAACAGCACAGATACTAAAAACAAAACAAATAATTTAGTTCGATTAACATAATACATAAATTAATTCTGTCATGAATACATAGTATAACATTGTTTTTACAAATTTATGAGAACAGTTATGCTCATTTCCGCCTAACCTTATTTTACATTCAAAATAACAGCATTTGAATTTCATTCACCAAAACCTATACTCATCTCTCATCATTTAAGAAAAACAGTCCCAATTGAAGGATTGTTAGTTATATTTCTGATATTTTTGTCTTCAAAAGCAAACCTTAATAGAATTTGATTGCTTTGTTCAACTTCCAGTGTAATTAGTTAAAAAAAAATATTCCTGTAACTTGAATGTACACATATACTTCTCATATTCCAATTCCTAGCTGCAATTTCTTCCTACCTAATTTCATGGACTCATGGACGTTCTGAGGACCGTCCCAAATGTATCAGCAACCACCATATCTGCTCAAGCACAAAGTACAGAGAGAGAGAATTGATCCAATACCCATTAAGCATTTGCACACATGCTCATGGGGCGTTAATACATTTAATTAGCCATTCCCTCATCTGGAGAGCTGTGACCAATTATAAAAGTCTAACATCTCTGACTTATTTCAGGTTAGCTCACGCAGCTATCTGCTCTATTTGGCTTAGCATGAATTTTGGGCAGTGAGATTTCCTGTCAAACCAAGCTTGAATAATATTTGCAAATCAATCGGTTCAATCAAATTCTGTACAATTAAGCACAATGTATTCAGGGCAGGGGACGGGGGACAAGCTTGAGATGTTATTCCTGCATCGGTACAATCTGAAAGTCAGTCTCTCCAAATTATTCTCTGGCCGAGTGTACAGATCCATGGATGCCAACTTCCCTAAGCACCTCACCTTATGTGACAATATACTGTTTCACTGAACAACACAGTGCCAAATCTAATGTATATTCCCATACGACATCCACACAAGAATAATTGATAGCAGTTTAGCTCAACCTAAGGCCACTAAAACTAATTTTGTCACTCCAAATTCACCTCAGCTGAGATTTATTAGATTAAACTGATGATCAAATTTAGGAACCTAGAGTTCAGTGTTACATTATACAAAATGTTTATCTGCAAAATCTATAGTTGAACCAAGAAACAATTATTGGAATCAAAGGGGAACCCAGAGAGTGACTGACTGTTAATTTTGAATGTAAAATGCTTGTTTCTGTTTATCTGCTTCCACAAGTACAAGAACACAGTGACACCAATTACAGCCAAGAGTGATATTTGCAAAGGGTTATGCTATCAGCACTATTTGTGTGACATTACTAAAGGCAGCAAATAAGCAACCACTCTCTGCTCCTGTTCCCTGAAGAAATGCAGCAGACGGCATTGACATTGATAATTTTTGTATTCACCAGCCTCAATATCGTGAATATTACCCTGCTGTTCAGGCTATATCTTTATTTTTAATATAGGTGCCAGTTTCAACCAGCACTTTTGATTCCATTAAAACAACATAATTTGCAGGACTTCCACAGTGTTTGAAATGTGTGAAAAGTAGAATTGTTTACAATGATTTAACAGGTTTAAGATACGTTCACAATTTAACCTGAAACAGGGCAGGACATCAGTAAGAGACACATAAATTAAGTAGATTGGATAATGAAAGAAAATACAAATGGAGCTCCTGGTAAAAGATGTTGGATTAGAATACTGCAGTGCATTTTAATGTCAAAACCATGAGTATAGAGGCTGAAGAGTTTGTTGAAGAAAGTTCAGACAAACTATAGGTCATAGTACTCCTATTAAAGAAAGTACAATAAATTTGTGTCTAGAGGCTAAAAGCAAGGTGGAATTACCTCATTACCTTGTTCTTTTTACTCCTTGTAAGGCTTTGTACATTTATGTGATGTAAAAATAAATCATTGTTTTATCAAGTGGGAATCTATGGTACATTGCGAAACAATGTTGACTATGTTAAAAATATTTCCAGATATGGGAATAATATTAAAGTGTTGGACAACATTTGGAACAATATACACATTTCAGAACCTTTTTGAAATTTGGCTGCTTTATTACTCAATTAAGTATAAAAATTTGAGTTCTTAGAGGTAATGACGAGGGTAATCATTTATATTATATAAAGACAAATTAAAGAGAAAGTCTTGAAATTTAAGAGGCAGTAACTGTTGATCAGACATGCGGACAACTGTCTTTCCAGAATTTAAAATTACACAAATGTCTTCAGAAAATTAGGGAGAAAATAAGGTGCATCAATTCAGTTATTAATCATTGAGAGGGAAATGGAAGTTTAAAAAGTGTCTGGTTTGAAAGAATAAATAAAAACAAATCAGGATTTCTTCGATATAGTGGATTGTGATAAGTGGGTTCAAGTAATTAAAGAGAAGTATGGGAGTTGAAACAGATTATTATAATAAACAATGATTTGGTGACATTCGGAACTGATAAAATATGCTTTTGATGATATGAACTACATGGAAAATTGTCATCAGTAGTTTAACGTTATATATATTCAAATTATTGAAGAATAGCAATAAATAACATTGTTGTGTGCTGCTTTGGAACAGCAATTTGTTGCATTAGAGAACAGTAGGATACAGGTCGCAATGATGAAATAACAGAACTCTATTACAGACAAGCATTTGTCAGGAGGTTCGAGTAAGACACTATCTCACAAAAATAAGCCTTGGAACAGTAGCATTAATTTTCTTGGACACTTCTGAGCAGTTGGTGTTACATCAGCATTGGTAGAAGCTCATGCCAGAATGCTGTTTGTAGTAATAAAAGCATAAGGGAGAGAAAAATATAACAAATACCTTAAAAGCAATACTTTATTGTAACCTTTATGCATCAGGCAATGTCCATGAAAGGATTGTTTTTGTTTTTCTTGCGTTTGGTTTTGGCAGATGGCGCACGTAGTTCCAGTGATTCCAAACGGAAAGGCCTTGGCGTGGGCATATCAGGCGGCTGGGTTGGAGACACTGTATTTAGATTGGAGACAGCATGGGAAGGTGATCCATTGTTAAGAGATACGCTATGCACTGACGTCTGTGTATGCACTGTTATAAGAAACAATAGAACAATGTGAAAAATTGCATGATACATTATAATTCAAAAGTTTTGTAAACATACCAATTTAAATAATCTCAGCTGATCATAAGATCATATACCAGATTAGTTGCAAGTGCAGTATTCTTAGCTAAATTTTGTATGATTTACTCATTCCAATGTCAATCAATTAATATAAATCTGATCTAACACAAACAATTCGTAGAATAGGTATCATGATAAGCATTTAATTCCAGATTTGATTGCATTTGTCACAGTTCGATTTCACTTTTAAGTTTCTGGACCAATTGTAATTTCAGCATCTCACCATGAGTTCACTCACATTCAAATCAAATGGTTGATAAGATGTAAAGTGAACCCACTTAAGGCCCATTTTAACTATTGAGCTTTAAATACTGATAAACATTGAATAGCAACAACCTGTTCAATAAATTAAAAAACAGTCAATCCTTTGACTATGGCAGACCAAACAGAAACATTATGGACACAGGACTGGATACTCACTGGACATTTCGGGTCGAGACCCTCAGACTGATGAGGTGGCGTTTCAGGTAGACACCAGCCTGAAGAAGGGTCTCGACCAAAATGTCGCCTATTCCAAGCTACTCGACACATATTCAAAAACATTTATGCCAAAATTCTCAGATTTCAAAAGACACCCACATCAGAGGTTTTAAAGACTGCTTTAATGCAGAATAATGTAAGGAATATTAAAACAAATTTTGCAGTTGTGATCATTGAACCAGGACAAATCCTTCCATTAAAAGCAGAAACACCATATTTTGTCCACATTTGTTATCAGACCTGCACAGCTAACTCCTGACTTGAAATTTGATATTTCTGCTAATATGGAATAATGTTCATACCTATATAATTAGTTTAACTCCTTTAATTGTGAACTGTCATGATACTTACTGAGACTTCGAGCAGGATCCGTATTCAAGATCTGACTGGCACGCTTCGACCTGAAGTAGTTGTTGGCAATATTCTCACTATCACTACGGTTGAGCATTTGTCTGTAACGATCTTCTTCCTATAAATCAATCAAAAACATTTTCATCCAGAATGTGCATGATCCAGCAGCTAGTTTGGTTCAGGAACCCTCAGAGATAGAAACCTGGACCATCTCTTTATTGCCGGGCTGAATATATTGAACCCCGGGCTCCCGAGGTTATGGAAGACTTCAGCAAATCCGCCCTTGTGCAAATTCTCCATAGATTTTTTAAGCATTTTTCAAGCCAAGAAAGTTTGAGAAATGCAAACATCTTCAGGAGTTATTGAATAGGGGTAACAACTAGTTAATTAAAAAGAAACCCGTCTTCAAAAGAAAACTTTACTACAGCAATCAAACAGATACATTGTTTTTAAGGACTCATCTGCTGGTTCACAGCAAGAGATCACTTAAGACATTTTGTCTGGAAACTAGCAAGACCAATCTCTTCCATTGACACTTGTCAAATACTTTATCAAATCAATGAAAGGCTATTGAAACCAGGATTAGATTTTGGGACATTTCGATTCTGTACCTTTGCAACTACACAACAGATAAATGTTACAGTTAATCATTCAAATAGTTTGTTTGACTTGGAAACCTAGTTTACCAACAATTCTCAGGATGGAATTAGAAACATAGAATTGGTACATAAGAGGCTTCCTGTACTTCAAATATAGCATCACCAATCTTAATACCAATTCCCCCCATTCATCAACAATCCTTGTTCTTTTTTTTGATTCTCACCATCATATCATTCTCTTGAATATAATGCAAAAATAAAAGCCAACACATCCTCCACCCTAAAACATATTAATAAATGGAACAATGCCATATTGTGTTAAGCATAATTACCCTTGTTCATTAGGGTAGTGTCTCCCTGGTGCATGAATTCAATTTTTTTGCTTATTCTAGTTACTCTGGAGTGTCAGGCCAGTGGCTGCAGTATGAATCAAAGAAAGTGGATGTCAATTGGATTCATGTGGCTACTTTCCTGTCCTTGTGGCATTCTGCTTCTGCTTCTCTCTACTGTTCCTGGAGGCAACCAAGATACTTGCACATAAAGATATACTCATTTAAATATTTATATTGCGTAGTATCTGAAAGCAAAGGTGCTTGCGCTCTCCTGCACATCGGTTTCTTTACTTCTTCTTGATGTAGAATGACCTGCTTTCATTCTAGGATACAAGGCCTGATTTGTTCTTTAAGGTGGATATAGTAGAGATCATGACATAATTTCCAGGAAATGTGGGGAACTCCTGGAAAATATATTTATTCTTCATGCAATATAAATAAAAAATATGATCTAGTTTATTTAGTGCTGCTTTTCGAAAGACCTTGTGTGTGAAAATTGTTTGTTCGATTTCCTAGATTACTAAAGTGACTAAAATAATCTTGAGGCTTCCTAAAGAGTGTTGAAATTTAAGTAATTCTGAATGTCTGTGTGTCTAATGTCATGCCTTTTCTCCGTTTCGCCATGTACTACAGTGAATGTTAATAGTAGTGTACTTCCAAAATTTAGATTCACAACTTCAAATAATGAAGCTTCATGAGCATCGGCAAGAGCAGAAAACAGTTCCTGATTTTCATCATCTTTAATGTATAATTCATCCTTCAGTATTGAATAAGATTGCTTGAGTAATATTTCATTTTCTTCAGCGAACTGATGAGAGCTATTGATGATAATACATGACATGGCATTCATCAGCGAATTGAGTATAGAAGTTGGGAGGTCAAGTTGCAGTTGTATAAGAAGTTGGTGAGACTGCATTTAGAGTATTGTGTTCAGTTCTGGGCACGATGTTATAGGAAAAATGTAAAGCTGGAATGGGTACAGAGATTTACAAGGATGTTGCCTGAGCTATAGGGAGAGGTTGAGTAGGCTGAAACTTTATTCCTTGGAGCACAGTAGGATGAGGGGTGATCTTATTGAGGTATATAAAATCATGGGAGGAATAGATCAGGTAGATGCACAGAGTCTCTTGCCCAGAGTAGGTGAAATGAGGACCAGACGACATAGGTTTAAGGTGAGAGGGACAAGTATTAATAGGAATCTGAGGGGTAAAATTTTCGCACAAAGGGTGGTGGGTGTATGGTACAAGCTGCCAGACGAGGTCGTTGAGGCAGAGACTATCCCAACATTTGAAAAACAGTTAAACAGGTACATGGATAGGACAGGTTTGGAAAAATATGAACCAAACGCCGGCAGGTAGGATTTATGTAACTGGGACATCTTGGTCAGTGTGGGCAAGTTGAGCCAAAGGGCCTGTTTCTACACTATCACTCTATGACTTGAAATAATCTTCTTCAGATGTAACAGAAAAACAAACCATTATAATGGGCCTGTCCTTCATAGGCGATTTTTCAGGCGACTGCCTACGACTGTCAAGTTGCTGGCAGTCGCCTGAAAAACCGGCAACTGGAACGGCGACTGTCAGTGTGGACACACACACACACGTTGCTTTCTTCACCAGCCTGTTATGCAGATGACGTTTCAGGTCTGGACCCTTCTTCAGATTGATGTTAAAGAGTTAAGTAATTATTTTGAAATACATTGTGAATTGTTGAGCTGTTTGAACTAATCACAATTAATAAAGAACTATAGTTATTAGACAAAATTATTGACTGGCGTGTGTGTATTTCATTGGCAACAATAATCAATCAGATGTTTCATCCTGGATGGTGCTGAGTTTCTTGAGTTGGTTGGATCTGCACGTATCCAGGCAAGAGGAGGTTATGTGCTTTGCTGATATTGGAAAAGCTTTGGAAATAAGGAGGTCACTCCTTATTGAATACCTGTCAGCTAATTTAATCATAAGGCTGGTCTAATTACATCCAAAGTTAATAATTTTGATTGATCAAAACTCATTCTTCTGCTTTAATATTGTAAATGCTTAAACAGAATTAGTCTCAACTAAGCCGAAGGTCAGGTTGTTCTAGCTGTCGGCTGAGTATGATCAATTTGAAAATAATTCTTACCATTAAGTAATCTCCAGTATCATTGGCAGAGACTCTCACCCCTTGCTTATTTGATGCGGTGCTGGAGCCAGCTGAAAAATATCAAATGGTTAAAAGATATAATATGTAAATCCCAAATAATTAAAACCTATTTCAATTTAACTACTGATCTACGTAGCGGTAAAGCACTTGCATTTTTTCACACCTTATTACAAATAAATTTGTTCCAAACTCTCTCCAATGCAAGGTGGTCATACTCAAGCTGTCTAGAGTCTCTAGTAACTTTTAATTTTGACGTCAGATATGAAGTACATACAATAAAACTCTGCTTATTCACAAACCTATGACTCAGAAATCCCAATGCTTATCAGGTGATGTTTGCTGCCTCACTTACATTCACTGGGAGCCCAGATCCTGCACTCTCTTTCAAATCACTGGTATCCTGGTTCCCATGCTTTAAAGTTATCTGGTTTATTGAAAGCATACTGTTTGGTTACAGATGTACCATAGAAACCATACTGTTGGGTGGCATCACAGCTTAGGGAACAGCTCTACACAAGACCACAAAAATTGACTTCCCGCCATTAACTCCATCTACACTTCACACTGCCTCAGGAAAGCAGCCAACATAGTCAGAGACTTATCTCACCACGGCGATTCCTTCTCCCATCTGGCAGAAAGTACAGAAGCATAAAAGCATTCACTCTACTCAGAACACAGGAACAGCTTCTTCTCCTGCGCCATCAAGCTTCTGAATAGTCTTTCCATAAGCTAAGGTGCTGTCCGATTCACCTTTACCCCATTGCGGACATTGAACTTTGTCTAAAAAACTGATGCGCTACAATGCTGAGAACTATATTCTGCACACTGTATATTTCCCTTTGCTCTATTGTACTTGAGTGACTTGATTGTATTTATGTATTGTATCTGAATTGTTTGGAGAGCATGTGAAACACAGCTTTTCACTGTATATCAGTGCACGGGACAACAATAAACCTGAACTTTTAACCCAAATGTCCACTACCACTTACCAGACGGAAGTGTAATCTTTTGAAGAACTGTTTCTGGTAGTTTCCAGCAACCACTTTCTTCATCCCAAACACATTCCCGTTTTATTTTGTCTATATTGCTGTAGTTACATTCTCGCCGAATTAAAGGCTGGATTCTTTCTAGGACTTGCTGCAGTAGAATGTTTTCTCGCTCCTGCCTCCTTATGGTAGACAGGTAATCAATACGCTCAAATTCAAACTCAGATTGCAGATCAGAAATTTCTATCTCAGCAACCGTTAGCTTAAATAAAATGAATGATAAATAGATTAATAAATATCCCAAAGTTCTGCTTATCAGACATTATTACAAATATGGAATATGGAATAAAATGAAATTAGACAAGTTCATGAAGTGAAAAGAAATACTTTTTGATAGATTAAGATAAAGTAAGATAGAGGGGAGCCATTTTATGAGTAAAACAATCCTCTGATTCTGTAGTGTAACTTTTGTCACATTTCATTTCAATGTAACAAGGTTTGTATGAATTATGGGATTTTCAAAATTATGTATCTTAAGATCCTAAACCCATCTTTTTCCATGTTATGCTTTTTGAATAGATAGAGCAGAATATGTTTACCAAATCCAACACTCAACACTTTTACAGCAGTTTCGGACGGATGCAGGAACAGAGTGTTATATTTTAAATATTTTTAAGTGTGCATCATGGGTACATTTTAAAACCACCAAAATGTGCAGCATTTCAGAAACCTGGCTCAAATTAACTGTTTTCAAGCAAGTTAATGATTTTCCAGACTTTCTGAGACTCAGCAGTACTTTGATGTAGAATACACCATGTTAACTGAATGGTATGAAATAGTTAATGGAAATATGGGGGTCCTTGCAGCAAACATGAGTCATTAAAAACTGCACCAGAGGCCAAACAGCACCGCAATGATTGCCACAGTGAACCAACCAATGGTATTCTGAAGATGTACTTCCCAGTGCCTGAAACAAAGCTTCACTTCACACAAGCTATAATCTACAGAATAGTCATGTGCAATTTTGTGCAAGAATGAGGCTTGGAAATGCAGGCAGAACAAGTAAAGAGCTAAGGTCCTTCTTGGATGATTCAGAGAGAATGGTCGAAGGAGTGTGATAGGAGCCGTGCACTTTTTGCTGCTTAAATTGTTGCAAATTATGTCAGGGACAGAGTTGTTCATTCAGGGTTACACCAGTGTATGCTTGAAATCTGAAATACAAAGGTTCATCTACCAAGTCTGAAGACCAAATATTACCCAGAACCTAAAAAAGGTCACACTCACGGTCTAGCAACGTAGCCATAAATGCCTAATAAATAAACAAAATATATATTGTATTGTACCTGATCAATTATAACTATAGTTTATCAACTGCATCACTACCAGAAACTACAATTATGATTTTCATTAGAGGAAAAAGGCAATAATAGTGGATTTAAATCTGCTGGTTTAAACCGAAGATAGACACACAATGTTGGAGTAACTCAGCGGGACAGGCAGCTTCTTTGGAAAGAAGGAATGGATGACATTTCAGGTCAAGACCCTTCTTCAGATTGATGTCAGGGGAGAGGGATATACATGGATAAGGAAGTATCAGGTGTGAAAACAGGCCAAAGGGAATGAGGTTCAAGGAAAATGTAGAATAGATCATTGTTAGCTGGGAGAAGGTAAAAACAAAGCAAACAAAGATAAAATGTAGTCGGAGACAGTAAGACTGTTCAGTGAGCTGGGAAGGACGAGGGATGGAGAGAGAGGGAAAGCAAGGGTTACTTGAAGTTAGAGAAGTCAATTTTCATACCGCTGGGGTGTAAGTTGCCCAAGCGAAATATGAGGTGCTGTTCCTCCAATTTGCGCTGGGCTTCACTCTGACAATGGAGGAGGCCCAAGACACAAAGGTCAGTGTGCGAATGGGAGGGGAAGTTAAAGTGTTTAGCAACCGAGAGATCAGGTAGGTTTAGGCAGACTGAGCAGAGATGTTCAGCGAAATGGTAGCTGAGCCTGTGCTTAGTCTCGCCTATATATAGGGGTCCACACCTGGAACAGCGGAAACAGTAGATAAGATTGGAGGAGGTGCAAGTGAACCCCTGCTTCACCTGAAAAGACTGTCTGGGTCATTGTACAGAGTCAATGAAGGAGGTATAGGGACAGGTGTTGCATCTTCTGCGGTTGCAGGGGAAAGTACCTGGGGAGGGGGTGGTTTGGGTGGGAAGGGACGAGTTAACCCGGGAGTTGCGGAGGGAACGGTCTGCAGAAAGCGGGAAGAGGTGGAGATGGGAAGATGTGGCTAGTGGTGGGGTCCTGTTGGAAGAGGCAAAAATGTCAGAGCGATGAGCTGTATGCGATGACTGACAGGGTGGAAGGTGAGGACTAGGGGGACTCGCTCAGTTACGACGGGGGAGGGGGAACAAGAGCAGAGTTGCGGGATATTGAGGAGACCCTAGTGAGGGCCTCATCTATGATGGAAGAGGGGAACCCTCGTTCCCTAAAGAATTAGGACATCTCCGATGCAATAATAGTTTTAGATTAAGGGTATATTACAAAGAAAAATATTACCTTTCTCTGCAAGTTTTCAATATTTTTGCTTTTTGCGCGAACTTCATCTTGAATAGATTCATAGACATTGATCAAGATAGTAGGATCATCCCTGTCTGTGTGTTTCAGTGCTTCTGCAAGCTGATTCTTCCTCTCATCAGCATATGTCTTGCGCCGTTTCCTTTTCTCCTTCAGTTCTGTATTTTTGGCTTGTTCTCCCCCTACAACCTCATTCTCCAACATCTTCAGCCTACAGTGAACAATAGATAATTTTGTTAACACATCTTGCACAAAGGAGTTGATGTTAACATTTAGTGGCCAACTATTGGTGAACATCGGCTTACGGCCAACATGTAGGATTAAGCAGTCGCTGGTATTTGAGACATCAGCCTCATTTACATCAGGCCAGTGTAACATGAGGTGTGAAGAAGACACTAGTTAAATAGTAGATTAGGAATAGTATTTATAACAATTATAGGGATAAATATAACTACATTTTGTTTCTGCATCATGCATAAATGTTCTTATGTTACCATTGGTATAAAACAGCACTTCTACCAATATGAAAATTGGGATTGCTTTTGATGCTCAATGGCCTTATGAACAAGCCCTAATGTGAATATTATGCATTGTCTATGGTAAACAAATGAGCAATTATTCCAAATTTACATAATTTCACATTAATACATCACTAACATTTTTGAATGCCTGATCACTTAGCAAAATAGACATTCTCTGTTCTTGATCAATTATAACCACAATTTATCATGTAGGTCATTGAGCTACCAGCATACTACCAGAAACTTTTTAGTTTTGCATGCTGCAAGAAACTTAACCTTTTTGCTGAATATGATCGGCGCATCTTTGGAAGATTTAACTTTGTTAAACTCGTTACGTGTCCTGCAAACATATACAAGCAAAGGCTGCTTGATATGCACACCAATGTTACGCAGTATGCAATGTAAGTTTTTTAATTACTTCCATCAACTTAATTTGCACAATGGCAAAGGCGTTTTCACAATGACACAAGTCTTAGTAGAATTGTGAGATCTCTTCTGAATGCTTGAGCGAAACAAGCTTTACCACACACTTCATTCTATCAATGAATCAATTTTTGGGACACACATATTAACCTGCCTTTAAAGGTTTAAAAAAAGGAACACAAATTGCTGGAGTAACCCAGTGGGTCAGGCAGCATCTCTGGAGAGCATGGATGTGACGTTTTGGGCCAACCTGTTGTCTTGTTGAAGGTTACACAGAAAAGCTGGAGAAACTCAGCGGGTGCAGCAGCATCTATGGAGCGAAGGAAATAGGCAACGTTTCGGGCCGAAACCCTTCTTCAGACTGGTCTTGTTGATGCTGCCTGATCCTCTGGGTTATTCCAGCACAGTTTTTTTTTAAAGCCAGCATCTGCAGTACCTTGTAGCTCTGTTTTTAAAGATATTCTTCGAATATTGGCTATGATAAAGAACTTCATACTTTATGTAGACCCATGACATAATTTACATCCACCTGAAGAGACAAACATCTCATCTGAAAGATGATACTTCTAACCATGTTATGTTAGGATTCCAAGCCAAAAATGACAGTATAGCTGGCACAATAATTACGCATTACTTTTTTGGAGAAATAGTCAAAGATTTTTTTTTAAATCCTTTGTATTGAGTGGTCCCTGTATCTCCATCTGCTGAGTGGTGATCAAAATAAGAAAACTGTGACGATTACAAATTAACAGGGCAATGCAGGGAAATTATTTTTGTGGTGATGTACATGAGAACATAACGTTAAAAAACAATCCACTTAAGGGGAGATCATCTTTTCACACCAGGCGATAATTCAGTGTTTGAACAATGTTCTCTAATTACACCTGGAAGAGAGCTGTAGTTGTTTCGGATAAAATGTTGTATAATTTTATACACATAACTTCAGGAGTAATAAGTATTATTTACATAATAATCCCGTTGGCTGTAAACAGATGAGACAGTAAACCTCTTCCAGGAAATTGAAAATGCTGCAGATAATCTATACATGCAAAAGTTTTCAAAATAAATGCATATTATCGAGGTAATAATGGCACGCTTTGCAGAACAGACCTTGCAAGTACCTCTTCCTGGTCTAAGGTGGCAGGTGACGAAGCAGCTGTAGAATATTCCTCTGCAATTTCTCCCTTTACTAGAGGCACTTCAAGAGAATGCTGCTCTTCATTAGGCTCCGTATCGTTCCTGCTGCTTGTGTCTTGTTGAGCTATTTCAGGCTCTGGTTTTATCAACTTGAAACATTTGATAATAAAACCAAATTATTAGAGCAATGTTTGTATTTGTCAAGAAACATGGTTCATTAATTTCAAATTTTAAAAATACACCCAATGTAAAAAATTGTATGTTCTTCTATCTTATTTCACTGGTTGGTAATTGGTAAAATATTTTTGTTACAGACGAAGGGATTGGTGATACATTCATAGACTTTAAACTCTCCACGACTATCTGGAGTTGGGGGTACTCTAGTTAGATTCATAGATCTAAACAGCACAGAAACATGCCCTTTGGCACCACTCGTCCATGCTGACCAAGACGCCCCATAGATTTCTAGGAAGCCGCAGACGAGAATCTATGAAAAATGGCCTTGTTTAAAATAATATGGCCATGGACCTAACCTGCCATTGTGTCATTGGACCAGGCTCGAAGAGCTCTTTTTTTTTAAGGCTATAACATTCTTATATAATTGTATTTGCCTTCCATTTATCTTGGACTGGACTATTTAAAATACAGAGGCATCGTTTTTAAGACTATTTTCCCCCTCTTATTCCTTCATTAAATTGCTAAATGAACAAGGTATCGTTATCATCACTAGACGGTAAACAAAGGCCCCAGTTCTTGTTTTCCTTTCCAGATCCTGTATCTGGTTTGATTTTGGACAGGACAAAAGAAATGGCAATCCCTTGTATTCATTTGTCATTTTTTCTTGAATGGAGGCCATTTGACCATGTCTATGCTAGGTCTAAGAGCATACCCATCACTTCCATTCTCCCGCAACTTATTTTCTACACGTGTCTATCAACCCTCTCCACCCCCAACCCCCCCCCCCCCCCCCCCCCCCCCCCCCCCCGATTCACCTGCCACCCACCTATATTGGGGCTGATTTACAGTGACCAACTAACCTATGAAATGTGGAGGAAACTGGAGCACCCAAGGCAACGAACATGTTTGCAGGGAGATTGGGCAAATTTCATATAGACAGTATCTGAGCTCAGGATCAAATCTGGGTAACTGAAGCTGTGCAGCAGCAGCACGAATTGTTGAATTTCCAAATCACTTCCTTTAGCTACAGTTCTGAAACTGGCTGTCTTGAGAAAGGGAAAAACTAAACTTTCTAGTTCTAAACTCTCTCTTCTAATTCTCTTGTGTCTTAACTCAGCACTGCAGCTTGGGAGATAACTATAGGGGAATTCCCTGGCATGTCCTGTCTCCATTTTACAGCACTGTTACTGCTCTGTAGCATGAGAGTAGTGCATTGCAGCTAGAAATTCATTATCTGACATTCAAAACTGTGTCCACCCGTACAGTTTCAGAATTCAACATTGATAATAGAATATATGCACTTATAATGCACAGGAAATGCTAAGACATTGATCTGCATTTTAATTATCCAAGCTGTTGCTTTCCAGAGCCACATTAATAAATAACTTCCTGTCTTATTGACATTTTATGTTCCTGAAAGGAAATAGCTTTGCACTTTCTTCACTACAAACCACTTACCACTACTGTTTACAATGTATTAATCCAGACATTAAGTACATAAACATATAATAAAGTACAGATCATATCCAGTGGTTATATTAGAGTCAATTATGGCTTTTAATACAACTTTATCTGGTGGTGTGATGAGAAATGGCCAATAAGGTGATGGCCATCTCACATTTCAAATTGGCTATTGGGGTATTCCTGCTTAAATCTAAATAATATTTCAACATATTAAACAGCAAAATGACTAATTGAAAGACAGGTGCATGTTTAATGCCAGTGTAATAATAATATTTACCATAGCAACATCTAGCTTCTGTGCTACTTCACTCACATCCGCTAATTCAACACTAAATGGCTGAGTTATCTCCACAGCACAAGTGCTTTCTTCAAATGGAGGTGCATCTACAGAGACAGAGATTTGTTTGTAATGTTATCAGTTACATAAGCTGTGCATACTATCACTCTAACAATTGAGAACCTTTATGTTCCCAAATAGCAAATCAGCATATTCTTTTATATTTCAGGCCAGCAATATTTTAGAACGATATCAAAATGGCGTCAACTTTTAACAGCGTACAGTTCCAATACATGCATAGGTGTGATAATAATCTCAATTTGTTCTGTGTATATTTCCAACAACCAAACAAAATCATACACCCAGCCAATGCTTTGCATCGTAATAGACTGGAATCTGAGTGGTAGGATAGGGTTAGTATATGGGTGATCACTGGCCAGCGGAGACTCAGTGGGCCGAAGGGCCTGTTTCCGCACTGTATCTCCAAAGTTTAAAGTCTGAGCAAACAACAAAGTGCTGGAGGAACTCAGCGGCTCGGGCAGCATCTGTAGAGGGGAATGAACAGACTGGTCAGGACTCTTTTTCAGACTAATGGAACAGCAGTGGGGGGAAAAGGCTGGCAAAGCCAGGTAAATGCAGGTGAGCGCGGGTGGGGATGGATTGGCAGTTAGGTGTAGATAGTGACAAAGGCTAGAGATGAAAAGGAGACAAAAGGATGCTAGTTACGAGAAGCAGTGAAATGTAAAGCAGGAGGGAAGAATATGTGTAGAAGCATAAGGGGGAGGGGAAAGGAATAGGGCGACAAGGTAGTGTGAGAATAGTGTGTGCACTGGGGGAAGTTGTGGGTATTTGCTGTATCTACTCAGTGTGTGTTTCAATTCTAAGTAACTTACAATTTCAATTGGAATGTTTCATTGCACTCTCTGTTATTAATATATTCAGGCAATATTGTCCAATATTTTCATTAAATGGTAGGCCTCTGGGTAGTGTTGTAGAGCAGAGGGATCTAGGAGTATAGGTGCATGGTTCCTTGAAGGTCGGGTCACAGATAGATAAGGTGGTCAAAAAGACTTTTGGCATTTTGGCCCTCATCGGTCAGAGTATTGAGTATAGAAGTTGGGAGGTCATGTTGCAGTTGTATAAGATGTTGGTGAGACCGCATCTAGAATATTGTGTTCAGTTCTGGGCACAATGTAATAGGAAAGATATTGTCAAGCTTGAAAGGGTTTTTTTATTTTTTAGTATGTTTTAAAGTATGTATTTAATGTTCCTTCGTGTGTTTTGTGTGGGGGGGGGGGGGGGTAAGGGGGAAACCGCTTTGGTCGCCTCCTCCATGGAGAGGCGAGTTCTTTCAGGTCGCCTCCCCCGTGGCCTAACATCAAGGATCGGCGCGGCCTTTTCCCGGAGACACGCCCAGGGCTTCAGCGGCGGGCGCAGCATGGACTCCCGTTGTGGAGCGGGTGAGCCCTCGCTGGGGCTCGCTGGAGGGGAGCGCTCCGTTTCACTGGCCCGGGGCTGCCGGCAGCCTGAAGCCGCGGTCTGCAGAGTTCCAGCTGGCGCTGCGTCTACAGCCCGGGATCCCTCGTGGGGGACCCGGGGGAAGAAGAAGCCATCACTGCCGGCCCGCGGCCAACTTCTACCGCGGGTCCGGCATGGACTCACCATCAACCCTTGAGGGGAGCTTCGACCGCCGGCCCTGCAGTCTACGGTGCTTCTGGCTGAGGCGGAGTCTTTAAATCTCGACCAATCGGCCTACACCATCTTAATAGCCGCGGTCTCCGGTGAGGAAGAGCCGATCCTGGACTGACTCTGGACTCTGGTCCTGTCCACGGGGGGGAAATGGAGGAGGACTGGCCAAATTTTTTTGTGCCTTCCACCACAGTGATGAATGCTGTGGTGGATGTTTGTGTTACAGTTTTATTGTGGTTGTGTGTTCTTTATTATTGTACTGCTGCTGACAACCCAAATTTCCACCGACCCTGATTGTGTGGCAATAAATTATATCTATATCTATCTAAAAGATTTACGAGGATGTTACCAGGACTGAAGGGTGTGAACAATCGGGAATGGTTGAGTAGGCATGGGGCGCAGGAGGATGAGGGGGTGATCTTATAGAGGTGTACAAAATCATGAGAGGAATAGCTTGGGTAGATGCACAGAGTCTCTTGCCCAGAGTAGGGTAATCGAGGACCAGAGGACATAGGTTCAAGGTGAAGGGGAAAAGATATAATAGGAATCTGAGGGGTAACTTTTTCACACAAAGGGTGTGGAACAAGCTGCCAGAGGAGATAGTTGAGGCTCGGACTATCCCATCATTTGAGAAACAGTTAGACAAGTACACGGATAGGACAGGTTTGGAGGGATATGGACCAAGCGCAAGCAAGTGGACTAATATCACTCTACGACTCTATGTTTAAAATGAATTTAGATATTTAAATAAATATTAAAATTTGCTGTTTGTGTGCCCATCAAAGCATGTATCTTGGGAAATCCATCCCCTGCAGGTGACAGACTTCCTAAGTTATCTCAGAGTTAGTGTATGTGACTCCACATCAAGAATTGTGAAGTCTTGTTGACACATTCATCATTGGGTAGTGCACACAAATAATATTTACATTAAAATACTTCAAACCCTAACCCATGCAGCATACCAGTGGCCTTATCAATGGCTTCACAATGTGCCATCTTCAGTTCAAAAGAACTTCTTAGTTTTTCAATGTCTTCTTGTAGTTTCACATTGGACTTCTGCTCTGCTTCATAATCTGCTTTGATCTTTAATAACTTCTGCTCATATTCCTAAAGACAAATTCAAAATGAAATATTTAACGAAGGACATCTACTAAAATCACATCATAACAATTTAATCTTGACATTAACAGTTAAAAATGGGAATACTTGCAAAACAATCATGCACTCTCTGGTACAGGGAGCTGCTACTCCTACGTGTGCTCCTACACCCCATATACTTCTTACTTGTATCCTCCAATATTGAACCACTATTGTACTCTTCGTGAAGGTACTTCCACAATCTTGCTGTGAAGGGCCCTCCAGGATTTAGATTCAGACACTGAAAGAACTGCCAAGTCAAGATGGTGAATTTATAGGAAGTGGTGTTCTTGCTGCTCCTGCTTTTATTACAAATAAAAGTCAATGGAATGGGAATTGCAATTGATGTAGGATAGACAAGTAATTGCCGTGCATTTTGTGGATGGTACACGTTGCAATCATAGTGTGCCTGTGGTAGAGAGAATGAATGTTTAAGGTGATGAATGAGGTGCTATTCAAGCAAGCTGCTTCAGCCTGGTGTTGACTTTCTTGAAATTTTCTTGGAGTTACACGCATCAGGCAAATTGAGAGTATTCCATCACCATTCTGACATGTCATGTAGATGGAAAAGGGCTTTGGGGTATCAAGACAAGAGTCACTCACTGCAGGAGACGTAGTCTCTGGTGGTGGACTGGCCAGGGTGTCAGCTTGCCCGATGGCAAGTGGGCCCCTGATGAAGTGGGGCCCCTATATCAAGTGAGCCCCTGATGAAGTGTTGTCCCTTTGTCTCCTGGCAAACAATATTTTTAGACCCAGTCTGCTACTGGTAATCTCTGTTCTGTTCTGGTAGCCACAGTATTTATGTGAATTACATTAATTGCTCACAGTGTTCTCTACATTGTAAAAACAAAACCCAGGTTGGATTATTGCTTAACAGAACATGCCTGTTTAGTTTGTAAGGACTCATGAGCTTCCAGTCATTTTAATTCTCTATCCCACTCCAACACTGATCTTGTTTGCCCATTCCTCCTTCCTGTTACCATATCATGCTTTGTGACAAAGTAAAAACCAACTAGCACGCAGCAGAAGAGAAAAGAATCACAAGAATAGGATTAATAATCATTAAGTGAACAGTTTACATTTAATTTCACCATTAGTGCAGACAAACTAAAAACAACAAATGTTAAACCATCCCTGTAACTGAGACTGCTACGTCACTGATACTGAAATTTGGACGACATGATTTTTTGCAGCAGAGAAAATGCAAATCTAATTTTTGTGCCAATTTTTTTCATGTGTGATACTTATTTTGTTACTCTCATACAATAACTGAGAATAACAGCATTAAAACTTCGTCATTTCCCTTACATGAATGAAAATTGTATTTTTGCCTGGGTAAGCAAACAGCAGAATAACCTCTTACTTCAGGTCTCTGGGCATACAAACCTTGAGAATATATTTTAACATTTGATTTGATTAATACAAACCTGTCTGATATTTTCTTTTTCAATTTCTATCTCAGCATGGACTTCAGGAGATTGACTGGTTGCTTGGGTATTATTCATTTGGACATTACTTAGATAATCTGCAAAATCAAAATTAAGTTAATTTTACCAATAACTTATGGTAGTGTAATAAAATATAAAAGATAGAGATTACATCAGTTATTACATCGTAATCCTTTAGGTCCTACTTTAAATCATTACAACTTATTCAGTCATGAATTATTAAGAGTTGAGTGCCATCTTTGTATGTAATGGTGATAAATTTATAAAGGTTATTTTCCTGAAATAAGTATCTCTGCAGGAGTTTATTAAGCTATTTAGCCATGAAGGAGAGCTGTTCCAGGTTCCCATCTATTTGAACTTCATTCTTCTTTTCTTTTGATTCTCCAAAATACAATGTTTCTCAAAACTTTTAACAAAATCTGGACAACAAAATATATCCAGCAAATATTGGCATCTATTGTTCCTAAGAACACAAGAAATAAGAACAGGAATGGGTTATCCAGCCCTTTGAGCCTGTTCTCCCATTCATCGGCATTATCCCCATATTCATGTTTCCCCTTTATATCCAGAAATTCTCTGTCCACCCTCACACCTTTCGATATATTATTTCCATCAACACAGTCAACTCTCCTGCTCCTTCATCGTTTTCTTTGGTTTAAGGTGTTAAGATTCAAATTTCACTGAAGACTATATCATTTCCAAACATCATGTCAAATTTTACCCCCACAGAACCTATGACAAAGAGCCTATGATTATAAACCAACTATTTTCCATTGCACAGAATGAGTGAGCTATGTTTCTACAATTGACCAAAATTTTTAAAACGATATTGGATGAGGTGACGAGAATAAAAATATTATGGCTAATTATTGCCAAGAACAGGTTTTTAATTTTTTTTTAATGTTTTAGATGAGATCTTTTAGGATAGAACAAGTTGGCGAGAGAAAATATGACGACTCGTTGCAAAGAGTATTTAACTGAAACCAGGACAAAATTCCAAAAATAAATGTAAATATTAGACAGTTTTAATATGTACAATCAATGGAGTTGATGGAGCAACAGAAGAGCTGATTTATAGTCAAATCCTAGTCATGATTAACACATTAGTTATTAAGTGTGTAGGAAAGAACTGCAGATGCTGGTTTAAATCAAAAGTAGACACAAAATGCTGGAGTAACTCAGCGGGACAGGCAGCATCTCTGGAGAGAAGGAATGGGTGACGTTTCGGGTCGAGACCCTTCTTCATTAGTTATTAATATTGAAAACAGTTAATCAACTAGGACTTGGATTTTAGATTCTACCATTTCCTATCTTCATTGAATAAAGGACTTTTAGTGAAAAAGTGGAAAATACAAATTACAGACAAATTACCATTACCATGCTGTCCAGCTAGGAGTGCCTTCAATTGTTTAATCTCCTCCTGATACTCTCTGAGTAAAGCATCCTTTGGATCTTCATTAATTCTGGGCTTGTTTTTGATGTTCTTTGCCCTATTGGCATACCGTAAAGTGCTAAGACTTTCATCATAATTATTGTCAGCTGGCGACAGACATGCTACCATCAGAGTTTTGGTGTTACCCCCAAGGGAGTCCTGCAACATCCGTGTCAGTTTGGAGTCACGGTATGGAATATGCTTTGATCTGCCATCCACCAATGCAGAAATAACGTTCCCAAGCGCTGAAAGTGACAGATTGATTTTAGTAGCTTCTTTTAGCCGATCTCCAGTTGCTCCAGTTTTTGCCTGTCTTTCGCTGCCTGCCAAATCGACCAGATTCAACTTTCCTACACGGATGTGGTCTTTCCCATTGTCATCTGCAAGACAAAGTAGTGTATTTTTTCTGCAATTATCATTTTTCATCGATGCCTATTTGACATTACTGCTTTATATTAAATGAAAAGAAAGGCAGGTGATCTGTCCCTTGGTTTCTCCCAATTCTATTAATGATACAGAGATCATTTGTAACCTTGCGGTCAATTATCGATCCCGAGTTAGCCTGAGATATAACCAAGGACGTGGGCAGCCAATTTCACAGGACTATTAACAGTCAACTAAATTAATCAGTCGAGTTGCATTTAACCCAGAGAAGGTTGGAACAGATTTTTTACATAATGGGCACAATAAAACATTACAAACACACAATGATACCAACTTATTTTTTAGATTCCCAACCTGAATTGGGTGAATTGTCGATATTCCAGGACTGCTTTGAAGTCTCTAGGAATTGATACTACTGCAGTTTATCCAAGAGAGAAAAAAAGGGCATTAACAAGGTACTTCTTTCACTTCTCAAAAATTTGTTTTATTTATGGAAGAATTGAACAGGGAGAAAAAAAATTGGTAGATCAAATAATGAAAATCCCATTATCCCCATAGACCTGGCAACCATAGATCTGGATTGCTCATACAGTAATATTATCAGTACACTGTTATATCTGTACAATTCTTCGTCAAAGTTTTGCAAAGATATATAACTTTTCATTCAACCAGCATCAATTGTTCCAGAATACTGTATGTTGACCTTAGTTCAAAACAGATTAACAAATTTATTGCCCGTATCCCAGACTGCAAACAGAACCCACTCCACAACTCTATGGTATTTTCCATCTGCCATGCTGTGATCAAATATCAGCTGTGATCCTACTGAATGGAGGACCAAATGGTTAATGCTTAAGTTCAATGATGTATTACATATCCAATATGGATGATACATCAAAAATATACATATTTTTAGCTGTACATTTCTAATTAAAATGTAATTAATCTATTGGATAATAATTTTATTTCAGATTTTACATCGAATTAGAGAAGTACCAATTTGTTGAAGTCTGTTTCCTATCATTGTATCCAGTTAGCTAGCTCTCACTGCATCCCATGCAATTCGTCAGGGAGAAAAAAATATTTAATATACTTGAGATTAATATAATTTGCTTAAATTTAAGGACAATGAATGGTAACATGAAGTTTACAAAAATATTTCAGATATAATCCAATGAAAGTAAAACATTAAATATTCTGCTGCCTATCTTGTTTAAACTACTAACCAATCGAGCACATCTCCAAGTGAATGGTGAATATAGAATGTGAACGAGATGAATCTTTGTTCATGAGGGTATATCCCACAGCTCGATTACCCCAGCCAATGTCCATGATTTTTTCACACTCCGTGACACTGTGCACAGTATGCATGGAGAGGTCCTTCACATAAATGCCTTTCTCTGGATGCTCCTTGAGCTACAATCAGAAGTGTGAGATAAACAAGTTAGAGCCTGCAGATTACCTCCTTAAGAATTCAATTAAACTCTTATCAAAGCATAGATAATTTGCAATATTAACCTTTTTTAAACTTTTAAATCTGCAGCACTATTAAATACTTGAATTTTAATCTCAAATGTTCTCCTTTCATCTTTTGAGTCCCATCCCTTGCTGCAGTATGATGAATGAAGAAACTTGCATTAACCTGTTCATTGCCATTTTTTTTTTACTATTGGCCATGACCCAAATGTACTCGGAGGTAGCACTGAACAGGTGAAATTGCAACCAAGACATTCCCCAGCATTCAATACAAAATTCCAAAACACATCTAAAAACCATTACCTCCAAAAATCAATCCAGCATTCCCCCAGTTCTGTGCTGAATCATTAGCAGAAGCTATATATAATCTTTATGGTCGTTTAACTAGACAATTGGCTATTTGACAATGGGGAAAAGTCATTACTGAGCTTAAACCTGCCTTCACCTAATATGTACATGATTTATGTACATGATTGGGAATTGTGGAAATCTGGATTAAAAAAGGTGGAAAGCAAATTAGATCAATCAACTACTACAACTAAAAACACTTTTGGACCAACTAAATGACAACTGATTCCAATTCAAATGACTGGAGTTGGAGCACAGTGATTAAGTAATTGGATGAATAGCCAGAGTTCTGGACTATTGACCAGAGATGTGAGTTTGATTTTTTCCATGGATTCAAAGTTAGAATCATGAAATCTATGACTTACAATCATGAATCATGACTTACAATTAAATATGGGAAATGTTTAATATCAAGCATATTTTAAGTTTCAGAGAAGTTGGGAGAACTGGAGAGAACAAAGGAAGTGTCTGACATAGGGTACAGATGGCATGATATTGAATGACATGGGAAATGTTGGTGCCAGCTGAGGGATTCTGACACAGACTGGAAAGGTAAGTTATCTAATGCTGTTAATTTTAATGTTGAGTCCAGTCAAACCAGAATATTAGATGCTATTAGTTAAGTTTAATTTGAGCTTTATTGGATCAATGTATGAAGCTAAAGGCAGAGAAATCCGAGTGGAAGTGGAGATGGAGTGAATGGAGATGTTTATTCTGCAAAGAGATCGCCCAATCAGCATTTAGTTTTTCCAGTGTAGAGGAGCCAACATGGTAAGCACAAAAATACAAAATGATGGCACAAATAACACAGCTAGGAAAAGGGATGAGGTCCTGTGGAGTGAATAGGTTAAAAAGCAGAACCACGTGGGTAATAATCTCTGAATCTCCCGGTGCCAGGTGCTAGTGAAGGTAAGAGCAGGAAGATAGGACAGGTGAATGCATGGCTGAGGATTTGATGCAGGGAGTAGAGATTCAGATTGTTGTGCCATTTGGATCTAGAGCATACATTTGGCCTCTTTGACATAGAGGCCAGATCAGCAGGTCAGATCACCACACCCTTTTGGTCGATTTGATGACAACATCATGGTTTATTTTTAGTGAGCGTGACATTATACAAACCTTCCAATAATAGCAAACGAACAAAATAACTTGACTGCTGTTCAATGACCACATTATTTCAGCTAGCAAAGAAATTATTTTTGTTCTACGCTTCTTGTATTCATATTGGCTTGTCAAACATAATTGTCAACACAGATGGATCCATTACCTTTATCCATGCTGCAATTTTAATGTAATTCTATATGTAAAATGCTGGTTTGATTTATTTCTGAAATTGAATCGGTATTTATAATTGATAATTGATATAATTTAATTTAATTGCCACACAACCAAGGTCGGTGGAATTTGGGTTGCCAGTAATAAAGAACACACAACCACAATAAAAATTTTACACAAACATCCACCACAGCATTCATCACTGTGGTGGAAGGCACAGAACTTGGCCAGTCCTCCTCCATTTTCCCCCGTGGTCGGGACCTCCACCCTCCACAGCCGTTGCTGCGGGCGTCCAAATGGTAAGGGACAGTCAAAGTCAAGGTGAGTCCAGGATCGGCTCTTCCCAACCAGAGACCGCGGCTTCAGGTTGGTGTAGGCCGCAGGCCGGCGGTCAAAGTTTTAAAGTTCCTGCCGTGCCGCAGCCGGAAGCACCGCAGTCTGCAGGGCCGGCGGTCGAAGCTCCCCTCCAGGGGAGATGGTAAGTCCATACCGCGCCCGCGGTAGAAGACGGCCGCGGGCCGGCGGTGGAAGCTTCTTCTTCCCCCCGGGTCCTCCACGAGGGATCCCGGGCTGTAGACGCCGCACCAGCTGGAGTTCTGCAGACCGCTGCTTCAGGCTGCCGGCTGCCGCGGGCCAGCGTAACGAAGCACTCCCCTCCGGCGAGCCCCAGCGAGGTCTCACCCGCTCCGCGCCGAGAGTCCACGCTGCGCCCGCCGCTGAAGCTCCGGGCGCGTCTCCGGGAAAGGCCGCTCGATCTTCGATGTTAGGCAACGGGGGAGGCAACCTGAAAAAAAGTCGCCTCTCCATGGAGGAGGCGGCCGAAACGATTTCCCCCTCACACCCCCACACATAACACACAAAGAAACATTCAAAACAGACTTTTAAACATACTAAAAAAATTAAAAAAGTGAAAAAAAACGGACACGCTGCCGACAGTGCAGTGCCCCCTACATCTGCATTTATTTTATCCTTTCCAGCTTAATATGGCCATTCTCCCTGGTTTTCATAGCAACAGTTGTTGATTTCTATTTGTGGTTTTCTAAGCAATAATCACACACCCACAGTTTGCCCTACAAATTAATTGCACTTGAGCTGATTTGGCAGACATAGACCTTTGGTGGAAACTGTATTCCATTTACAATGAGAACAACACACCTCAGTAATACAGGACAAATACAGAATCCTCAATGAAAGTCACACCCAAGGAAAAAGCAAGATTGTAATTAATTAATTATCAATATGTTCAAATAATCCTTCTGCTTTGTTCTTTGTATCCCGGTCTTAGTTGGAATCTTTCCAGTTGTATCATTTACAGTAATATTCCAGAATGCAGCTTATGGCCTTTAGACAACAATGACTTCACATTTTTAAACAATGTTTTTCATCTTACTTACAATAGGTTTTAATATCCAGAATAATGCACTGATCTGATAATGGTTTATTCAAGGGATAGCAAGGTATTGCAATATGATGCAGTAGTTAAATTACAGAAGATGTATTCAGAAGAAAGTTAGATAGAGCTCTTAGGGCTAGCAGAATCAAGGGATATGGGGAGAAGGCAGGAACGGGGCACTGATTGATGATCAGCCATGATCACATTGAATGGCGGTGCTGGCTCGAAGGGCCAAATGGCCTACTCCTGCACCTATTTTCTTGGTATATATGTAAGAGCTCAAAGTTATTCAGAAATGTAATTGGATCAGCTGCACTGATGATGTTGTTCCAGGAACATGTCAAAGATTGGGAAGTCCGCAATGAAGGATCATCACCTGACCTCCTAAAATCTTTGCACTCTGAGGGAGAAGAGGTGAGACCAGAAATGAGAAAAATGTAGCAGATGGTGTTGAAAGCTCAGGTAATTACAGAAAGTTTGGTCGACAAAATAGATTAGAGCTGAGGAAACTGGGCTTGTGGCGTTGTCAAAAAGACTGGAATGGCTTAAAAAAAATCAGCAGAGAATAATTTAGATGGTGGAGCCACAAGAAACTGCAGGTGCTGGAATCTTGAACAAAACACAAAGTGCTGGAGGAACTTAGCAGGTCAGGCAGCATCCAGGGACGGAATGGACAGCTCAGGATGGGACCCTTCTTCAGACTGAAATAGCGGAGATACTGTTGTCCTCTGGTGGAAAACAGAACTAGAGGAAATGAGCAAGGAATATGAAAATAGATTGTGAAGTTTTCTTTGGGAATGCAAAAAGATAATGACAATAAATGCAAAGCACATTTCCTTATTCCCAGTTATAATCAAGACAAAGACAAATTGAATTATAACTGGGAATAAGGAAATGTGCTTAAATTGAATTTCTTCCACCATCTACCATCATGTTAGTCATCCTGCCTCTTTCTTCTCTATCCTTCATACGGTTATCGTCCATCCCTGATTCCCATATTTCCCTTTTATCCTCCCCATTCCCCCTCCATCCATATCTTTCCCTCCATCTTCACATTTCACTTCTCTTATTTCCTCCTCTGATAACCTTTTGTCTTGTTTTCCCCTCTAGACTTAGTCACTTCACCCATTTGCCAATCACCCATATGCAGCCATCACTTGCCAGGATTTGCACGTCCCCCCCCCCCCCCCCTCCCCCCCCCCCCCCCCCCCCCAGCTTTTCACCCCCTCCTCCAACAATTTGGTAAAGATCTGACCCAAAATGTCCTCTGTTCATTCCCTCCATAGATATTGCCTGACCCGCTGAGTTCCTCCAGTCTCTTGGCTTTTGCTAAAGATTCCAGTACCTGCAGTTTTTAGTGTATCCAAATATTTTGTAACCATTTTCACATGGAAAACTATGCAGCAATGGTCTAATGAAAATGGGAACTTACAAATCAATTAAAAGTACTGAACAATATAATGGAATTAAAAACAATCTATTCACAGGATCTGTCCTGGAGTTTTAAAATGTCTGTTTAGGAATGGGGTGAAGGAAATATTCTTTACTCAAGATAGTCGTACGCCTTTTGACATCTTTACCATGGAGCATTCCGAATCTAAGTCACTGTGTTCATACAGAGAGGAGATTCTATATTTCTAGATTTTAAGAACAGTACCCTGGGATAGTGCTGGAAAATGTCACTGAGAAACTGGCATTTAAATGCTAAATTTACTCATTTATTCTGAACCTTTCAGTAATATTCTCTTTGTTCTACCCATTCTTTCCCTTCATTTTCTTCTACTGAAGAATAACTTCTTTTCTCCCCATGTAATTTCTGATGAAGTGTTCCATACCGGAAATATTAACTGTTTTCCTTTTCATTGATGTTGCCTAATTTGATGAGTGTTTTCTGTTTGTATTTCAAAAATCCATTATCTATCATTATTTAAATTAATATGTTTGATTGTACCAACAAAAAACTTGCATATAAAAATTCAATGAAAATATCGAAGGCACTGATTACAAATCCAGCATAGGAAATATTCTCCATGAAAATTCAATTTCTGATATTTTACAGTTCAAACACAAGTTAACTTTCATAACTCCCAGAGGCACTGGCTTTCAATTCTAAAGTTAAATGGTATAATTAAAATAACTTTGTTCTATTTCCCCCTCAAAAATTGGATAATTTTTGCGGAATGTACTGATTCAAATACAATTTTATCATTTAAAAATGAAACTCTCATACAAAAATTGTTAAGTCATATTGAATCAACCTTAAGGCCCACCAATTCACTGAAATTTGGATCTAGGCAAAGGCCAGAAAATAAACATATTTTCTTACTAGTGCAAATATGTGTGAGAATGGGTGCTGGTTTGTACTTTCTCTGCGCACGTGTTTCCATTGATGTGAAAGGTACCAAAGATTTCCTGCCAATAGTTTTACAAGTATTTAGCACTCGTGACTTAAGACCAAATTCTATCAGATTATCTGGCTAGTTTCTCAGCCCTGTTTGCATTGGTGCAACTGATGGAACCAGCCAAAATATGTTAACATGGGCTGGTATCGTCAAATACTTTTGCTTAATTTCCTCAAGCAATACTAGATTACATCAAAAAGTAATCCAGAGATACTGCCTGGTCTGCTATTCCAGCTTTTTGTATCTATCCTTGGGTTTAAACCAGCATCTGCCGTTCCTTCCTACACATGTTGGACTGCAGTCTCGTACATGCATAATGTTCAGATTTCTGAAAATATTAACATTCATTGTATGAGAAAATATTATTATGACAATTTGTCCTGACACATTGTTCATACAAACATTTTACCTCCAGTTTGTGTTTGGTATCTTTACCCAGAAGGTCACGGATCTCTTCATTGTAAATCTCCAAATATGAAGCCCTCACGAGGAACTTAGTATTTTCGGTACACTGTGGGTGAACACACAGTGGCATTGAAACCTCTTAAACTGGTTACATTTTGCTGCAAAGTAATCAAAGTACTGAATGATATTAAATCTAAATGAAATGCTCTTAAACAATAATTGATTGTTTAATTATCTGAATGGATATGTGGGAAGATATTAGGAGCATGACAAAAATCAAAGGGCAGAGAAAACAATTAAAATGTAAATTAAACATACTTATTGCAGGGTTTCTAATTTTAATTCCCTCAATAAAAGTTTATGCAATAGTTCTAATCATGTCTCAACTCCACGTTTGTAATTAGGCTGAAGTGATTCACTGTTCAGTTTCATCTTCTGTCCTATTGAGAGCTGCCTCGCCTTTACTTGGACATTCCTTTCAAGCGAATTGAGATTAGGAACGCAGCATGTGATGAATTGCAAATGTAAACTCTTGTTCTACTCCATTTATAACTCACTGAAGTATATCTAATGATGCTATTACTTGTGCATCAAGAGGACATGTGCCACTATAAGCACTGTTTGTACTAAATCAGTGTGGAATTCAGTTTAGCAATTGTATCACAATGGATCACAACATAAATTCTACAAAACTGCATGACATCCTGGTTCTACTCTGCTGTTCTTGAGATCCAAAATGATCAATAATTAAACCACAGAAATCCAATTCTTGTAAATTTTAATCTACTGCTTAACTGGATACCTGGATACTCTCAAATATATGTTCAAAAGCTCTGGGAATAACTCCTCGTTGCGATGTTGGAGAAGGAATGCCTTGCATAGTGAATGATTTTCCACTTCCTGTCTGGCCATAGGCAAATATTGTTCCATTGTAGCCTTCAGTGACACCCTAGTTGACAGTTAAAAAAAAACATTCACCATTAAGAGGTTGAAAAGCACAAAATAATATTTCGTCAAATTGACGATTATCACATAACATGGAAACATAGAAGATTTTAAAACTGTTTTTGGAATACATCCAATCGCAATTCAGTTCCATTTCTTGCCTTTTTATCTCTGCTTGTTAGGTTCTAAATAAAGGCAAGTTTAAATGAGCGATCAGACAAAGAATGGAAAATTGTGTGCAGAGTATTTTGCTGGGAAACAAATATGAGTGCTTCAAACTTGTCAATATTTAGATATGGAATGGAAGTTCAGCAGTAATAAGCAAAAATAACTATTTTTCTTACATATTAATGACATGGATCATATTTGTGTTTGTGATGAGTCATAGGACATGCAGTCCATCATTCCATAAGATCACAACTAATGCTGCTTTCTTGCACTATCACACATCTAAAACCTAACAATCAACTAAACCTCCACTGGCTCATGGGCAGAGAATTCCAAAGATTCACTAATGTCTCCGTGAAGAAATTTCTAAATGCTGAACCACTGAACTCTTATTTTGAGACTTGTGGAGTTGGTTCCAGGTTCCAAACACTCTAGTCAGGGTAATCTACATTGTCAAGTCCCATTTGAATTCTCTATATTTCTATGAGTACACCCATCATTCTTCTAATCTCTGGACAACAAATTCCCAAATTGCTTGATCTCTTCTTTTTGACCAAAAATATGACTGCAATAAAAAGTAAGGTGGCAGGTCCTTCAGCCCCATTCATCCCACTGCACCCAACTTATCTTAATGATCTTGAAGTCTTTTTGACATTCTCCTCATAACTCATGAGCCCATCCAGTCGTGCATCAGCGAATTTATGAAATATTACGTTTGGTTCCCTCATGAAAATCATTTAAAAGTGTACAAGGGATGCAAGCACTTATGCCCGTGTACCCAATTAGTCACCAATACCACCTCATAAGAGATCCTTTCATTTCCACTCTCAGCCAATTTTCAATCCCTATCATATGCTTTAATTTTTCACACTAAACAATCAAATTGAACCAGACCGGGTGGCACAGTAATGTAGCAGGGACCTATATTACTGGTCCCTGTAGTAATGTAGGTCAGGGGCCTGCGTTCATCCACAACCAAGAAGCTGTCTGCGTTGATTTTGCATGTTTTCCCTGTGACTGTTAAGATTTATTCCGTTCTCTCTGGTTTCCTCTGGCAAGGTTAACTGACTAAAGAAAATTATCACGGTGTAATTTTTGGATATGTGAGGAAAAATAAGTTGCGGACGTTCAGAGGAACGGGAAAGGTGGAAATGGAACCAATGGACTGTTCTGCTGCGTGCAGGCATGAATCTAATATGACCAATGGCCTCCTCCTATATTGTGGCAAGAAGGTTACTGTATTGGAGACCTTCTAAAAATCAAAATACACAGCATCTACTGATTCTCTCATCTATTCCAACAGTCACATCTTCAAAAAGCTCCAGTAAGTTTGTTAAATATGTTTTGTTTCTTTCATAGATATATTTTAGGTGTCTAATGCCCTTTAAATAATTTTACTGTTCATTTTTAAAATAAGAGACTCTAACATTTCCCTGTCACTGATGTAAGAATGAGCTTGTCTATAGTTTCCTATATTATTCCTCCCTTATTTTGTTTTTTAAATATTGAGGTTGAATTAGCTCTTCTTGAATATGCAGGGAACTCATCCATAGAATTTTTAAAGATGACAATCCACTGCATATACTACTTCCACTGTTCCTTCTTGCATTGTGTGTTTTATTTGCTTTGCCCAATAATTTCTCCAGCACTATCTTTTCTCTATTATTAATTTCCTTTCATTCTTTTGTCTCAATAGGTGATGAAGGACGCTGCGTTGCACCTGCCCCGGCCGTCCTAGCACGTGCATCACCTTGCACTTGTTCAGGAACTGAGGCGAGGGACGTGGTCACCAACTCTCATCAATAATGAATTTGTCCTTTAATCTCAAATCACGAAACAAAACAAATAAATCAAATCAATATTTTTTTTCTAAAACTGGCATTTAAATTAATGAGATAAATAAAGACTTTGCTAATACTGCCAAAAATCAGCATGTCCTTTTATATATAATATCCATAAGCTGATTGGATGGATGAGAATCAAAGTTTTATCAATCAAAGTTTTCAAATGGACAGAGACATTCCCGATGGGACATCAGTTCTTAAACAATCAACTTCCTGATCTAATTTCTATTTCATTTTACTGTAGTTGCCTTCCTCATATGCATTTCCACTCTCAAAAAGATAATTACTTTAAAACCCCTAGAAATCCCAACATTAAAGTTAAAATTATTTTTTTTCTTTAATCATGGCTTAATAGTACCAAAATCATAAACATCATTAGTACACAATCATAAACATCATGTGTACACACCATAGTGAAAATAAAACATCTAAGTAAACCTAATTGAATGATCCGCTTAGAAGGAACAGGAACACCAACTGTATTGTGAGATTATCAACAATATCCATATTATAACCTCCAGTTTCCACAGGTTTGGGTTTGGCTTCAAGCACAACTATACCCATCATGGCATAATTGAAGAGAGGTTGGCACCAATAAGCTCCAACCCCATTGGACCTGTAATTTGGTGGGCTTTTTTCAAGTGGCTACTTTTCTGAGGTAATGCCAAACAATGATACTACAAATGACAATTGATAGCCTCCCCAATCCCATTCTAGGAAATCAGCATGTATGGGTGGATATTGAGGTAGTTCCACTTGCTGCCTGCACTTATTTTCAAAAACTGCTCAATTAGTTAACAGACAAGTTATTTGCACCTATTAAAAAAACTTCAAGATAGAGCAGCATAAAATTGATAGATTAAGATCATGTAAATTATGTGCATAATTTTCAGCATCTCATTGGTGCACTTGTTCACTATATTGATAATGTTTCTAAAGGGGTAACAGCTTTATTAAACAGGTGACATCTGATCTGTCAAATCTTGCAGCTAAACAATGTTTTTAACATTCTCCAAAAGTCCTAAATTTATGTTATTACTGCTATAGGAAATGCTGCAGCAGATCTGCACCAGGACAGCCCTACAAATAGCATTGTAATAATTAATAATTTGACGTTGATTCGGGGATAAATATATTTCAGGCAATTAGGAGTAATTGAAACAGTGCTTTTGGATATTCTATGCAAATATGAGAGGGCCTTTATTTAACTTCTTGTTCAAAATATGGACCATCAAATGCTTCTCCGCACTACGTTGAAGTGCCAGCCTAGATTTTGGTACTCATGAATGGGATATGAACCTGATTCAGATGCCAGTGAACAACAACCTGGGCCACAGTTAAGTTTAATACTCCGAAAGGTAGTGTTGGTGCAAGCCTCCTTAAGGATTCAATGATCTTCACAGTACTGCGCGTAAATTGCTCCCCCAGTGGCACTATTCAACCAACCAGTCATATCACGCTAGTTGCTGTTTTACCTCCACCAGCGGATAGGCGATCTCGTTGTACAGCTGCTCGGTGGTACTCTCTATGTAATAGACGCCGTCGAAAGTGAACTGTTTTGGCGGCTCTCCGAGGGCCCCGGGCTTCTGGATGAAGCACTGGCCGCGGGTACTGTCCATGGAGACCACCACCTTGCAGTTCAGGTCCTTCTCCCGGTTGTTGCTCGGTCTACAGCGCACCACCACCCTCACCGTCTCCAAAGCCATTCCCTCCTCTCCTCCTCCTCCCCTCCCCGCGTTGTCGAGCTTGTTTTACTTATTTAACGTCCTTTCCTTACAGGTTCCCCATCCCGGTAACACTCGACCATTCCCGGGACCAGGCTCCTGCAGCCGAGCGTCGGTTGCCGGGCAACGAGTGACTGCTCCGAGGTTCTAAGTTCCGCCGAGGTGCGTCATTTCCGGCTCGGACGGCCTCGGTCACCATGGAAACAGAGTCAGGCCGCAGAGCTTCATGATGCCGCCCTTTGGTTCTTGGTTCTTGCACAGGTAGCGCAAATTTACCTTCAAACCCGCACCCACCCACAGATCAAAAACACAAATTGCGTGTCATTCACCTTGTATCACGTCAACTAAAATGTAAAACTCTCAGTAATTGCGCAGTTTCTCATGGAAATTAACGGGCTTGATTACAGCCTTTAAAAAATGGTTTACCGCGTATCCCTCCCACTCTTTCCATTAAACGCATAGCCAAGGAAGAAAAAAGTGGATATAATAAAATAATTATATTGAATTATAAAATAATTATAGAATTATAATAAAAGAGTCGATCAATTTCCCTCCTGCGATAAAGGTATTTCGTATATTGTATCGTAAACTGGACTGGTTTAGGAACGCTGAGGCCCTGTGCAAGAAAGGACAGAGCCGGCTGTACTTTTTGAGAAGGCTCTGCTCCTTCAATGTTTGCAGTAAGATGCTGCAGATGTTCTACCAATCGGTGGTAGCCAGTGCCATCTTCTTTGCTGCCATGTGCTGAGGCAGCAAGGTGAAGGCCACGAGCGCCTATAGGATCTCATCAGGAAGGCTGGCTCCTGGGGGCTGAGTTGGACTCATGGGAGATAGTCTTGGAGAGGAGGATGCTCCTCAAACTGCGGAACATCCTGGACAATAAAGCTCACCCCCTCCATGACACACTGATCAACCTGAGGAGAATCTGTAGCAACAGACTGATTCCACCAAGATGCAGGACAGAACGCCACAGGAGATCCTTCTTCCCTGTGGCTATCAAACTGTACAACTCCTCCCCCTTCTGTCATGGGGTATACTGAGGGTATACTCACGCATTTCACCAAATTCTCACGCTGATCACAAATTTCTCACGCTATCGTGAGAAATTCTGTGATCAACGAAAATTTCAAAACTCATATCAACTGCATGGCCCACGGATGTTGGAGAGCCGGGGCTGAGGGAGGGATGGAAGCAGAAGCAGCGGCGGGGACAGATGCGGATGAGGAGCCGGGGCTGGCGAGTATTTGCAGGGCTGGCGAGTGTTTGCTGCAGCTCTGGCCATGGAGCAGCCTCAGTGCAAGAGTCCCGGGACGTCGGAGGCGTCGGAAGCATTGCACCACTGCCGTGAGAGTCTCTTTGCCAAATTCGCCCAGGTGACCGGCATGGGTCACGCTGCGGCTCGGTGCATCCTACAGGACAACCAGTGGCTGCTGGAAGTAAGTACCAAGCACTGGGTAGAAACGGTGGAAGATAGTGGCCTTCAAATGGGGGTGGTTGGAGAAAGTATCCTGCTTGCCTGCTAGATTTTCACAAAACTATAACTGCAGGAAAAATGTTCCTGATGTTGGGGATTTCAGAACCAGGGGTCACAGTTTAAGAATAGAGGGTAGGCTAGTTAGGACTGAGATGAGGACAAACTTTCTTCACGCAGAGAGTTGTGAATCTGTGGAATTCTCTGCCACAGAAGGCAGTGGAGGCAAATTCACTGGATGTTTGCAAGAGAGAGTTACATTTAACTCTTGGGGCTAGCAAAATTAAGGGATATGGGGAAAAAAACAGGAAAGAGGTACTGATTTTAGATGAACAGCCATGATCATATTGAATGGCAGTGCTGGCTCGAAGGGCCGAATGGCCTATTCCTGCACCTATTTTCTATGTTTCTATGCTTGAGTATATGGCAATAAAACCTGACCACTTGATTTTGAAGCATTTGTGCAGGGTGGAGGTATAATGTAGTAATAGAGTGATACAGTGTGAAAACAGGCCCTTCGGCACAACTTGCCCACACCCGCCAACATGTCCCAGCTACACTACCTGCATTTTCTTCCATATCCCTCCAAACCTGTCCTATCCATGTATCAGTCTAACTGTTTCTTAAATGTTGGGATAGTCCCTGCCTCAACGACCTCCTCTAGCAGCTTGTTCCATATACCCACCACCCTTTGTGTGGAAAAAGTTACCCCTTAAAAAGTTACCTCTTAAAAGTACTTCAAACAAAAAACATTGAAATCATACTTCTACAATGCACTAAAACATGATTTTAATACATCAAATTTCAAAAAGTCCCTACCTCCCTCCCCCCACTTTGGTTGCTCCACTCCCTCGCTGGTTACCCCCAAGGCCAGTGATCAATGATTGCTCAGCCTCCAGACTTTCAAAAACGCTCCGTGGCCCCTGGTTCCGAGAGAGAGCACTGCCAGATGTGAGCGGGGAACAGAGGCCAGTTGTCCGTGATGTCTGGATCCCAATGCTCAGCGCTTCGTGTTTTGGAGTTGGCTAATGTTATTGATTTGTAATTAGCCTGATTTGACAAAACCTTAATTTATTAATCTGGAATATCCAGGGGGATGGGATAAGTGTAATATTACCGTACTGACTATCCCCCCTCCCATCAGATAAAGCATAAAAAGAAGTTTAATTTGACACCTAATTCACTTTCATATCTTCAGTATTGACTTAACACAAAAGTTGTGATCAAGGACAGTCAAATGGCCATAACTTTATTAAAAATTAAGGGAACTGAAAGAAATTTTCAGTTATTATAGATTGAAGCATTCTGAAACAAATATTAAACAATCTTACTTGGATGACCTGAAATTAAAGCATATAATTAGTTAGTTACCCAATTGTAGCTAATTCCAAAATTGCTAGATCTAAACATCTATCCATTTCTTAAGAAAAGATTTACATTTTTAAATAGCCTAAGTGTCCAAAGAACATTCACACAAGAATTCACAATAAAACATGATTTTTAAATCTCATTGTCATTAATTTATAGGCCAAATGGAAGGAATTTAGTGTTTAATTGCTGTAAATTAATGGCCATTTAAATCAGCTTATGAGTTAGATTTTGTGGAACGCATTGGTTTGGAACGTTGCGATTGCAGTGATTTGAAGCCCATGTCGGCAAGAAAAATATTGCCGGTTCGGATGGGCCCCCAAGTCACCTTTTCTTAACTTAAAATTTTGAATGAAGGGATCTTAAGAAGCACTTTTAAATGTAAAAATAAACAGCCTACCTTGCCTTGTCCCCTACATAAGATCCGTCCCGTTGTCGGCGTTCGCGGCTTTAGAGGATGATTTTTAATCTACTGTAGTAATTAAATAATCCAATTTAGTTTAAAAATAACTGCAGCGAATGAATTTCGCAGCGATTTTTCGTCAGCAACTAAGCAGGCTGAACAACCTCAATTTCAATAGCCTAGAGAAAACAGCGTTTTAAACCCGCCCCCTTCTCAAATGCGCCAAAGTCGTGCACACGGGCAGCGGCAGAACTGCAGTTTTGCAACATACCTACATGGATGAACCCGTTTGGTATGTCCTTTGTTTGACTAAACGAACCACTTGGCCTTGGATTAATGGCTTACGTGGCTTGCTGGTTTTGTCGTAGGCACGTTTCTGCGTGTCTCGTTTGGATTGTACGCGCATTTGAATTACAGCAGGGCAGAGAACTTTAGGCTTTAGGTGATCCTGAGTCACGGGCAGTGGGGGTCTTGTCCGCCGGGACATCAGTCGTTGGGCTGGAGAGCTTAAAACACCGTCTCTGGCAATATTTCTCAGATTCAGCAGGTCTAGGTAGACATCAGATTTTGCCAGGAAGGAACGTTCCATAAGTTGTTTAGCGCTGCGAACAGCGCGTTTGGCAAGTCCGTTGGGACTGTGGATACTCTGGGCTGCTGGTGACATGTTTAAAGTTCTAGTGTTTGGCAAAGTCTTTGAACATTTGGCTGGAGAATTGTGTCCCGTTGTCAGTCTGAAGGCGGGCTGGAATGCCATATGCGGAGAAGTGCTGACAAAGTTTCAGGATGACTAATTCAGAGGGGATGGTTGGTAGAGAATCAATTTCAAACCAATTAGAGTATGAATCCACCAGCAAAAGATAGTGTTTCCCGTGTCAGTCGAAAATACAGCGGCCACGGACGACCACGGTAAGGGTGGAGCCGGTTGGGACAGCAGCAGTTGTTTTTGCTGGTGTGGCACTTGTCTATTGCAGATCGAACATGACTCCGTTTTTTCCCGAATGTACCTGATCATTCTGGGCCAGTAAATCATTTATTTGGCACGTTGTAGGTTGGTCTCAGTGCCAGGGTGGCCACCGTGGATCTCCTCGTAGTACTCCTTACGTAGAGATGGGGAGACGACCGTCTTATGGCCCTTTTCAATCACTACGTCCTGTAGCACAAGCTCGTCATGTACCAGAAAGTACGGTCTGAGTTCGGTGGGAGTGTTGGATTGTTTGTTTGGCCAGCCGCTTTTAATGACTGAAGCTAGCAGCTGGGAGGTTTTATCCATGGCTGTGTGTTCGGCGAGGTGGCGAAAGCGGTCAGTTGGAACAGAGGAACCTTTAGAACGGAGAATTCCTCACGTCCATAAAGATGTTGTTCGCTGGTGGCGCGTGGTGCCTGTGATAGTGTCTGCGATGTGCATGTCTTTACCTTTTTTGTAGACAATGCGGAAGTCGAACCGTTGAAGCTGCATCATCATGCGTTGAAACCTTGCTGGGGCAGCGTGGATTGGCTTGCTCAGTATGGTATCCAGAGGTTGATGATCAGTCTCTACTGTGAAGGTTTTTGCCAAAAATGAAGTCTTTGAATTTGGAGCAGGCAAAAACCACGGCAAGCAGCTCTTTTTCTATCTGGGCACAGCGCAGTTCGGTATCCGTTAGTGTTCTGGAAGCGTAGGATACTGGCAAAACATCGCCGTTGAAAGAGGTCTACAAGCATTCAGCGCTTAGTCCATACTGGGATGCGTCGCAGGTGATTGTAGCCGGCAGGTTGAGGTTGACGTAAGACAGAGTCGGTGCACTAGCGAGCTGTAGCTTTAAAGTCTCAAAAGCTCGCTGGTGGTTTGGATACCTGGACCAAGTGTTGTCCTTATGAGTTAGTTGACGTAGGGGGGCTCAAAGTTTGCTGAGATTGGGGATGAACTTCCCCAGGTAGTTAACCATGCCTAGAAATCGTTGTAGGCTGGTGACGTCAGTTGGTAATGGCAGCTTGTTGATTGCTGCAGTTTCAATGGATCTGGTTTTAGTCCATTGCTAGTGAACACGTGACCTACGTAAGTAACTTCGGGAACCCTGAACTTGCATTTAAGTGGGTTCAGCTTTAAGTTGATGTCTCTGGCACGGTCCAGTACTTTACGTAGGTTTGTATCATGCTCGGTGGCATCGCAGCCATAAACCAGAATGTCATCAACTATGATAGCACAGGGGAATTCTGCAAACATTGCATGCTGGAAGACTTCTCTGGCAGAGTTGATGCCAAAGGAACCGGTAATGTCTCTGGTTGATTTCACTGTCAGCACTTGGGCAAGATACTCAGGAGCAGCTGCTATGGGATCTGTGCAGTTTCGGGCCCTCTTCAGACTTCGGGGGCGGGGGGAGAAAGGGAAAAGCAGGAGGAGCATGTTCAAAAAGGGGGGGTTGAGGAAAGGATAAGCAAGGATTAACAAAATGGGAGAATATGTTGCAGCACAAAATGGGAGAATTCGATTCTGTTCATTATCGATGCATGCCCCCTCGGATGCAGAACAAAATAATAATGTAAATCTGAAGCTTAGTGCTGTCTCTCAGAAACAAATTCAACACAATGAAATGTTGCCTAGACAAATGTTCTTTCGAGATGAAGTCAAACAGTAGCTTTTTTTTTTACAGCAAAATCCCTTCTTCTGTACATGGTTAAAAACACATGTTTATGGAAAGTCCCAATATATCTTAAAGAAATCTGTTACCAGGCAAACAGTGTACTTTTTTGAGCAGTACCATGGCAACTCCAATTAGTCGTTAGAAAGCACACAATTAAATAAGAATAATGGACAAAGATAAGCCAAAAATAAAAAAGAACAGAAGAATACTCTTTTATATGTTGCATTTATCTTTAAATGTGGTCACTACATTAAAGTGAGTGAAAAAAAGTGCTGGAAATGTAAAAAGAAAACAATGCCAACAATGTCAACCAATCTTTCTCTATTGGATACTGCCCACCCGTTGTTCACCGTTAGCATTATATAATTATTTTCATAACCTGCACTTTTGTTATTTTTACTCTTGACATAGGCAAGTTATTTAAATAACCTTCAAAAGACTAATACAGTACCCTTTAAAAGAGGCAGTGCTTTTAATACTTGTACACGCTGATAGGAAGTTTAATTATTCAAAGAACATTTTCCGGGAATCTTTAGGAAATAGTAACTGCTGGGATTTCACCCTCATCCAATGGACTCTGTTGGGACGACTAACCAGAAAATGATATGATATATCTTGACTTTGAAAGTGAATTTTTTCACACTGAAACGGAGGCCTTATATCTGGACAAGGAAAAAAGCAAGGATCTCAGGAGAGAGTTTACAGTGGATATTTGGAGAACTACATTTTAAAATATGACCATGGACAGGCAATAAATATCATTAAAGTAATAATTCAAAAAGGGGTGGAGTGAGAGGGAATGGACAAAATCTAACTAGAAAAGTGATTCATCTGTGGCAGAGAGTAAGTATGAGGCTTATAAAATTGCCAGAAAGCAGCAGCGCTGAGGGTTGGGGGCATTTTAAAACTCTGCAAAGGAGAATCAAGGAACTGATGAAGAATTGGAGATAGAATATGAGAATAAACTGGCATGGGACATAAAAATAATTAAGAGCTTTTAGAGGTATATAAAAAAGAAAAACAACACCAGAAACAGCAAATATAAATACCTTAAAAAAGGCGATGTAAAAATTCATGAAGATACATAAGGAGAGGACAGCTGAATTGATCAATTACTTCATGTCCATGAGTGGTCCATGAAAGTAGACCCCAAAATCCTACAAGAAATACTAAAAATGCCAGATAGAGTCTCAGGAGAATGAGAAACGGGAGGAAATTTAAATAACATTGTTAAAAATAAAAAAATGTAAAGCCAAGTTTTAAGATTATTATCTTAAAATATTGTTTATATTCTGAAAATATTTCTGTGGGTTATATGGCAGAAAATGTGATCCCATATTTGAAAAAGGGAGAGAGAGAAAGCATTGAATTGTGCAGAAGGATGTTTCGTCTGGCTGAGGAGTCCAAAACCAGGGATCGCAGTCACATAATAAAGGCCATATCAAGCGTGCACTGACATGTGGAGAAACTTTGTAATTCAGAGGGTAAATCTTTCAAATTTTCCGAATATTGAGGGAATCAATGAACATGAAGATTGTGGGGAAAATGGAGCTGAGGGTGAAGATCGTGATGCTTGGCAGAGCAGACACAAAGCCTGATGGTGTACACCTGCTCCAAATTCATATATTCTAAAATGTTAACAATCATCTTCCTTATTCAGATGCTACTTGATACCTTCTCATACACCTGGTGTAAATTGCTGAGATCCAGCAACATTACAGAGGGCAGAATTAATATTTAACCCCTCAATTTGTGCTGACTCTGTGTGACACGATACTATGAGATCATGAGCATGGAATAGGCAGTTCTCCAAGTTAAAGAAGCAGAAGAGCTTGGCAGGAGTCCAGGGTGAGTGTGGTAATGCAAATGATCTTGGTGGGGATGTAATATAAAGGTGTAAGTAAAATAAATTAGTTTCAATCAAGTCATTCATCAACCACCAAGTTTACTGTGTCCCACTCTTTCGATTAAATATATAGCCAAGGAAGAATAAAGTAAATATAATAAGACAAACTGCACCAATACCAACACCCATTACTTACTGTGTAGGAAGGAACTGCAGATGCTGGTTTAAACTGAAGATAGACACAAAAAGCTGGAGTAACTCAGCGGGTCAGGCAGCATCTCTGGAAAGAAGGAATGGGTGATGTTTCGGGTTGAGACCCTTCTTCGGACTAGTTAGGGATAAGGGAAGCGAGAGATACAGACGATGATGTAGAGAGATAAAGAACAGTGAATAAAAGATGTGCAAAATAATAACGATGATAAAGAAAACAGGTCATTGTTAGCAGTTTGTTGGGTGAAAACGAGAAGCTAGTGCGGAGCTGCGAGGTTCCAAGGAGACACGATTGAGGATCTCATCTATGACGGTCGAGAGGTACCCCCGAGTTCCCTAAATAATGAGAACATCTCGGATGTCTTATGGGTAAAATATGTACCAAAAGTCACTGTTCAAATGCTCTTTATTATACAATTTCTAATGACTACAGTAAAAAAAACAACTTTAAAAATAAAATATAGTTATACATGTGTACATACTTTGTCAAATAGCAAAATACAGTCACATTCTGTGAAATCACAGCATCAGCCCAAAGTAACAAGGAATAATTAGCCCACAGAATCCTGAATCTCTAAGATGACATATTTTACAAAGTAACTGATGACAATATACTTATATATTCAATATTATGATTGTATTAGGAATTATCTAAACATGTTAATGTCATAATTTGAACAATAAGATTACTTTTTGGTCAGAACCAGCTTTACCCTCAACTGATTTTTTATTGGATAATTGAATACATTTAGTATAACCATTTAAAAACTGACATGGACATTGCTCATGCAGAAATTAAATGGAAACATTTTTACATTGGCTAGTAGAAAAGTGCACGGTTGTTCCCAAGATTTGCATTAAACTGCTGAAGATTATCTCTGTCTGTATTAAAGAATACCTCTGGCCCTTGTAGGTATGTGCACCCTTGATAAGACTGTTCAATGTTTGTTTGACAACTTTCATTTAATCATTAACAATGTAAAGTGGTCTTACACATCTTGGTATTTCTGATCGTTTCCATGGAAAACATTTGAAAATGAAATTATGACGAATTCTGTTCTTTAAATATGTATTTTCTTATTTTAAAGGCACTGTCTTAAAACAATGTGAAACATTGGTTATATATTAGATGGAGACTCATCACAGGCATAAACTGAGCTGGAAATCCATTGATCTCTATTCAGATTTGTATTTTTACCAACAAAGACAATCCAAGAACACAGAAGAACATCATATATTTTTTGAACAGAGAGACGGTTAATATTATTATAACTGAAGCTGAGAATCCTTTCACTGAAAAATATGGCGTCAAAACATCTTGCTCACCGCATAAAAATTACTCACTGATGTGGGTAATCTGCATTTTGTATGATTGTTAAAGAAAAAATTTCTGTCAATTGAACCATATTATTCTGATTCTAACCATAGCTTTCTATGTCTGTTTGTTGCAAAATAAAGCAGCATAATGTTCTATACAGAACCTCATTAAGTGTTAGACACAAAATGCCGGAGTAACTCAGCACGTCAGGCAGCATCTCTGGAGAAAAGGAATAGGTGACGTTTTGGGTCTCGACCCGAAACATCACTTATTCCTTTTCTGCAGGGACACTGCCTGATCCGCTGAGTTACTCCAGCATTTTGTGTCTATCTTCGGTGTGAACCAGCATCGTATCGTATAGTGTCACATCTGCAGATCCTTCTTACACACTCATTAAGTGTTAGCTCCATCTGAGTTATAAAAGTAGTGAAAACATAAGTGAAGGTACATATATCCAGTTAAAGCCATCAGCAATGTATTATGATTACAACCTCCGAGTCATGCTATTGTATATGGAGTCATTATAGCACAGCTGCAAAATTAATAGCATTGCTACAGTTTAATCAGTTTTATGTGGCAAATTCAAGTTTATTTGCATTTGATTTTCCGAAACCATTTTGCATATCATAATTTGCAGGCAGTCTCTTATGTCCAAAAGGAACCAACTTTTTCAGATCATAGACGATTTACTTTCTAATTTGAAGTAACCTGTCCTCGGGTTTTGTTGGAGCCGCATACAAGTCATCACATACTGCAGAATCCTGTTCTTCATAACAATGATTTAGCCTTGAAGCACTTAGGCAACAAAACAAACCATCTTCCATTGTTGTGTAATGTTCTATCAAGGCTTTTATACTGGGAAATTGTGTGTTCAGATGCTGAAAGATAATAAGTACACGTTATGAATGTTAGAAACTATTACCGAAAGAAGAATGTCAAACTAAAAAAGTGTATTGTAATCCTACCTCAAGATAACATTTGCCTTCATCATTTGCACAGATCACGTAGTTTATCACACCAAATGGGGTCCGCATCATCAGAGTCCAGCACTTTAGAAGGCCAGAATTCGCCCAAAGTAAGAAAGCTCCCAGAACATCACGTTTTAAAAGTTCTAAGGCACAATCCCTTAATCAAAATAGTAAAAAATATTTGTGAAAAACAAATTCATGTTAAGCAACCTGCAGAAGATCCTGGGCATATGAAATGGAAATGCTCTTTGTTTTGGGCATACTACATTTCTTTCTACCTTAATAATTAGAAAATATATTTCTATAGCAGTCAGAATTACAGCCACGCCAACAGTGGGCCAGATTCTGCATTAAGAGGGAATCTATTCATTTGCACGCCAACTTCTGGCATCTACACTTACGTGATAAAACAATGTATTTTCTGTTTTGCCCAACCAAAGCATTTGGTCATTGCAGACACATTGCCCATATGTTAGTGAATTTGATAATCTGCCATCTTTTTGAACTGCTCGAGTCCATCTGGTGGAGGTACATCTGCATTTCGGGAGTACCAGGATTTTGGTATGGTAATACATCTCCAAGTCATAATTGTAGTGGGACTTGCAGGTATTGGTGTTCCTCTGCATTTACATTCCTAGTTGAACTAGCGAACTAGAGGTTATAGGTTTGGAGGAATTACTACATGCAGAACACATGCCAGCTGCATTGTGCCATTGTTGAAGAAAGTTAATACAAAGCATCAGGTGCTATTATAACCACATGAGGTATGAAGTCATGGGTTAACACATGTTAGTGCAGCTTGCTGCATGGCCATGAGCAGAAGAAAATAGAATTGACACATTTTTAGAAGCAAAGACATACCATCCAATTGCCTGGCCCAAGGCTAGATTCAAAGGATTGGGATGGGCTGTGACCCTAACTTATGATGGTGAGAAAAGAAGCATCAGAGCACTGTGCCATGTGGTTTTGTGGAAAAGGCATCAGAATCCTACGCTGTTGTCTTGGCAGAATGATGGATAGTTGAGGAATCAGATGCCTGTATCTTTGAATGGAGCCTGAGACGATTGTGCGACTGTGACTTTGTAAGGTCACGGATTAGGTGGTCAGGACCTGAGAATATAGGAGAATGGGGTGAAGAGGGAAAGACCATGATTAAATGGCGGAGTAGACTTGATGGGCCAAATGGCCTAATTCTGCTCCTATCACTTTTTAACTTACTCGTGAACATGTGACTTAGGACCTGGGGAATGGGACACTGGAATAACTTGTAAAGTTTTGTTTCCATATTTTTAAAAGGCATATTTTTACATTGGAGGCTGTCTAGTAAAGGTCACCAAGTTGATTCCTGCGATTGTCCTTGGGAACAATTGAGCAGATTACTGAACTCAACACTATTGGACAATCCTATTCCAATCAATTTTGAGACTGTTACTTTGTTGAAAATATTAATTTTCAAATGTATTGCCATTGATCTCTCACTGACAAACTAACCTAGGTATCCCAGCACTGGCCCAGACAGTGTCCATTAGGACTTCTTCATGCTGTAGTGGTGCAAGTGCTCTCCAGGATTCCAAGAGGTCATCTCCCCACCTGCAACTGTCTGTGGAAAATATAACAATTAATATTTCATACACACTGGTGCCATTACTTGAACTATTCATGCCATTTGTTTTAAGTCTGACTTTGATTTCAAAAAATAAACTGCTTTTTAAAATCAGTTATTCAACAAAACATGTTGAAAGGGTACAAAACTGAACTAGAATCGAGCATAGTCAGAGAGTCAGACAGCACAGAAACTTGCCTTTTCGCACAACTTGCCTATGCCGACCAAGATGCCCCATCTACACTAGTTTCACCCGCTGGCATTTGCCCTTTATGATTTAAAAAATCTCTCAGTCCGAAGGAGCGTCCCAACCTGGAATGTTATCTGTCCATTTCCCTCCACAGATGCTGGCTGCCCAGCTGGGTTCTTTCAGCAGTTTTTACATGAGACTCCAGCATCTGCAGTCTCTTGCGTCTCCAAACTGCTCGAGGAACTCTATGGGTCAGACTGCTGACTGATACTGGATTTTGGATGTTCTCTGTATTTTGAATAGTGTATGAATAACTATATTCTAGAAAGTGCTATCTCAACTAACAATGTAGCTTCAAAATAGGCATTCCCTAAGAGTAAACAAAACAAAAGCTAACAAAATAATTAAAAGATTTGTAGAAGCTCCCAGTTATAATTTTTCAACAATCGTGTTAAAAATAACTTACAGCCATCTGAAAGTGCTTCTTGAAATTGTCTCTTGAAGGTAGAGCTCCTGTAAGCTCCTGACCTGATCCCTTTATTTCGTATAGCTTTCTTTCGCACTAGTGTTAGTGAAGAGAATGGACAGTCTTCCAGTGGATCCAATTCTTTTGCTTGAGCCTAAAGATAAATCAAATAGCCATGAGTTCAGGTATATCTTCAATTTAAACCAGCATCTGCAGTTCTTTCTTACACAGCAATGAGTTTAGTTTGGCTTTCATTTGCTAGGGCTGATTTCACCTTTCCCTTCCTCTAGATTTTGATAATGTGATCAGTAGGTTACTGGAAAAGTGAATCGATAAAATTGAACTATATTTTACAGTCGGTGTTTTAATCTTGGATGTGGTTACTGGTAATAGGAGCAACAAGCATTATTACAATCCAGAAATGTTTGTATGCATAGAGTATTACAGATGACTATTATAGGGAAGTGAGTCTAGCCTTTTTCGTACTTGGGGCCAGATTTTGTGGTCAGTAGAGAAGCAATGATGTATGCTGATGTCGTTCATGAATGAAGAAATTATAACAGAATAGAGATAGATTGAACACGTGAGCGAAAATGGAGTTGAAAGTGTGAAAGTACAAGGCAATCATTTTCTATTCCAACCTATTTGCAGAGTGTTCATCACATTCTAATTTTGTCAATATCTAATTGTTAATTTATAGATAGAACATTAGTCCATTGAAGTAGTCACATGCAAAAGTTGTGTAAACACTGATATTCGGGTTTAGTCTGTGATGCCTTTTTTCAAATCATAATCGCAAATAATAAAGGCAGGTTTAGGCTAAAGAATTTGCCATCTATTACAACACATACCTTTGTACCACTTGAAGGAACATTTGGACTACTGGTGCAATATCCATAGTTTTCACTTTTAAAGGTTTCCTCTGTATCCTGCAGGGTAATAAAGTATATGTTCAATTAATTCTGGAAATGTTTGATCTTTACTTGAAATGTTTGATCTTTACTTGAAATGTTTGATCTTTACTTGAATCTTCTGTGATAATCTCCTTGATAGTCGTTTTCTCTGCATGCACGTATCATGAAATTACGTGGATGTGTCTGGCCCGATTAATTTTGTATATTAAAAACCATAAGTGCCTATCCTCTCTGATTACTACTCGATACTAATCTCTGATAACAGATGAATATATATCGACCAAAATGAATCTGAGCAATAAAAATAATTTTCAATGAGGTAATAATGCCTGTTTAATTTACTGTTTTAGGTTTTAGTTTTAGAGATACAGCTCAGAAACAGACCCCTCATCCCACCGAGTCCCACCAGCGATCCCCACACATTAACACTATCTTACACACACTATGGACAATTTACATTTATACCAAGCCAATTAAGTCAGCAACTCTATCGCTGTGCCACTGTGCCATGTTTTTTTGATAAGTGTCAGAAGTTTTACAGTTTCTTCTCCCACACTACTGTTATCTGGAGCTATGTGAAAGCAATAATGGTTTATTCATCCATATGCACAGACCTGGTCATTTTGCTTTTTTACTTCTGTTGCTCTGATTTCCTCTTCTGATATCCTCCTGAAGGTCACCAAGGCACTGACATTCAGGGAAACCTCCAGGTCTCCATACCGTTCTTTCACAAGCTTTGTTGAAAGTACTGGGGAGCCTGGTTTCACAGGAGTTTCCCGAGTAGAACAATTAATTACAGGAGGACTACTTTGTTGTTCCTTCTTGTATTTCATGCAGCAAGCAACTTGGAACATCCGGCATAGCTGCAAATTCAGAATTGCTGCCTGCAACAGAGAGAACAGTGTAAGACGGAAGTTAGAAGAAAGATATGCCCTCTCAAAGTACCAGTCCAATCAATTGGTGAGTCTAAAGAATTTACAAAATCCAGGCGTAGAACTGTATGATGTCCCAACAATTGCCTCCGTTTTGGGCCGCTTGCCAGAGACAGTTTGGCATCCAATTCGGGATTGGGACTGGGTTCAGGAGTAACAGAATGCTGACATTTGGAGACTTGTTTGAAGGCTGGGTACAGATATGGGGGCAGATGGTATATTGCCATGGAATGGAGTTTGGGTAAAGGGGAGGTAAATATCCTACTCCAGCGGTGATCTGAATTTACCTGGAAATTACCTCCAGGAAAAGTAAATTATCAATTGAGAAGTGGTGAGTCTCGACCCAAAACGTCACCCATTCCTTCTCTCCAGAGATGCTGCCTGTTCTGCTGAGTTACTCCAAAATTTGGTGTCTATCAGTAGTAATCCAAACATGATCAAACCTCTCGGTAACCATAATGATATTACATTTCCACTGAATTACATTTTAAATGGTATAAAGCAAAGATACTAGAATTGATGGAAGAGCAGATTTTCTTCAAGGTAGGAGTATAACAGAATATAATCAACATCCATTAGATTATCTTGCAAACCGGACCCATGTCAGTCAGATAAGAGAATCCGCACTGCCTGCTGGTCTGGCAATTACTCTTAACATATTGAAAATAATTGGAGATGCGCAATAAATATGCCTTATCTGTCAAGGCCATATCCCAAATTTAAAGATAAAGAAGGAAGATATGTTTCTTCTAAGAAGTTAACATCATTCTAGCTTCAGATCATCCCAAATTATTGATAACCTGTCAGCTATTTTTAAGTTTAATCACCACTGTAATATAGGAAACATGGTAGTTTGAGTTTGAGTTTAGTTTATTATCACGTGTACCGAGGTACTGTGAAAAGCTGTACCGAGGTACCAGTGAAAAGCTTTTGTTGCAATCGAACTAACCACAGTGTCCAGATAGCAAAAGGGGAAGATTTAGTACAATCGCCAGTAAAGTCCGAATCTCATTGTAGACTTCAGGAAGTCAGAGTCCACACCCCCATACATTAAACGGAGGTGGAACGTGTTTCTAGCTTCAGGTTCCTGGGATAAACATCTCCGATGACCTATAACATTTATCAAGACAAGTTAAAGAAGAAGGTCCATCTGTAAAGTCCGATCAACAGTATGGTATGGCAAATGGTCTGAGGGTCTCCAATGAAAATTGCCCAGATAGGTTCCAGGCTCCCCTCTGCTCTGTCCAAAGCAAGCGCTATTGCGGAGGGCGCTCAGCATGGGACTGCTTTCAACCATGTGTTTACCCTCCTACCATTTCTACAGGTCTCTCCGTACAGGAACAATATGAAAACAACGTACCTCGGCAGATTTATTTTTTATTCAAATCTATTGATGTTCTTAATAGAAGGTCTGTACTGTAATGACATTAAAATTGAATTGAACACAGGGTCTCCAATAGTAGTCACCCGGACTGCTTATTTGATGCCCTGGTTTCAGTTAGCTTTCTCATACAGCAATCACATAATAAATAATAACATGTCTGCAGGTTCTCAGCACTGTTGCTTCTTAATAACTAACCAAAACCTACCAATACAATATACTTTACTGAAGGCAGTCATCTCTCAGCTAAAAGCAATGGTTGGTTGAATAATGATTCAAAAGTCATACTATTATGGTACATTCTATTCTTAACGGTTCTCTGACATGCATGTACTTTAAAAGTCTGAACTTTGGCATGAAGCAAAGCAGTGTGAATATAATGATTCATCCAAAGGTAATATTTCCAACCGCACAGTACACCTTCAGTAATGCATTGCAGTCAGGCTATAATTTGTGCCCAAATCTCTGCAGTGTGACCTGAAAGGAGAAAGACCTTGTTCAATCTTGAAAGTATTATCAGTTGAGCCACAAATGACACTGAAATAAATTGAAAGAATGCATCTGTCTTTTTTGCAAGATTTGCTGTGTATGACAATCCAACCAGAAAACAATTAAAGGGACACAAAGTGGTGTAGTAACTCAGTGGGTCAGGCAGCATCTGTGGAGAACCTGGATAGGTGACGTTTCAGGATGGGTTCAGACTGAAGGTTCCAACCTGAACCATCACCGATGCATGTTCTCCAGAGATGCTGCCTGACCTACTGACTCCAGCACTTTGTGTCCTTTTGTATAGACCTGCATTTGCAGCTCCTGGTTTCTACAAAAAACAATAATATACCTGTCAGCCAGACAATAAGAGTTCAGACCCATTTCATTGTCCTGGGTTGAGAGTTGAGAGATTTCCTGGCGATCCAGTGAAGACATCCTGGCAACCAAGCCCAACTAAAATTGGCCTCCATAAAGTCTCCTCATTGTGTAGGGAGTGGATGAGAAAGTAGGATACCATAGAACGAGTGTGAATGGGTGATCAGTCGGCATAGATTTGGTGGGCCGAAGGGCCCGTTTCCATGCTGAATCTGTAATCTAAACCAAAATGGGTGTGGGGGTCACAATAACCCATGCCTGTAATTTGCAATGACCGCAACAAGCTTGCCTTTGTGCTAGCTGCAATTTAGAATGATTCATGCTTGCAGGCAGCACTAAATAGACTGCATTTGATTCTAAAAACCAGCAGGGGGCCCAAAACATAACTTGTTTGCATGTTAAAGCTAACCTCCTGGCCCCATAAACGTGAAAGGAGTGCATTGGTGCTGGCTATCTGCTAGGCATGAAACTAAGCTGGAAAGAATGCCACAACGAGTGAATTTGGCTGGAAAGCTTTTGGGTTCTGAAAAGGAGACATCATTTGTGCAGGAGAGACTAAGAGAGTTGAGAGTTCACGTCAGCACAGAAACAAGCTCTTTGGCCTACTGACCATGCCAGCCATCAATCGCCCATCTAAACTAATCCTATATTTTATTCTTTCCGCATTCTCATCAACTCCCCTCAGATTCAGCCCCTCACCCACATATTAGGGCAATTTACAGAGGCCAATTAACCTACCAACCCACACATCTTTGGGATGTGGTAGGAAACCGGAATACCCGGGGGAAAACCACAGTCACAGGGAGAACGTGCAAACTCCACATAGTCAGTAACCAAGTGTGGGCAGCTCTATTCCCCACACTACAGAACCATCGCCTTATCAGGCAACTGAACCATGCTCTCAATAACTAGAGAGCGGTCCTGGGCTACTATCTACCTCACTAAAGATCCTCAGACTATCTTTAATCGGACTCTACTGGACTTTATCTTGCACTAAACATTATTCCCTTTATCGTGTTCCTGTACACTGTGGATGGCTCGATTACAATCATATAGTCTTTCCGCTGATTGGTTAGTACGCAACAAAAGCTTTTCACTGTTCCTTGGTACACGTGACAATAAACTAAACTAAAAAAACTGTTGCCTCGAGTTATTGAGTGATAACCTGCATTTGCAAGAGGTCCTTAAGCCTTCTAGAAACATGCCAAAAGGCAGGGAGTGCAGTAAGGCATAGAGAACTATAATGCAATTCGCACGAATTTGCAGCATCAGGTAACATAGATTCACTCAGTGCTTCCGACCAAATAAAACATTAATCTCAGACACTGCTTACACCATTATGCTCCCTCCATCTCCACTCTTATTCTCCAACTGATAGAATTCAGGCCAAATGTTTCACTTCACTCTCACCCATTTAGCCTTGCTGCAAGCCTTACATCCACAATCATAGTTTACACACACAGATAGCTACTTGATCAAGATATAGCCACTTCACCCAACCTGGTGCGGAATAGTCAGTTATGCACATGTTTCTTCTCTTGCAGGAACACTGCTACCTTGATTTAGCGTGACAGGTGCACTTGCCTGCATCACCTCCAAAGTGCAAGATTGTGCTGCCTTCAGTATAGAGTTGCCAAGCCTTTTAGACAATGTGCTGGTACACATCCTGTGCTACAATTAATTGACTTGCTGCAGTATCAGTAGGTGTACTGAATTGATAAGATGGTTGTTAAATTAAGCAGCATTATCCAAAACCTCTGTTATCAGACATGACTTATCTATATCCTTTTGAAGCCGCTTTACAATTACCTACTCAGAATCCCATCTAGTTTTGTATCATCATCTAACTTTGAAACATGACATTTGATCCCGTCAGCCAAATCGTTGATGTACATTGTAAATAGCTGGCACCCGAGCACTCACCCTCTGGTACACCAGTAGTCAGCCTGCTAACCTGGAAAAGTTCTTTATTCCCATTCTTTGCTTCCTGTCCGTTAATGAATTCGCAATCAGCACATTATCAGTTCCATGTGCTCTAACCCTTGCTGATCAATTTGCCTGAAAAATATTATTATGGACTCTATGGCATTTGTGAATAAACTTAGAACCAACATATAATTCTAACTGTAGCAGTCTTACTTGGTCCCGAGTTAAGTTTTGTATTTCAGTTAATGATCAGAAAGTGTAGTGTAGTGAACAATGATATTAATGCCCCTGTCCCACTTAGGAAACCTGAACGGAAATCTCTGCGGTTCCCGGAGGTTGCAAGTGGTTGCCAGAGGTTGCAGGTAGTGGAAGCAGGGAGGGAGACTGACAAAAACCTCCAGGAACCGCACGGAAACCTTGGGTGGAGCGTAAAGTCTCCAGAGGTTTCCGTTCAGGTTTCCTAAGTGGGACAGGGGCATAAGGCATGCAAGACCAGTATGTGCTAAGCTCACCACGTGACATGACTTTCAATACATTGTTGGACCACTAAGTCTAATGACGAAGATTGACACTAAGTGTTGGAGAAATTCTGCAGGTCAAGCAGCATCTCTGGAGAAAAGGGATAGATCTTTGTTATAAACCGGCATGTGCAGTTCTTAGTTTCTAATTCTGTCTATTGCCTGGTGTATATGAGGTGTTGAATACGTGGTCCTGTGCCATAGCATCACTAGATTGGAAAATGGTTAGTGCTGTTCTACATATGCACGTCCTGCTGCATTTTAATTGCACCAGGTTCATTCAGAGTGAGGATGCCAGGCTGTGAGGATACAGATCGCGGTGGTGCTCATGGCCCACAGGGTTCTCTGGATCCCCAATTATTAGCTGCCGTTTGAGTCCAGCCATTGTGTATAATGTTAGTGGCATACAACATATAGGAAATTGTCCTTAGGAAGATGAGACTCATTTACATTGAGAATTGCCATAATTCACCCTCCCCACCATCAACAGCTGCTTGACCTTTGAGGACTATAGTGACACAATGTATGGTTATGCGGGAGGAGAGGATTCTTCCATTCTCTGACCAGTAGCAAATAAGCTACGTCTAAGGTAAAAAGAGTAGGACGTTATAAATACCAGTGTGAAAGATACATCTTCTATTTGCGCTGGGATGCATCCTCAGTGATGTGACCAGGGGGCATTGGGTGTTTCGGGTCTCACAACATCAGGCACCCTCGCCCAGGCGACCCAGCCGGGGTTGATCGAGCCCCGACTTGTGTCCCAGCAGCAACCGCCCATGGATCAGCCTTCTTAATCCAAAGCCACCTAGTGGCTTTCTCTGCTGCATTGCTTGTGGATTGAATGGCCCTCTTCTTTGCCGGCTCCGGAATGCCCAACTGGTTGAGGACTTTGCAGAGTGAGCTTCCTGCAAAGCCTCTACAGCCCACCTCTATGGGCAAAGTTAACACGTGAGTTGTTTCACACAAGCCTGATGGCCTTATCTATTTGGACAGATTGATGATTTTTATCACCTAACTCTCTACAACTTTTTAATATTTGCTACCCACCTCGTTTGGCTGTGCAGTGACGAACAGGTGGCAGAAGAGCTCAGTTGGTGGTCTGCAGGGGTTGCGTGTGACAAATGCAAACTGGCAGTCCAAGGGTTGACACGTCGTGTACAGGATTCTTTTCAGGGCATGAGCCATCAACAGTATCTAGTCAAAACACAGTACAGCAATTGTTAGCAGCTGCACAACTAAACATGTGCACAAAAGGATGCAAAGTGTTGGAGGAAATCAGCAGGTCAGGCACGACACATGAACACTATGAAGCCTGTCCTTCCCCACCCGAGTCCACTTGCTAATCACCCTCTCCTCACCTCGATCCATCTATCAATTGCCAGCTCTTGCCTGCCTCTTCACCTTTTAACTGGCTATCTTCTGTCTACTCCTTCAGTCCAGATGAAAGGTCGACTGTCCATTTCCCTCCACAGATGCTGCCTGACATGCTGAGTTCCTCCAGCAGCTCGCTTTTTGCTCCAAATTCAGCATCTCCCATCTCTCATGAATCCAAAGTCAAACAAGATTTTCCTGCAAGACAACACCCAATGGCAGGGAAAAAGCCCTGCCTCAAGTCAGCCGGAGTTGGCCAAATTGAAGATGACATCGGCAGCTGATATAAACCTGGCATCTTTAATCAACACTGCTGGTCAAACAATGCCCATATTTGTGAAAATAAGCAAACCATTACTACAAGTCAACATGGGTGGCACAGTGGTGCTGCAATAGAGTTGTTGTCTTACAGAGCCAGAGACACAGGTTCGATCCTGACTGTCAATATGGAGTTTGTACATTTTCCATGTGACCGTGTGAGTTTTCTCCAGGTGCATTGGTTTCCTTCCACATCCCAAAGACTTTTGTAGGTTAATCGGCTTCTGTAAAAATTGTTGTTTGGGTGATCGCTGGTCGGCACGCAGGGTGAAAGGCGTAGAGTGGCTATAACATGTTAGCCAATTAGAATGCTTAGTAATTATAACCCTGCCTAATTATAACATTCATAGTGTAAGGTCCTACCCACTGTCTACCAGAACGAGTAGCAGTGTGAACGTGTGATGATCTGCTTAGTAGTTAATGACCTGAACATTAAGATGCTTGTGTTTCAACCTGTGTGAGTTTGAGCTCTTTACAAAAGGCATTAAAGAAATGCTTATTTTATTCTTCTCAGTGCTCTAAAATTTCACATCATCCATATTGAGCATTTTACTCAGCAACAATATGCTATACATTTATGATATTGATTGGAGGGAAGAAATGTCACGACTAGATAAAATATTCCATTGCTTTGAGAATGTGTCAATGATAAATGCCACTAGCAATGTATCACAAAGTCCTGGTAATAAACCATCTGCTGTGTTGCCTTGACAAGGTTTCTGAACCTTGGAAAGATGTTAATTGCACAAATGTGACTTTTCCATTTCACACACCTGTCATTTTTGTGACCACCCAGTGAGAGTCTAATTAATGTTCGAGTGAAATAGTTTATGTAAGCTTTTTGGGATTCAAACATGGATATCAAAAATGAAAGAACGATTCTGCAAAGCACTGTACCAATCATTTCCCATCTTCCTCACTTCACACCGCTCCGCTACCACCTAGTTAACCCCAGCTCTGTTTATTCTTCTCTCCCATTTTCCAGATACTTTACAAGGATATACAGTGAGCAAGATTCTCCTTAGAGCTGCCTTAAGTGTGATGGGAGACGATTTCATTTTATCCCAAGTAAGCTCCATTGACACCACGAACTGCATGTGGTAAATCTCATTGATGTGCTTTGAACAAGCTTCTGGTGAGATGTCAACGAGCCATCCTGGGCAATGAATGTGAAATCTTTGTAGCAGCAGAATACAGTCAGCTGTGGCAGAAAGCTTGATTGATGCATTACATCGCTGTAGAATCAATTATTACAGCACAGAAGGAAGCCACTCAGTGTCCATACCACTTCCCACTTCCCCATCCTTTCCCCATAGTCAATCAAATTATTTTCTTTCAGATACATTGCATTTTGGACCTTGACCATTCACGGGTAAAAAAGGCATTTCCTCATATCACATTTGGTTCTTTTACAAAAAAACCTTCATTGCATTAGCTGTTTTGCAGCTGGGTTTTTTTTTTTGCAACATTTCTGTCAAAACAGCCCAAATCTCCTCCATCAGAATTGCTCACAAACTCCAGTATTCTAAGTATATCAACCCCACCTTCTCCAATTTATCTAAAGTTTTTTCATTTCTGATTAATTTTGGCAAATCCTTTCTGCGCTCTTTCTCACGCTCTTCACATCTACCCTAAGATGAGTGACACAGAAGCGAATGCCATGCTGCAGCAGTAGCTGAAGGGTTTTAAACGGTTCACCACAAGCACCTTAATCATATACTCTACGCTCTATTGAAAGGCTCAAGATCCTATACATCTATTTAACCTTCTGCCTCGGCAATCACCTGATGTAAGGTGCTCAGCCATGCCCTCTACTAACTCAGGGCCCTGATCCACACTGTTATAATATTTTTCCTATTTATACATCTATAGTATATTTCTGGACTTCCTATTAAGTTTGCTACAAACTTTTTCCGACCTTTCTCTTTTTTTTTTAACTTTCATTCTGAAGAATCTGCAATCAGTCTGGTACCCTTTGTGTTAGCAACTCTGCTTCTGACATTTGCTCAGAAAACAGAAAGGTGGATGAACTCAGCAGCTCAGGCCTTTGAGTTACCCAGCAGTCTGTTTTTTTGCTCAATATTCCAGCGTCTGCAGTCTCTTAAATCTCCATCCATCAATTGTTATTTTTACTGCTCCATCTTTTTATTTATCCAGGGACCTCTGGTTTTAATTCCCTGCCCTTCGCCCTTGTGGTAATGGTCCCAGAGAGGAGCTGAATCATCTCCATGCTAGGCATCTCAATGTACATTTCATGTTTGCCTTCCCAAGCTTTGATTCCAATTTACCAAAGTTACATCTGTTCTAATCCCTTTGAAACAGGCTCTTCTCCAATTCATTATTGTTTACTTTGGAAGGCCTCATCTTTTATTCCCATCACAATTACAATTGTTTTCTCATTGTGATTGCTATTTCTAAGATGTTCCCCTTTGATATGTGGTCCACGTGGCCTGATTCATTGCCTAGACTCAAGTCCTGTAAATATGACATTTAATGGGACTTAACTGAGCTAGAAAGTTCTCCTGAATATACTTCAGGAACTCTTCTTTGTCAATGTGCTTTATATTATTGCTACCCTACTCTTTATTTGGATAGTTCAAGTCCCTTATCACGACTCTATCACTTTTGCACATTTCTAAAATTCCCCTGCAAATTGGTCCTTTCAAATCCTTTCCACTACCTGGCAGTTTATAGATTAGTCGGAGTGATATTATTTCCTGATAGAAGAATATAAAATAATGAGAGATATTGAGAGAGTACACAGTCAGAACCTTCTTCCCAGGGTGAAATGGTCAAAGTCCAGAGGGCGTAGCTATAAAGCCAAAGGGATAAAGTTGAAAGGAAATGTGCGGGGCATGTTTCTTTATACAGGGAGTGGAGAGTGGTGAATGCCTGGAACATGCTGCCAGGTGATGCCATAATGGCGTTTAAGAAGTTTTTAAATAGGCACATGGACATGGAGGGATGTGGATCACGTGCAGGCAGAGATTAGTTCAACTTGGCATCATGTTCAGCAGAGATATTGCAGGCCAAAAGGCCTGTTTCCGTGCTGCATTGGTCTATGTTCTAATTGTACTGCTACTGTTTCTTAACCTTAAATGGGCAGATTCTGTCCTTGATTTTATCAGGACATATCGCAATCCTTAATTCATATTTCTAATCCCCCCTCTCTTTATCTTTATTAAATATCTTGTATCCAGGATTATTTAGAAACTATTTCTGCTCCCTGTTGTAGTCAACATCACAATTCCACATGGTTAATTAAGTTTGCAGCTCATAATTGTCGCTTAATACAATTCTTGTAATTATATACATGAATTTAAATGACCTTCTACTAGTCATAGCAAAGCTAAATGCAAACAACATGCTGTACTCTAAACCACAAGCATTTTATGGGATTAATAATATGCCTCATATCCTTTAGGTGAGGTATTATTCACTCCTGTAAATACATGAATATTAGTGTATCTAATTACTGTACAATAGAATAACCTAGAGATATGGCAGATATATCTATGCCATTTTTTCCTCAATAATTTTAGATATTAGCTAAAAAAATGTGGTAAGCTGACACTATCTAAAAAAATAATTGTGCTTTCTTATTTAATGGAAAAAGACAAAAAATAACAATTATGGTCAGATCAACGGTTCAAACAGCACTAATATTTATGTTACATCATGTGATTTCTGAAAAGTGAGGAAGAGAGGACATTGTGACACGTAGTAGATCATGTTGGAACTGGCACTAGGGGCAGAGGATGCTGTGTTGGAATCTGGTGGGGTTAAAGGTAAGGACTAAAGGACCTCTATTGCAGTCCCCGTCTGGGCAGAGGAATGTAGGTGAGAGCAGACATGAAGGGAATGCACTTGAGGGCTCCATCAACTGTGGTAGAGGGGAAGGAAGAAGGAGGACATTTCAGAAACCCTAGAGTAGAAGGCCTCATCTTGAGAGCAGATGCGGTGGAGATAGAAAAGTTGAGAAAAAAGGATTGCGACCTTATGCGAGACAAAGTAGGAGGAGGTATGACCACTTCCACATCGATCAGTCCATCTTCGGTCTTTTCCAATGCCACTGAGAGGCCCAAATGCTAATTCAAAGATCAACATCTAATATTGCTTGGGTAGCTTACAACCTGAAGATATGAACGTTGAATTTTCCAATTTCAGATAAGCCACACCCCAGTATTCTCTTTTCACGCCGCTCAGCTCCACCCAGTTTCCTTCTGCCTTTATTCACCTCTCCCATACTCGTTTCCCTCCACCTCTCCGATACTAGTTCCATTTGCCCATCATCTCCTCTCCGTCTGATTACACATATCATCTACCAGCCTCGATCCCACCTCTTTCCCCCAGTACTGTTATATACTGGCCTCTTCCCTCTCAGTCTTAATTCAGGATCTCAAACTAAAATATCGACTTACATGTTTGCCTCCACACTTCTTGCGTATGTCATGCACAGCCTAAAGTTGTAGGACAACTTGTTCTATTTGATCTTATTTGATTTGCACGCCAGGTTGATTGCATTCGTCAAAACATGGCGGACCACGTGAAGGTTGCAATCTCCCAACCCTTGTCTCCACAGATGCTGCATGACTCACTGAGTTCTTCCAGCACTCTGTTATTTTTTGTTTTATCACTACCCAATTGCATTATTTCTTGTTTAATAAATGCCTGTTTAGAAACTTGACTCACCACTAAAGGCCAAAGATTGTGTCTCTGTCATGTCCTGAACTAGAAACATTTCCATGCAATTGGAGATGGGGTCTTTCATGAGAACCAAGACATGCTAATAATCTGTCCATACATCCTTAAGCAAAACTACAACAATGCTTAACTCATTTACCTCCTTTCATTGGTGCTCTTTTGTGTGAATACACTTTACATTAAAACACAATTTTTAATTAAAACTGTTTTCTAAATACCTTCAATAGAACCACAAAAAAGGGATAAAAGTGTCCAAAATGTGATACAGTGTTCAGTGAAGCAATAAGTAGCTGTGTGATGTAGTGACTCAACACAATGTTTCCTATTCAATCTTCTGTCCCACCCATCATTTGTGCCTGCCATTAAAACCAGCCATTAAAATGTTATTGGACAACACAAAGTGCCATTAATTGGCTGGGTATAGATGTAACTACATTCCTGTTGTTTGAGTCCTGGATACTATCAATATATCATTCAGAATTCACTTGTAACTGTCAACACAAGAAGTTAATTTGGATTCAATAGTTAATTAGTTTGTACTATTCCAATCCCGAAGCAGAAATTCACCCAGGTTTTCCAACCTTGACAAATGATTTACCTATTCAGTGCAGTCTGGATACTTGGGGTGCTGAATCCCAAGTCATTCAGTGATCAAGGTCATTATCGTTGGCTGCACAAAAACCAGGGCTGGTTTGTTAATGACAGTACTGAATGATACCTTCTCATCATGTGTGTCATCAAAATGCTCATATACACATATATTTTACCTTGAGACTTGCAAAAAGAGTACTATATTGAAAATACAGAATAGATGTCATTATTTATGGAGTAACTATTCTGAGATATTTGTAGGCAATCTGGGCTTTGAACATTTTTTAAATAATTAATGGAATTGATTTAAAGATTGAATATAAAAAGATAGTTGTTGAAGAGACTTTTAAAGGTAGTAAGTAGAGTGACAGCAGGAAAGAGAGAAGTAGCAGGGCCAAGTTGCATGGAGACATCTGAACGGTCCTTTCATAAGCTAGGGCACTGTCCAATTCACCTCTTCCCCCATTGCGGACACTGGATTTTGTCTCTGGAATTGGTGTTCTACAGAATGCTGAGAACTATATTCTGAACTTAGTATCTTTCCCTGTGCTCTACCTATTGTACTTGAGTTCAGCTTGATTGGCTTTATTTATAAGTTAATGAGTCATAGGAGCAGAATAAGGCCATTCGGCACATCGAGTCTACCCCACCATTCAATCATGGCTGATCTATCTTTCCCTCTCAACCCCATTCTACCGCCTTCACCCCATAACCTTTGATACTCGTACTAATCAAAAATCTGTCAAACTCCTTTTTAAAAATACCCGATGACTTGGCCTGCCACCCTCTGACTAAAGAAATTCCTCCTCATCTCTTTTCCAAAGGTACATCCTTTGTCTAGTATTATTGGGTTTGATTGGATAGCATGCTAACAACCCTTTTCACCTTGGTACAAGTGACAATAATAAACCAAACCATGAACAACTGATGATGGAAAGATTATATATGCTGCAGCCTTCTGGACTTGATATTGAATTCTACAACGTTCCGTATCAGCTGTCCATCTGTGATATTGGCTCATCTTGCGTGTTGTTTTTTTATCTCCTTTATTCCCTCTGGGAGTACATGCCCACCATTTCCTGCCAGGCATAGCTTCCTGTCCTGCATTTCACAATTCCCATATTCTTTTGTCTGCATCGTTTTGTCCATGTTCTCACTCTCCAACAAAATATAAAGTGCTGGAGTAACTCAGCCGGTCAGGCGGAATCTGTGGAATGACGTTTCAGGTCAAGACTCTATTTTCAGACTGACTGTAGTTGGTGGAGAAAGCCGGAAAAGAGATAGAGTCTGGGTCTGGCAGGTGATAGGTGCGAGATAGACACAAAAATATTGATAGAGGGAAAGATCGAGGCATCTCCTGAGATGTTGTCTGACCTGCTAAGTTACTCTAGATTTTTGTGTCTATCTTCAGTTAAAACTAGCATCTGTAGTTCCTTCCTACACAGGTGATAGATGGATACAGGTGAGGGAAGTTTTAATTGGCAGATTGGTAGACAAAGGCTAGAAATAAAAAGGCGACAAAGGGTGTCAGATAAGAAGAGAATACGGGTGAAATGTAAAACCAGAGAGAGGCATATACAGTGAAATCGCAGACTTCGAGCAGTCATTGCATGCAAAGGATGTGCAACAAAATACTAAACTACTTTCATTTACATGACATTACCGAGTCCCAAACATGGACTATGTATAAATACAGTTGTAATTTCTACACAGTGAAACCAAAATGTATAAAAATTGCCTTTAATAAAATCTGACAATGTGCATTTTAACCACATGTGATTTTTCCTATTACAAATCTCAACTTGTGGAGCACAGAGGCAAATGAATAAATGATGGGTCTTTGTCCCAAACATTATGGAGGGCACTGTAGCTGGCAGGGGACAGGGAATAGATGGTTGCTGTGTAGATAGTGGGAGAATTGGTGCATTCCAGGGAAGGAGGGCACAGTAATAAGAGAGGAGCTACGGGATGCAAACTGAACATTGGAGGCTTCTCACTCTCTAACTGCTTCCTTTTACACACTGACCAGATAGCTTTCTTTACAGCTTATCTCCATGGTCACCCTGGTTTTACCGTGTCAGAGACATCCCCCTCCCCCACCCTCCTGAAGCGTAACAAGCTGCTTTGTCTCTCCCCAGTTCTGACAAAGGTTTTGACCTGAAACATCAGCTCTGTTTCTCTTCCCACTGCCTGGCCTGCTGAGCGTTTCCAGCATGTTATAGTTTTATTTTAGATTTCCAGCCTGTTTTGATTTTCACCTACTTGGTGAAGGCAGAATTGATTTTTTTTTAAAAGGAGCGCAGCAGGTTGTGGTAGTAAAGATTTAACTGTATTGATAGTTATTTTGAATGTAATTAAGAAGCCTGGATATTAGAGAAGTTGAATTGGAACATAACTAACGTGTGCTTTGGGATTTTGGAGAGCAAACAAAGTGAGGCAAGAACAAATGCAAAGTGGATCTGAAATATGTTGTCTAGTACTACATAGAAGTTCAGTTACATGTCACTTTTGGAAGAATGCCATAGAAAAGGTTATTTCGCAAGTCTGAACACATAGTGTTAGAGAGGCATGGATAGAGGCTTGGCTAACCCGAGGAAGCGGTGATTAAGGATGAGAGGGTCATGTTCAGACTGGCAATTTGTAACCAATTGGAGGAAGGAACTGCAGATGCTGGTTTAAACCGAAGATATAGACACAAAATGCTGGAGTAACTCAGTGGGACAGGCAGCATCTCTGGATAGAAGGAATGGGTGACGTTTCGGGTCGAGACCCTTCATCAGACAATTGGGGAGAGGGAGATACAGAGATAAGGAAATATGAGCTGTGAAAACAAGACAAAGGGGATGGAGATCAAGGAAAATGTAGAATAGATCATTGTTAGCTAGGAGAAGGTAACAACAATGCAAACAGAGATAAAATATAAACAAGGACAGTCAGACTAGTCAGAACTGGGAAGGAGAGAGGGATGGAGAGAGAGGGAAGCAAGTTGTTACTTGAAATTAGAGGTCAATATTCACATCGCTGGGGCGTAAGATGCCCAAGCAAAACACAAGGTGTTGTTCCTCCAATTTGCATTGGGCCTCACTCTGACAATGGAGGATGCCCAAGGACAGAAAGGTCAGTGTGGGAATGGGCGGGGGAGTTAAAGTGTTTAGCAACCGGGAGATCAGGTATGTTTAGGCAGACTGAGCGGAAGTGCTCAGCAAAATGATCGCCGAGCCTGCGCTTGGTCTCACCGATATATAGGAGTCCACAACTACAACGACGGATACTGTAGATAAGGTTTGAGGAGGTACAAGTGAACTTTGCCTCACCTGAGAAGACTGTTAGGCTCCTTGGACGGAGTCGACGGGGGAGGTATAGGGACAGGTGTTGCATCAAACTGTACAACTCCTCCCCCTTCTGTCGTGGGGTAGACTGAGACTGACTCCCCACCCTCCCCCCTCCCAAATCTTTGCACATCCCCAATCCTTTCCACTCATTTAATGTATTTCATGTATTTTGTGTTTTTATGACTGTTGGCAGATCAATTTCATTCCTGGGATATCGTATTGCATTGTATCATACCTCCTGTGGTTGCTGGGGAAAGTACCTGGGAAGGGGTGCTGCCGGGACGCTACTATTTGTATTTGTATTTGTATATTAATGACATTGAGGAAGGTATTCCACATACTGTAACCAAATTTGCAGATGTAACAAAAGTAGAAGCAAAGGCAGGTTGTGAGGAGATGCAAACCGTTCACAGAGAGATATTGAAAGGTTAAGTGAGTGGGCAAAAGGTTAACAAATGGGGTATAATATAAACTCAAAGAATGATAAACTTGTGGGAAAATGTAAACTTGTTCACTTTAAGGGAGGAATGATAAAACAGATTATTACATGAATAAGGAGTAATTGCAGAAAGCTGAGGCACAAAGAATTTTGGGAGCCCTCATAGTTAAATTCAGGTGTAGTAGGAAGAACCGTGGAATGCTGGCTGTAATTTCAAAGAGGTTGGAGTATAAAGTCTTACTACATCTGTGCAATACAGTCGCGAGTCCAAATCTAGAATACCCTGGACAGTTCCGTTCCCCTTATTTAAGGAAAGATAAATTATCGTTGGAGGAAGTTCACAGAAAATTTACCGGGGTGAGCTTGGAAATGGATGGTCTTATAGGAAAAGGTTGTGCTTGTAATAGTTGAAGTTGAGAAAAATGTGAGACGATCCTATTGAAATATAAAGAATTCTTAGGGATTGGACAGGCTGACTTAATGTTGATTTTTTTTTTCTCTCAAAGTGATGTGAGCTTAGAAAGATGTTGAGACTGAATCCGTGAATATATTCAAAGCTAAGACAGGTGGATTTTTTTAATAAGTACAGGAATGACAGGTTATGGGAACAGGATGTGAAAATGTTTGAGAAAAGATAGATTGGCTGTTACTGCTGCAGCTGAATCAGTCTGTCCTTCTTGCTTATTGTTTTCTTTCCTTTAACCATTTTCCCCTTCATACAAGTTTTTTTTTAGATTTTAGAGATTCAGCATGGAACTAGGCCCTTCACTCCACCAAGTCCTTGCCAACCAGCCGAACCTTCCTCCATGCGGAGCAACTTTTAAATCTAAACGACTCGGTTTGTAAAACCTTCTGCACCCGATCTGTTTTTGTGCATATAGTCTTGCATACACTGGTTCTATCCTACACATCATAGGGACAATTTTACTGAAGCCAATTAACCAACTAACCTGCACATCTTTAGAAGGAAGGAAACGGAGCACCCGGAGAAAACCTACACGGTCACAGGAAGTAGGTGAAAACTCCATACAGACAGCACCTGTAGTCAGGATCGAACCCGGGTCTCTGGCGCTGTAAGGCAGCAACTCTACCGCTGTGCTGCTCCTAATATGTAACCCATAATTGACTGAATGATGGAGCATGAATTCAGTCTCAACATCTTTCTAAGCTCACATCACTTTGAGAGAAGAAAAAAATCAACATTCTCCCAACAGTCAGCCTGTCCAATCCCTAAGAATTCTTTATATTTCAATAGGATCGTCTCACATTTTTTCTCAACTTCAATTATTACATGGAGTATTGGTTGCCAGCTTCTGCTGTTAATTTTTGTGATCACGCTGTAAATATTGAGCATGCACAATAGTTTGAGAGTGGTAATAAAGAAAACAGTTATTTGTTCGTCCATGGGCAACACCTAAATAGTCAATTAATCGAGTGTTTATTGGTCATTGTTTACAGAATAGCAGTTTGAAGTACAGTGGGCAATGATTCCTGTGCAGAGAAGCCATTAACGCTATTGGCAACTATCTGGGATAGTTGCCAATAGTGACCAGGAATTGGGTGGGGAAGGAAGACAGAAATGGTTTTCGCAGAAAATATTAACCATGTGAAAGATTGGAGGCGTGGAATTTGGAACAAACCGCAATGTAATGAAAATTCAATGCAGCTGAAGAAAGTAAAACATCAGCTCAAGGTGCAGCTTTATGCCCCTGTCCCACTTAGGAAACCTGAAGGGAAACCTCTGGAGACTTTGCGCCCCACCCAAGGTTTCCGTGCGGTTCCCGCAGGTGGTTGCCGGAGGTTGCAGGTAGTGGAAGCAGGTAGGGAGACTGACAAAAACGTCCGGGAACCGCACGGAAACCTTGGGTGGGGCGCAGAGTCTCCAGAGGTTTCCATTCAGGTTTCCTAAGTGGGACAGGGGCATTAGATTCAATCTTTCTTCAAAGAATGAAAAATAAAGCTCCATAAACTGATTTTTATTAAACAGATTCGCCTAGGAATAATAGGTCAAGAAGACATAAGTAATTCCAGAAGCCATAAGTCTGCACTCAAATAAATAACTGGTCAAGTAGGAATGGTCGTGGTAGAACGGGCCTTTGGTTGGGATGCTCTGAAAACTTTTAGTGCTAATCCCTTGATGAATGCTAATGTTCAGGACTGCATGATAGTTTCCAGCCCGGTGACTTTTGACGTTTCTAGAGAAATCTCTTGATTTATAACATATAAACAATACGACAGAATGAGTTACTGGCTTCAAGAGAGGACCAGATAATTGAGAAAAGGGATCTTAAATAGGCCAAAGAAAGAAAAGATAAAAACAAAATTGCCAAGTTATTACAATGCCATTGATGAAGCAAGTTCTAACTACTCTTGATGGAACACAATGTTCCATTACCTTCAACTCTCAGGGGTTATTTTAACTTGAAGCCTTCAAGTCTAAGGCAGAGCATGAAACTGGCACAGTCTGTGACATGAATGATTTTGTACACTATACCTCTTTATTTTCATTAAACATCTTTATTCCTTGTGATGAGAATTTCAGTATTACTGCCATTTTCCGAGGAAACTTCTATAAGAAAATAAAAATATAGATTGGAAACGACACATGTGAACAAGTGAAATCACTTCAAATTCTGCAATAAAATACAATCAGAGTTCCTTTGAAAACAAAAGAGAAGCAATAGGTTGTAACTATTAATCCCATATGAACAGAGGCACAATTTTGGAAATAATCTATGCACCTGGAATTACTTTACTGGAACAATTGGGCACAACGAAATCAGCAGATATCCAGAAATGACCAAATTTATGTATTTGTCTTCAGTGTTGCTATGGTGATAGTCTAAATGTTGAACAGGCCAGGAATGAACAGGGAAGCCCAAATCATTGTGAGTTATTACTATCATATTTTATTTGAAATGTTAAAAGTGACTTTAAAGTATAAATCACTTTGAAACACTTGTGATTCGTGTTTTATTGCCAGATTTAAACTAATGTTACGATGAAGATAGACACAAAAAGCTGGAGTAACTCAGCGGGACAGGCAGCATCTCTGGAGAGAAGGAATGGGTGACGTTTCGGGTCGAGACCCTTCTTCAGACTGGTTAGGGATAAGGGAAATGAGAGATATAGATGGTGATGTGGAGAGATAAAGAACAATAAATGAAAGATATGCAAAAAAGTAACTATGATAAAGGAAACAGGCCATTGTTAGCTGTTTGTAGGGTGAAAATGAGAAGCTAGTGCGACTTGGGTGGGGGAGGGTTAGAGGGAGAGGGAATGCCGGGGCTACTTGAAGTAAAATAAATCAATATTCATTGGGCTGTAAACTGCCCAAGCGAAATATGAGATGCTATTCCTCCAATTTGCGTTTAGCCTCACTCTGTCATTGGAGGAGACCTAGGACAGAAAGGTCTGTGTGGGAATGGGAAGGAGAATTAAAGTGTCCAGCAATCAGGAGATCAGGTAGGCTCAGGCAGGCTAAGCGAAGGTGTTCCGCGAAACGATTGGCCAGTCTGTGTTTGGTCTCGCCGATGTATAAGAGTCCACATCTTGAACAATGGATACAGTAGATGAGGTTGGAGGAGGTACAAATGAACCTCTGCCTAACCTGAAAGGACTGTCAGTGTCCCTGGACAGAGTCGAGGGAGGAGGTATAGCGACAAGTGTTGCATCTTCTGCGGTTGCTGGGGAAGGTACCTGGTGAGGGGGTGGTTTGGTTGGGAAGGGATGAGTTAACCAGGGAGTTGTGGAGGGAATGGTCTCTGCGGAAGGTGGAAAGGGGTGGAGTTGGGAAAATGTGGCTAGTGGCGGGATCCTGTTGGAGGTGACGCAAATTTTGGAGGATTATGTGTTGTATGCGACGGCTGATGGGGTGGAAGGTAAAGACTAGGGGGACTCTGTCTCTGTTGTGTCTAGAGGGAGGGGGAGCAAGGGCGGAGTTGCAGGGTACCGTGGAGACACGAGTGAGTGCCTCATCTATGATGGTTGAGGGGAACCCCCGTTCCCTAAAGAGTGAGGACATCTCAGATGTCCGAGTATAGAACATGTTAGATGAACATCTCTAAATCAATTCTATACAATGGTAGCACAAGTGAATGTGGAAAGAGAACTCAAGACTCATCTTATTTTATCGATGAAAAGTATCACAATTTAAAGATAGGATAAAATTATTATCAGTTTGTATTTTCATCTACTTGAGCTAAAACTTTCTTTAATTAGAAGTTCTAGTAATTAATATTAGATACGAAGTTCTGAGCATTCATCTAATGTCCATCACTGAGGCTTTTAAGTAAAGGTATATGCTTTCAAATACCTTTTATATTTATATTACACAGTAGCCATATTATTCTCCCCACCCCAAAAACGTTGACAATGCTATGTGCAGCTTCATTTATGCCTTCATGTTCCAAATCTTATTCTGCTTTGAAACGTTTGCTATTTGGCAGTTTCTTTAATCTCCCTCAGCCTGGTAACAAAGGGAGACTGATACTCCAAGCCCATGTTGTGGAAGCCACAGTTTGTTCACGTGGCACAAATTGTCCTTGCAGCTCCAGATGTTGCCAAGTTTGGTCTCAGCAATACATTTCTCAACTAAATCAATTTTAATGTCAGCGAATTTCTGTAGCTATTTTTATTTTCCAATTTCCAGAATCATGTTTCCTTGTTCTCCACTCATACCCGTGGTCCGGCTGTATTATTCATCCATGACTTCCCACATTTAAGACAATTTAACCCATTCAATCTCATTCATCCATAAAGAATCTATCTCTTCCCCATCCCCCGACCCTGTAACAACTTCAGACGTTTTTTTTTCTCCACCATTGTATATGTGGTCTATATGTTGATTGTTCCCGATGTGAAGAACTTCCTGACACCAGTATTAATTATTTTCTTTTGCTAGTTGAAAGCTTGTCCTACTGTCATGGTTTAATTTATTCAGCATAGTTCTACAATGCCACACAGAATGCTCTGGATCTTATCTATAACGTGGAAGCCTAGAAATTCATTCCGGCACAGCTTGTTTCGATAATTACCTTCAGAAAATGAAGCTGTTGATGGATTCGCCATGTCATTCCTTCAAGATCTTGATCCTCTACAGTAAAGGAACCAACATACTGTGGGAATAATTGCAAAGAAAACCCTCAGCCTCCATAACCTTGATTTGAAACACCACTCAGCATTTGCTATCAGGAAGCACTGGGTGAATATAGCAACAGTTATTGTGATTATGGGGCACAAGCATTTCCCCGGGTACTAGTTCATAGGTTCCCAGGATGCATATAATTTTGTCACTTAATCTGTCGCTCATTGAAGATGTTAAAGCCCCTGTCGCACTTTCACGACCTAATTCGCGACCTCTGACGACCTAAAATGACCTAAAAGAATCAATGCCGCAGTAACCTACGACCTTCCACGACTATGTCTACGACCTCCTACGACTATGTTGAAGACCTCCCACGGCTATGAAGAAGACCTCCTTCGACCTCCTTAGACTATGTTGAAGTCTGGCTTCGACCATGTACGTTTTACTGCTGTTTGCACTAGCCCTTTTACTTCAGCAGCCTTTTAAGAAAAGCAGAAGGGGAAGAGCAAGGGTGAAGAGGAAGCACAAGAAGAGGTCTCAATGGGTGAATGGAGAAGATGGAACTTTAAGCACACATGTGGGCAGTGGATGGCAAGCATGCCATTCTTGTCCCTGTCCCTGTACCACTCATTTTCCTTTTCGTACAGGATGGCATTCTGCTGGAACCATTCCTCAAGGTTTCCTGCTGCCTGGTGAAGGTGTTGGGCATAACCTTCCTCCAGCCCTCCCTCACCACCAATGGGGCATCTGCCTCTGATGCTGTGTCAGACACAGGAGAAAGGGCTGCTTTGCAGCCTTCAAATGAGGCAGTGAAGGATGGGGTGGTGGTGGGGACATATACTACCACCCTGGTCTCCTCCTCCAGGGGTCTCTCATGCAGAGCTACCTCCTCCTGCACTATCACCCCCTGTGGCATCACCTCCTGCCACGCCTCCTCTTGGGTGGGCAACACCTGCATGGCCGTTTCTTTTTTAGGGTTGTGCCCTCCCCCTACGCTGCTGCCGTTTTGGTGCCATCTCCAAAACACAAGTCTCTTCTCCAAAAAACTCTCCAGCTTTGAATGAACATGCCTTGGAGTGGCCGAGGTGACGTCTGCTGTTTAAATACCCTTTTTCTTTTCTACTGACCTTTTTTTAAACCCTGGAGCTATTACCTTCGACTGCCTCCGACCACCTACGACCACCTACGACTAGCATCACGACCTACCTACGAGTAAAAAGTATCGATTTTTTCCATGCCAACCTTTTTTTTAACTCGTGGACATTTTTTATCAGGCTAGAAAAAACGCCGCGACCTACTTGATGCCACGAGTACCTATCACAAGCACCACAACCTACTACGACCTCGTGGCGACCATGCTGCGAGTATGAGTCGAGGGCAAACTCGGCAGAGGTCGTGAATTAGGTCGTGAAAGTGGGACAGGGGCTTAAGGGGTGTCTCTTCCTTCCATGGGAAAACCATTTAACTGTAATCCTGGGCTCTCTTCAACTAATAGTTGAGATTAGGAGCTCAGCACCAAGTAATAACTGATTTAATTCCACATCCATAAAATTCCTTAAACTGATAGTTCAAAGATACTTCTTGTTGCAGTAATCTATGCACAGATCTCACATGTTTTGCAGTGTCATTTCACCCAAGAGTTGCAGCATCACAACTCATCCAAATCAAGTGTTTGTTGGGAAAATATGAATACAATTGATCAGATAATTACAGTTATTTAGAGTAGCTTGTCTTTCATTCTTGATATTTAATCTCAAAATTAGGAATTAATATTGGCTGTCAGATTCTAGTATGCAAGATCTTTTGCACTTGAACATAACTGTTTCCAAGTTGTAGGACCTCAAAATCAAAAACCATGATTTAATCTTTAGAACTATAAGAAATGATCTCCCACCCTTGCCTGAGCGTTTGTGGAATAATTTTCATTGGATCAGCTGGTGGGAATCTAACTTGTATGTAGCCAGAGAAATGTAAGGAAGGGACCTTGTTAGGCCAGGGCTTGAATACCGAGTCCAATTCTGGTCACTGCGTTACAAGAAATGTATGATTGCACCTGAAACTGTGGGGTGCATCACAGCCTGGTTTGAAAACAGTAGTGTCCAAGATTGCAAGAAATAGCAGAGAATTGTAGATACAGCCCAATTCATCACACGGACCAGACTCCCCAATCATCGACTCCATCTATACTTCACGCTGCCTAGTGAAAGCAGTCAATATAATCAAGGATAGACAAAAGTGCTGGAGAAACTCAGCGGGTGAGACAGCATCTACGGACGAAGGAAATAGGCTACGTTTCGAGCCGACTGGTCTATTTCCTTCGCTCCATAGATGCTGCCTCGACCGCTGCGTTTCTCCAGCACTTTTGCCTACCTTCGATTTTCCAGTATCTGTAGTTCCTTCTTAAACAATATAATCAAGGACCTTTCCCATTCCTCCTTCTCCCTGCATCCGTCGGGCAGAACATGCAGAAGCTTGAAAGCCGCATCACCAGACTCAGAAACAGCTTCTTTCCCTCTGTTGTCAGGCTCTGAACGGTCCATCAATATCTAGGGTCCTGTCCACTTTGCCTCTACCTCATTGTGAGCATTGGACTTTGTCTCTCGAGCTGTCATGCTGCAATACCTAGAACTATATTCCGCACTCTGTATTTTCCCCTTTGCTCTATCTATTGTACTTGAATTAGGCTTGATAGTATTTACGTATATAGTATTATCAGTACATGTGACCATAATAAACCCAAACCTAAACCTAATGGGTGCAGAGGAGATGTACGAGAATATCCAACACCGGAAAAATTGAGCTATGCGGAAAGATTGGATAGGCTGGAGCTGTTCTCTTTGGAATTGAGGAGATCTTTGGCATGTCGGCTGGGGGTGGGAGAGACTCAGTTGAGGTATTCAAAATTAAGACGTACCTGCAAAGAGTAAATATGAAGAACTTATTTCTCTTAGTTGAGCGGTCAAAGCCAGGGGCATAGATTGAAAATAATTGGTGAAAGGATTACAGGAGAGATATGGAGATGGTTGACCCATCACAATTAAAATGTGGACAAGTTTGGCCGAAGGGCCTGGTTCTGTGCTGTACAGCCCCAAGGCTTAGTGCTAGTACTGTACAGCCCCTAAAGCTTCAGTATATTACTGAAAAGCCCTGACTGAAGTCCAGTGCTAAAAAGTGGGATTAGTCAGGTAGTCGTTATGACTGGCAATGGTTTTGTTTGCAATAAATTTACAAAAATTCAATGAAATTCAAAATATTGGAAGTAGATTTTGAGGAGCCGTTTCAAGGTGAGGAAGGATTTCTAAGGTGTTGGGAAGAAAGGAACATTGTGACACTTAGCTTGAATATATTCATCGAAATCTCAAACATCAAGATGGAAGGACACAGAGTCCTTTCTGTTGAATATCAATAAAAGATGTGATAGAAATATTCAAAAGGATGATGGATTCTTGAAAAGTTAAAGGAAGATAACCATATCTAATGACAATGCATTCATAGCAGTCCCTGTCATAAAGCGGACAAATACATAATCCTTGAGAATTGAAAATATTTTGTAAAAGATAAATAGGATAGAAATTGAATTGATTGAATCTAAAGTTTTTGTTGGAACAGATAATTTAATTAAATGGGCTGAATGGTCTTATTCGGTTTCTATTTTTTATTCCCAACAGACTTCAAAGATTAACACAGTATGTCGATTCTCGTTTATTTAGTGGTTATGGGAGGCTGAGTGATTAAACTGCTTAAGAATTCGGTGTTTTTGCCGCAGTGAAATGCAGGGATGGTTCGCGAGTAAGTAGCAATGTGAATCCTCTCCCCGCGGTATTGTCTGCAAATTGGGCACTCAACTCAGGAAATGCAATCAAGTCCAAAGAGCCTCCCGAACAGTTTCCAACAGTAATTCTCTATTTTCCTTGGTAGCTTGCTAGCTTTCCATTACAAAAACACGTCATTCTTTCTCTTGGATGCCCAGTGATGGAAAACTGTTCATGCGTGTCCTCTTAGGCGCAGGATATGAGTAACGTTCAGCGGGGAGTGTGTGTTGTACCGCGGGCATCGCATGAAACATTCATGACTCGTCGCGACTTAAAGGAGCAAGCAACAACAAAAAAATGAAATGCGCCAGAGTAGGGCAGGAACAGAGAGAGGGATAGACAGTGGTGATTCAGTGGGGAATCTCGTCACCTGCATTGATCATTTTCGAAGTTGAAGGTTTGATTTTTCTAAAACAAAATAAAAACGTGGTGAAAATAGCTGCCGTCTCCCGACACACCGCATGCACGTTAAACATTAGAAACGTGGAACATTCCGCAGACAGAGCTCAAGGCGAAAAGAACCGCGAGCACTCAATCTCCCTGAGCCACATAATCCAAAGGGAGGACCTACCTCGGCGAACTTGGTCCTGATTCTGGCTTTGGTGTCTGGAGAGCGGATCTTGGCCATCGCCGCGGAGTCCCGGCGAGGCTGCTCTCAATATTCACTCCGGGATAAACTTGGAGCAAGTTTGGGGCGAGGGGCCGCCGGGGTCCCCAGGAGCTGGGGTAAGAGGGGTCGTCTAGACTGGAGAGGCCGATACCAGTACTGTGTGTTTGCACGGACAACCCCCTCCTCCCCTCACTCACCTGATCCTCCTCTCATCCCCATGCCCGTTGTTGACCTCAGTGTTCACAGAAGCATGCGTATTTTGCCGGAAATTGTTCTCCTTTTATGAAAAAAACGTTACTTCCACGGCTCCCAGTGTACAGTATAACAGTTCGGGGAGGGCTGTCTGGAGAACAGTTCAGACGGTGTCGACCGCGGCAACAGGATCCTCGCATTAAATATGTACGTCAAATGTAGTTTTCTATTCCAGGGAGTTTATCATTCCACCGCCCGACGTTTATTGCTTCAAACATAATTAAAAAAAACCGCAAAGTATTAACTCACGCCCCCTGTGAAATGTCTGTCAGCAAACAGCTACGATCGCCCGCGTTCCCTTATAAAAAGGCTGGTTTAAAAATCATTGGCCCGGCCTACCACATTTTTTAAGCATAGAATTTCAGCAGTTTTATGATTTATTTTATCGTTGAAGTTATAATCTTCTGCCAGCTGTTTCACATTCCACTCGTTCTAAAGATCTTGTCATTAGGAAGCGAACCAAGCAGAAGAACAAAGCTGCAGATCCTGCAGTTCACCCTTCTACCCCCACCCCCCACCTACCTCACTCCACTCACCTACTCTGGGCAAGAGACTCCGTTCATCTATCCTTATTTTATATGGATGTATGGAAATCTAATTTCTTCTCTGTAAAGCACTTTGGCTTCAACGTGATTTGATTTAAAAGTGCTATATAAATAAAAAATACTTACTTACTCTCTATCCCTCTCATGACTTTCACCGTCTACCCCCCACACCTCATAGTCATACAGCGTGGAAACAGGCCCTTCGGCCCAACTTACACACACCAGCCCACATGTCCCAGCTACACTAGTCCCAATTGCCTGCGCTTGGCCCAAATCCCTCCAAACCTGTCCTATCCATGCACCTGTCTAACTGTTTTTTAAATGTTGGGATAGTCCCTGCCTCAACTACCTCCTCTGGCAGCTTGTTCCATACACCCACCACCCGTTGTGTGAAAAAGTTACCCGTCAGATTCCAATTAAATCTTTTTCCCTTCACCTTAAACCTATGTCCTCTGGTCTTCCACTCACCTACTCTGGGCAAGAGACTCTGTGCATCTACCCGATCTATTCCTCTCATGATTTTATATACCTATAACTGCCTCCCCTGATTTCCCTCTTTCTGATGCAGAATGGTCAGTCCTCAGCAGAGGCCTGACCTTTGTACCCCGACACAAACGAGTTCAGATCCCGCCATGATGTTAGGTGTAGCCATGGACACTCGGATGAACCCCAGCCATGCCTACCATTTTGTTGATTACATGGAACAATCCTTGTTCCAAAAGTACACTGGCACCATCCCCCAACACTTTCCTTGCCACATCGATGACTGCAACAGGGCTGCCTCCTGCACCCATGCAGAACTCGTTGATTACATTAACTTTATCACTAACTTCCATCCTGCCCTCAAATTCACTTGGGCTATCTCTGATACCTCTCTCCCTTTTCTTGATATCCAACTCAGAGGACAGACAATCAAATGGCACCTATTACAAACCTACTGACTCCCACAAATATCTGAACTACACTTTCTCCCACATAATTGATAGGAGCAGAATTATGCCATTTGGCCCATCAAGTCTAAGCCATTCAATCATGGCTGATCTGTTTTTCTCTTTTACCCCCTTTTTCCTGCCTTCTCCCCGAAATCCTTGACACTCATACTAATCAATGCATCAAATACGAATTTCATTGTTCCGTTGCCGGTACGTTGGACAAATTAAATAGTCTTGACTTTTACTGCTCTATGTAACGTCAATCTTAGTGTTCCAAGGGAGATAGATGCTGAGACATTGGTAATGTTTTCCAAAAAATCTTTAGGTTCATGAATCATTACATCAGTAACCAAGGTCACAAAATTCCAGGGAAGAATAAGTGGAACCTGGTTAGCTTGGCATCGAATGTTGATAAGATGCTGGAGTCAATCATTAAGAAGTAGTAATGGGGCAGCTTGAAAAACATATGAGGGATGTGTCAACATGACAAAGGAAAATATAGTCCACAGACCTAATGGAGGTTTATCCATCAGATATTCTAAAGACTAGGGATCAATGCTGGGACCTGTTGACTTGAATGAAAATGTAGATGGTGGAATTGTGGACAGTGAAGAAGGCTGTTGCAGGATAAAGCAGGAGGTAAATCAGTTACAGATATGGGAGGAGAAATGTCAGGTGGAAGTTTAATCAACACAATTATGAAGTGTTGCACTTTGAGAAGTCAAATGTAAGAAAGTATACAGTTAATGGCAGGATTCTTAACAGATCTGATGTACAAAGGAATCTTGGAGTCCAAGTCCTAGCGTCTCGAATGTAGCGACATCAGTGGTAAAGGCGGCATATGGTATAAGTTCAAAAGTGATAGGAGCAGAATTATGCCATTCAGACCATCAAGTCTACTTCGCCATTCAATCATGGCTGATCTGTCTTTCTCTTTTAACCCCATTTTCCTGCCTTCTCCCCAAAACCCTTGAGACTCATACTAATCAATGCATCAAATAAGAATTTCATTGTTCCGTTGCCGGTACGTTTGACAAATTTAAATACTCTTGACTTTTACTGCTCTATGTAACCTCAAGGTGTATCTCTCACTTTACTATTACTGTCATGGCAATGGATAAACCCTGGTGCATTGAATATATAAGGGCATGCCAGTACCTATATGCAGCATGTCCCAAACATCTAAAGCATTGTCCATTAATCAGTAGCAGGTACAATCTACAAAATACCAAGCATTATTTGTTCAAATTACTCCAATAGCACCTCCCAAACCTATGATTAAAGCTAGGATTTTCAAAAGGTGAATTGCACGGGTATCTGATGGCAAGTAAGTTGCTGGGCTATGTGGAAATCGCAAGGGAATGGGAATGAATAGAAAGGTGGCAAGGACTCAAGAGACCTGAAATGATAATTTTTTGAAAAAAGTAGATACATTTTTGACAGATCAGGGAATTGAGAGGTATGGAGAACTGGCACAGAAGGGGAGAGCAGACCTGGTCAAATTGAATAACTGGGTGGGTTTAAGGGGCTGAGTGACCTCCTCTTGTTCCTGTTCTCTTTTTTTTAACCACAAGAATAAAACTGAAAGATTACTCAGTTGAATCATGAACTTTTTTGTGCAGAACTGCCTGAACTGCTTGGAAACATTTAGTTATCCAGCAAGTGGATCTGCTGCCACATGGCTCCAGCGACAAGCATTCAATCCTGACTTGTGCTTCTGTCAGTGTGGAGTTTGCACATCCTCCCTGAGGCAATGCTGGTTTCCCCATGGAGATCTAGTTCCCTCCCACATCCCAAAGACATGCAGGCGAGTAGGCTAATCGGACACTTTAAATTGCTCTTGGTACATATGTTTAAGATAGAAGCTTAGGGAAAGTTGATGGGAATGTGGGGAGAAAATTGAGGTCAGTGTAATAGACGCTTGATTCTCAGAGCAGACCTGTTGGAAATGCTCAGGTCAGAATGCATGGAGAGAGGAACAGATTTAATGTCTAATGACATTTCATGAGAGTTAATGAACGTCTGAGGAATGCTCATCAAACTCCAGCACTTTGTGTCTTTTTTTGTTAAGCACATTAACTTTCCATGGATAGTGCCTGGCCTGCAGAGTATATCCAATGCTTACAGCTGCTCTTACAGTAATTGTCCTACCTTGACTCTCCTGCTAATTTCCCTCTAACCATTGTTTCCACATTCCACAACCTAAAAATCTAGTTCTTAGATTTTTTTCCACTCATTTTCACACACCTCAAAATTTGTTTATACTATTTCTGATTTTCTTCCTTCACAGTTTACAATCTCCAGAAGTAACCCTTCACAATTTGATAAATATTGCCTTTGCAATTACCTCAACCTCACTGCAGCTCCCAGTTTCCAAAAAGATCTGAAATCTTACCCTTTGCTCTACATCTCGGTGCTTGATTTGAGCCAGAATTTCTGGTGGCATGGTGCAGTGTATGCACTCAAAATAACTCAGAACATCTACTTAGGAAGGAAGATCGAAACAGTTGAGCACATTGATCTTGTCCTATTGATCAGCAAATCTTCTGATCAGAAACATTTACCTGAATCCAAAGTGGTCGACATGTTATGCTTGGGTTTAAACAAGCTGACAAAGTGCTTTTGGTTAAGAAAGTGACATAAGTTTAAAACAATGAAAATCTGAAGCATGTTCTTAAATCTGAAAAAACAGAACCTGAATAAATTCTCTCAACATGAGACCTGTAATGTTAGTGTTCCAAGGAAGATAGATGCTGAGACATTGGTAATATTTTCCAAAAAATCTTTAGGTGCATGAATCGTTCCATCAGTAACCAAGGTCACAAAAATCCAGGGAAGAATAAGTGGAACCTGGTTAGCTTGGCATCGAATGTTGATAAGATGCTGGAGTCAATCATTAAGAAGTAGTAATGGGGCAGCTTGAAAAACATATGAGGGATGTGTCAACATGACAAAGGAAAATATAGTCCACAGACCTAATGGAGGTTTATCCAGCAGATATTCTAAAGACTAGGGATCAATGCTGGGACCTGTTGACTTGAATGAAAATGTAGATGGTGGAATTGTGGACAGTGAAGAAGGCTGTCGCAGGATAAAGCAGGAGGTAAATCAGTTACAGATATGGGAGGAGAAATGTCAGGTGGAAGTTTAATCAACGCAATTATGAAGTGTTGCACTTTGAGAAGTCAAATGTAAGAAAGTATACAGTTAATGGCAGGATTCTTACCAGATCTGATGTACAGAGGAATCTTGGAGTCCAAGTCCTAGCTTCTCGAATGTAGCGACATGAGTGGTAAAGGCGGCATATGGTATAAGTTCAAAAGTGATAGGAGCAGAATTATGCCATTCAGACCATCAAGTCTACATCGCCATTCAATCATGGCTGATCTGTCTTTCTCTTTTAACCCCATTTTCCTGCCTTCTCCCCAAAACCCTTGAGACTCATACTAATCAATGCATCAAATAAGAATTTCATTGTTCCGTTGCTGGTACGTTTGACAAATTTAAACACTCTTGACTTTTACTGCTCTATGTAACCTCAAGGTGTATCTCTCACTTTACTATTACTGTCATGGCAATGGATAAACCCTGGTGCATTGAATATATACGGGCATGCCAGTACCTATATGGAGCATATCCCAAACATCTAAAGCATTGTCCATTAATCAATAGCAGGTACAATCTACAAAATACCAAGCATTATTTGTTCAAATTACTCCAATAGCACCTCCCAAACCTATGATTGCAACCAGGATTTTCAAAAGGTGAATTGCACGGGTATCTGATGGAAAATAAGTTGCTGGGCTATTGGAAAATCGCAAGGGAATGGGACTGAATAGAAAACTGGCAAGGACTTGAGACCTGAAATTATAATTTTTTGAAAAAAGTAGATACATTTTTGATATTGACAGATCAGGGAATTGAGAGTTATGGGGAACTGGCACAGAAGGGGAGAGCAGACTTGGTCAAATTGAATAACTGAGTGGGTTTAAGGGGCTGAGTGATCTCCTCCTAATCCTGTTCTCTTTTTTTTTAAACTTGTGGTTTTATTCTATGATACAAATGAAAGGTTACTGAGTTGAATCATGAACTTTTTTTTTCAGAACTGCCTGAACTGCTTGGAAACACTTAGTGATACAGCAAGTAGATCTGCTGCCACATGGCTCCAGCGACATGGATTCAATCCTGACTTATGCTTCTGTCAGTGTGGAGTTTGCACATCCTCCCCGAGGCGACACTGGTTTCCCCAGTTAGATCTAGTTCCCTCCCACATCCCAAAGACATGCAGGCGAGTAGGCTAATCGGATCATAAATTGCTCTTGGTACATAAGTTTAAGGTAGAAGCTTAGGGAAAGTTGATGGGAATTTGGGGTGAAAATTAAGATTAGTGTAATAGACGCTTGATCCGCAGACCTGATGTGCTGCTGGATGGCCTATTTCTCTGCCATGTAATTCTGTTATTATTATTTATTCTATAACATTTATTCTACCTGTTTTTACTGAAATTGTATTCACTAAACTCTCAATATTAATTTGAATTTTTTTACTTCCATGTAGTTGGTCACAAAATATTTGGTTGACTGAAATCTCCACATTGAAATGACATTCAGCTTTTACGTTGTTGATTGCACCTGCTAGCTTTCTTCTCTGACCCAGCAGTCTGCAGCAGAAACTGGAGAATTAATTACTACTAATTGTTCTGTGCTGAAGATAGCCAGCTAGTGAGTTGATTGTATAATGACTGCCTAGCATGGAAACAACCTCCCACATGCTTCTGCTAGATGTCTTTTCTAGCTCATTTTATCTTTCTTCACCACTGCTGTTGAGATTTCTCACATTGCAGGAATATTTTTGCAAAATCCTTTTCTCCTGCCCCACACTTTTCCCTCTGAAAGCGGTAACTCTAGACGCTGGCCTATTTTGGGGGTCATTACATCTTTTAATCTCCATTTCAAAGTAAAGTACTTGTTATTGTTATGCCCTGAATTATTACAAGCAGGAATGATTAATGCACCATTCGCAGTTGTGCAGTTGCTGCAGTCTTCATTTTCCTACCCGTTTCCTCAATGACCTCCTGATGGTGGTAAGATTAGCTTATTGCCAAAGTGTTACAGAGATTTGTAGACAAATTGTTTTTCCTCTAAGTATGTATAATTTGTGATAAAACTTTAAGATTACAACATTTCAAGGTTGAACATTTTTGGATACTTCTTTATGAACCAATGTGTATTGGCTGTTTTGCATGATTGCTGACATAAGAACTATCATGTTTGTGTCAGCATCAAGTAAAATACTGATAATTAAAGATAAAAATAAGGATGAATATAATCTAATAATCCAACATGGACTCAAAACGAATCTTCATAAATTTTGTTTGCAACCTAACGTGCATATCTACTTAAATGGAGGAAATCCACATTTTTACAATTTAAAGTACACATTGGCCATTTTATTAATTTGTACTTTAAGCTTTTTGGGCTTGATATCTGTGGGTATATTGTTATGATTTAATCTTTCAGTGGTAGCCATTGGAAAGAGGACTGCTGTCTCATAATGTTCCAAAGTACTTTGTCACTATTTTTGACAGCTTCTCATTGCGGAAATGTAGGGAACCATGTCTGGCAGCCAATGCTTGTTGAGCAACACGTCAAACTAGCAAAGAAATTGATAAAATGTTATTTTATGAAAGTGACTCTGGTTAAGGGATGAACATTTGGCAGAATATTCATGGAACTCCTTTGGTGTCTTTGGATGGAGCTGAGGGATTGTTTATGTCACTGGAGGAAAAGGGGTGGGGCGGGAGTCTTAGTTCAAGATCTCATCAGAAATGTTGCTTTCA